>NC_143015.1:41386484-41720413 GCF_055824585.1 Amblyomma mixtum | reverse complement strand
TAAGGGCGAAACTTAACTATGGCCTACAAAATGGCGAGGACCTTTTTTTTTCAGTCAGAGTAGTTGGACTCAGGCTTAGTGTGTTGCTGGCATATGCAAGGACATCAAATACAATGTGTGTGTGTGTGCTGTAGTGGTGTGTGTGTGTGTGCGTGCGTGTGTGTGTGTGTCTGTGTCTGTGGGGGGGGGGGTTGTGTGTAAGTGTGAGTGTGTGGGGTGGCGTGCGTGTGTGTGTGAATTGTGTGTGAATTATGTGAGTTTGAATAGGCCCATTAAAAGAGACATTTTTTGCAGCCCAACATCTGCAAGTACAGGCGGCGAATGTGTACCTCTATAACCGTCCAAACTGGGCATCTCAATACCCGGACTTTTGGAAGATACTGAACAGAAACTACACGAGAAGCGAGAAAAAAATGCAGATTAACATACTGCTGACGAGACAAAGAAGTCAACATGTCCTGGCCATTGCAAAGCCTCCCAATTATCTCAAAGGTAAACAGTTTATACTATATATTGAGCTTGAAAAATATTCTCCTCTAACGTATGTAGGAGAGAGGGCAAACTTGTCATTGAAACCTGAAGTAGAATTCAATACGACATCAAGAATGCGCCAATTAAGCTCTTCATTTCTCATTGCGAGACTTCTCGTCTACTTGAAGAATGGTGTACTGCAGTCAAAATGCTGCTTTCATATCTAGCACTCTCACAGCTATTTCTTTAGCCTGATGCCTCACCAGCGTTCTTTGCGGACGTGGGTAAGTAGAAGGGTGCATCATGCCTTATGTATTGCATGTTTCCGCTCTATCTTACTCTCTGTGAAACTTTCAAGCACGAAGTTCTCTGAAACGAGACTGCACCACTTGAGCTCAGACATTCTGTTATCTGTGTAACGATAAAAAGAATATGCTTTTTATATGAACTTCAGTACAATATCTTTATCAAACACAACGTGTTAAGAATTCTTGTTGTTGGAGGCAATGTACGCGTTGACCAAATTTAATGGTGAAGATGGCTGAAGAGTGCTATGAATGTTATTTCGCTCTCTAAAGTTATAATTTTAGTGGTAGCCCGACCAGCATCAACTGAGGCGATATTTTCGTAGTTAAGGTAATGCTGTACATTCTCGCTGAGCTTCGTGAGCGAAAAAATAACAAAAAGCAATATTCCTGGCAATTGGCATTCGCAGGATTGGTAGGTAGAGCGTTAGGAGAATCAGGAGAGCCTACATTTAGGAGCTCCGTCTTCCTCTGCAGCCTTTTCTGCCTAATACACCACCGCTTAAAACCGCACAACTAGGCACCGCGGTGGCTTAGTGGTTATGGCGCGTGGCTACTGATCCGGAAGACACGGGTTCGATTCCGGCCTCGACGCTCAAATTTCTTTGAAGGCTGAATTCTAGAGGCCTGTGTATTGTGCGATGTGAGCGCACGTTAAAGAACCCCAGGAGGTCGAAATTTCCAGAACCCTTCATTACGGCATCCCGCATAGTCTAAGTTGCGTTGGCATGCTAAACCCCCTTAAATCAAACTAAACCAAAACTCAGAACTGGGGAAAAAGACAGCGCTCTCTTGGACTTTTGTAAGTTGCGGCAAATGTAAGTTGTCAGCGCTCGTTCGAGTCAGCGCTCGTCTTTGTGTCCTCTTGCTTCGTCTGTCGTTTTGTTCGCGCTGTTCCCTCCCACGATGTAAGTGGTTGTTGGTTTACCTACTAGGCTGATGTAAGGCCAGTCAGGGCTAGAACGATTCATATCGACTTTCATCCTGCTTATCACTGGGAGCGATTCCATCCTGCTGTAACCAACTGGAAGGCGGATTTGCATTGACGGCCCTAGGCGCCCTCGGCGCAAGGCGGGGAGGACTTGCGCTGTATTGCAATGCAGTCAGACGGAGGCCAAGCCAGTCACTGCTTATAAAGGGTTTGGTGGCAGCTCATTTGAGCCGACCTGAAAGAGAACTAGTGCTCTCTAAAGTGACAGGAGATTGTTGATGTTGAGGGATTGAAGCACCATTGCCGTTCACTGATCAGCTTCTTAAAGGAATGTAAAAAATCCCGGCTGACTAAAGGCATCAGGATTAGGCCATCTTTGTGCAGCTCCAGGCTGTGGATCTCTAGGGAGTGCTACTTGTGTCTCCTTTCACTCTCTCTCGAAGAAGCAAGGCCCAACCATGAGAACCTCTGAGAAGTGCGGGTGCCGCAATATGCAGACAGTGACGACGAAGCAGAAGCGCAACTTGTGTTTGCGCCCTTTCAGCCTCTCCTAGGGGTACCAGCATGAGACAAAGGGGCTTGGGCTGAGATCCATAGTCGCGCTTCCGGTGCGTAGGTGGCAAGTCTTGGCTTCAGCAGGAAAGACCGGCTTAAAACCAAGATAATGAAATATCGGCAGATTCTGAGTCTCGCTTAAAGTGCCCCACGAAGGGAGGACCCAATGTAGCAGACGTGGGGCGCCTGGAACGGCTAAGCAGGACGGCAGCGCATCACGGTGGTTTGCGTCCCCACCTATCTGAAGCACATGGGTTGGATCCATTCATGACCAGCGACATGAAAGCAAGGAAGTCCCCCCTCCGCATGCTCGCTGGGAGGACCTTCGCCTGAAGAGGATGTAAACTAATTATGTACAGGTGCTCGTCTCGGTATTGGGCGTCCCCTTTTGTGCGCGACTTGCCCCTTGCAAGGTGTCCGGCTGGCAAAAATATCGGCGCACATTTCGAGAGTTGGCGCGCCGCGAAAGGAATCTCGCCCGCGCGCGTGTGGACGATTCGAGAACCTTGGAGATAATTTATCTCATTGCCGATGAGGAGCCCGTAACCTTGAGCGTGTTGAGTAGTGCCTTCTCCTGTTCACTCCTGACTTGACACGAGCGCGGCTTGAGCTCGGCTTAAGCTTTTTGGAAGCCTCTATCCAAGCCTGAACAATGGCGATGCGCGCCCAGCGGTAGGGTGAGAGAACAGTTGTGTGGTTTATAGAGTGTGAACGTGCTCGCCAGCCTTGGCGCGAAGAAACGAACAGAAGCGATGCGCCCTATATATGAACAACGTTTAGCGCTGTCACTGAACCCTTGCCATAGTTGAAGCTTCCGAGATGTGCTACCACCCGAATTGCGGGGAACACCACTGTTGCCCAGCCACAGACCTGCGAAGAAGGGCGTGCATTCTTCAAGACGATACATTGCGATCATCCGGTCGTCGACTGCCTTAGTGCATGGTGAACTAAATGAGTTCTGTTTTGTTTTTCTCTCTCGTGTATTAGTGCACTGTTTTGCAAGGTCTTTCTTTGCACTGTGACTTCTCCCTAGTGTTACTTTTAACGGGTTGCATTGTTTCACAGATCATTTTGGATGTGTTCGTGAGAGAGATTAGAAATTAGAGGTCGCAAGCTGAGTCGAGCGCATCTTCTAAGATATCAAAACCACTACCCCCCCCCTTCCACACCTTAAGGGTGTCTGGGAGTACAAGCAACAAGTGCCCATTGCTGACACCAGTCCACAGCTACTCAAAGTATGGGCGCCGGTTTAGATTTGGATGCAGTTTGGCGCTCTGTATACTTCTGATGACAGTAGCGATAACCTTGCGACAAAGCATCCATCTCGCATTCGCATTCGGTAGTTGGTAGCTTCAGCTTCACTGACAGCCTGTTACCACCCGGTTTTCAAATGGGTACGAAATATCAGCCTCCCTGGTGCTCGGCTTTTCTCAGGTGAAATGCTTGGAAACGGGTCTTTGACCAAATTTTTGCATTTCCGCGAGCAGTAATTGGCTCCGTCGTCCTAAACCTTAGATCTTTCTCGTGCAGTAAAGCCCACTTGCGGCTTTTTTTTTCGGTTTGCCTGTTCAAGTACTAAGTCATGTGATTTAAATCCGCAAACTCTTTTTCCCAGGGATGTAGTACTCTGGAAAGCCAAGCACCACGCCAAGCGATGTCGTGGATCAGTTTCAGAAATCTGATGGATAGTCTACCGGAAGTAGTAGTCGAATTGACCACCTGTACAGTTGAGGCGGGTGCTGGACCACGAGGCATCGGAAGTACCTTTATTGGCTGCAGGCCTCAGCTTCCTCAATTACATATACTAGGTGTCCTGTGCACGTTAATCCCTCTTCCCTGCTAGTTTGTCTTTTCCTTTTGCGGGGTACCGCCTCACCTCACTGTTTGTCAGATTAACATTCCCCCCAATATCTTCCGCAGACCAGAAACCACGAAGGCTTTCGGTGCTGCTATAATTATCTCGTATTCATAACGGTCTTCAGAGGGGTGCCAGTGAAATGAATACTATTTCAGAAAACTAAATGTACTGATGTGCGGCCGTTGAATGAAATTGACGTAATGGCCCAAAAAATCCTGAGCCAAAATTGTAGGCCATCATTAATTCCTCACTCATAAAACTAAATCTTTGTTATCTGGCGCCAAATTGTAAGATCTGGTGAACGGAGAAACGTTAGACGTTGAATTAATTAAAGCCTCCATATTTACACGGTCTTAGTTACTAAGCGACAAAAATATTCGAATTTCTCCCATTTCTCGGGTGTTCAGAATAAGATTACCGCAACAGTGCGGCTTTAACCTTTGACGACACAGTTGGCGCGTAACTGATAACCCGCAGCCCGTCTGTAAAATGTCTGCGTTGTGTATGCCCAACTCGACACCATTGACTTTTGGCAGCAAAATTATGGTACTACGTCTTCGATAAGACTTCATTGTTGAGTACACCGGGGACCACGTTTTCTAAAAATATAACAGCGAAGGTTTGTGTGGTGCGTTCTTCAGATGTATACACTGAAGAACTCGGTAGCCAGATGAATGACAGCATCTACGTCCAGTCGTGGCAAAATGGCGCTGGTGGGGCCCAGGACATGCACTGTACAAACAAGTACAGCGTGAACGATGTGAGTGTGATTGGCGTGGAAACGAAGAGAGGAAAAGCTGCGTTCTCCAGTAAAGAAGACCACAGCAAGTGGTACGTGACCAGGAGCAAAAGCATTTTCTGCTTCTCATCGCTGAACCGAATGGTGAGTACTTCACGTCAAGAGATGTGAGATATGCAGATCATGGCTAAGGTTTTTACCCGGCCTGCAATTGACACTGCTAACTTGAAAACTGGTTTTTGTTTTGCAAGTGATCGTTGTCACGTGACACTTATCACGTGGCCCTTCGGTTACGTCAGCAGCTTTTCTTGCACGTCAGCGTTGCCTAACAACAGTGGCCATCCCTAACACAGTTTACCGTCGTAGACACCCCAACGGGTTAACTTCGTGCACCTCTAACACGCTTGAACTAATGACCCTTGGGTGCCCGCCTGGAACACAGAGAGCCTGGGTTCCATACTCCATGTCGGAGAATTTTTTTTTTAGAATGGTCATTTTCGTGTGGACAAGCTCCGATGACACGCTTTGCTGGCAGGTCCTGTACACACCACTCAAAAGACAACAAATGCTTTCGCATTAGCATCATTTATCCTTGGGAGACACCATACCACTTCTTGTGCAATGGTTAAGCAGTTAAGCGATACGCCAACGCCTTGCGATGCCGGTGGTGCCACTGATGGGGCTTCTGTGCGAACCTTGTAGCTCTTGCCGAGGAATCTCTCGCGATCAGTCATTAATTTAACTGCCACCTGCCAGGGTGCACAGTATTCTCATCATCCGGTGGGCAGGTTGTGATCACGCCACATGATCATGTGACCCAGGTGGCCACAAAGTACAAACTCACAAACTACAAGAGATCAGCTCACGCTGTAAACAAGATTTGTTTTGGAGGAAAACGCTGCTCAGTTGCAACAAAATGATGTATACTGAAACGCTTCTGTTCGTTAAAAAAAAGCAAGTGCTGCTTCTTTCATTTTACTAGGCCCTGTGATGCCAACTCCGTTCGACATACATTCAGGGTGAATTACGCAGATAGAATGTGAATAGAATGCAAGGTACTCATGTAGTTTTTTTCATGGCGCAAATCTGTTAGAAACGGCCATGAAGACGCTGACGATTAGCAACGATCTGGGTGCCCGTCGACGACGGTTACTGATTGTGCCCGTCGACGACCTGAACGTCTTCCCCGGCCCTTTGTAAATGCTTTTTGCACTTGGAACACTTCCGATGAGGACATTTCATCATTCCGCATGCTTTCTTTATCATGTCGAACGTCTGGTAGGTGACTTACTCAGTTTAGCTCAATGCTTTACACCGTAGCGCTGTTCCAACGTTGGCTCCATGGTTTCCTCGACGCAGCTACGTAGCAGGGGTACATGCTCAAACACGCCCGTTCCCGTCGCTTGCTCGAAGCCAATTGAGCTCGTTCCACTGTGAAGATGAAGGTTCTCCCTCCTTCCCCCAAAACTGATTTCCCAATCAAGGGCGGGCGCACGTCACTCCGCGACTTTTCATTCATTACTTTTGGGACAGTCCCTGAATATATATATATATATATATTGTAGCGGCCTTTATTGGCAAGAGATGACTGGTTGTTAAGGCCGGTTAGAGCGGGCAAGGGCAGGTCCGGTCCCGGAACAGTTGATGCTTTTGCCGCGCGTCGGTTCTGCTGCTTCAGCTGCCGATCGTCTTCTTCTCGCCTCGCGCCGCGCATCGGTTCTGTTGCTCCGTCTGCTAAGCGTCTTCCTCTGTACAATATATATATATATATATATATATATATATATATATATATATATATATATATATATATATATATATATATATATATATATATATATATATATATATACCGAAACCAAGCAGCGCGGCGAAATGTCTGCAACTTTTTCAGTTTACTGTGTTGATGAATAGAAAATTTTATTGTACCAATTTTGTCACTGAAATTTATATATATATATATATATATATATATATATATATATAATTTTAGTGACAATGTGGGTACACTAAAATTTTCCATTCCTCAACACCATAAATAGAAAAAGTTGCAGACATTTCGGCGCACTTTTTGGTTTCGGGGGCTTTTAGCACTTCGCACATGCTAACATCGTACATTTTCTCTGTGTTAACAGGCTGAGCCTTTGTGTCAAAAAGTACCGCTCCCTGGGTAGGCTGCCGTCTCTTTACAGTGTCGCGTTTTCTTCAAACGGTCGAGCCCGTTTCATGTGACTTCTTTGTCAAATAGAGATAGTGATACTCCGTCAGTATCGAAATACGGAACAGTGAGATCGGTGCACCGATGATTCATGTTTACTAATTTTGCTTTTTCGCTGTGTACTAGTCTCCAGATGCATACAATGACCAAAGCAGGAAATGTGATTTTGCTGCATTGAGTTTCATTGATGGCTTCAGCTGCTGCATCGTACTCGTATAATTCAACTGCACGACTGCAAGTGTATTTTGTTTAGGATTTCAGCTTGAATTACTAGATCGGAGATAATCAGTGCTTGGCTGTTTGCACCTCCAGAACATTTTCTGCTTGTTCATGTTCCTTGCAGAGTCAGGAACACTCAGTGTTGCTTTTATTTCCAGCGTCGAAGCGTTAGCAATGTGAATTGCGCGCACTAAACTGTTCTTTTTTCCAATTTCAGCGCTCCCAGATGAAGCGAGGAGGTGAAATTACATGCCTCATCGATCCACGCTTAGCCCAACTCTTCAGGAAAAGCATCGTTGAAAGAAATAGATGCAAAAACGATAAAGCAGAATAGCTTCTGCTGCAAGCCACACCAGCAGGTGACGAAGGAAATTGCAGCATCGAACAAGATCGCGACAGAAGAGTTGCATCTTTCATTCACACCATGCTACAGCTGCAGTCTTCGTTAATAACCTCTCTGGTAATGAAAATAAAAAGCTTTTAGCACAGCTCATGAACGCTAATATTTTCAACAAGACACCCTGTTTAAAGTGCATGGCAAGTAATTTCACCGTTTTATCAGCCTGTTCTTTCATGACAACCATGAAAACCATGACAGCACTCAGGACATTGTTACTGTGCACGCCACCAGAGAAGTTCTCACCAGGCCTTGCTCTACCGCTTTAGGACAACTGGCATTCATACTGTTCCTTTCCTGACACTCTTGCCGTTGGCGTGATGTTGTGGTTGCTTTCCACGGTTGCTGCTTTGTTTTGATTCAACTTTCTCGACTTTTCGGTCAATTTGATCAGGTGCTTCCGTGTTTTGTGCATTAACTTTGCGGCTAATCTTTATTGGTACATTTGCAGAGGATATATTGCGAAACACGAAGCGTCAACATTGTAGTTCATTTTGATCACACAGAAGACACTTTCAGTACGATTTCCTATAGTAATAGATTCTAAGTGGACGCGAAGCAGGCAGCAGATTGTTTGTTAATCTACCTGTGGCACTAAACACAAAAAAGGCACCGAAAAATAGCTGCTACACGCAGAGGCTACATGGGTCCTGGATGATCACCAGGACGGTGGGTTATTTTAACTCACTCAGAAGCTTGAACTTAAGCAGCCAGGAAATTCCTTGCAGAAATACTGCTGGTAGTCGCATTGTCTTTTCCACATTGATTGTTTGCTACACATAAGGTACGATATTTGAATGTTTAGTAGGCACGCTGTTGTAAATGACTTGCTGCGACCTGTCAAGCAACAACTACCGTGTTTGATACTCGATGGAAATCGAAGGTCAGAATAAGACATACACCCTCTTTGGGCTGTTGCGAGAAAGCTTGCTTAATTGTTTACAATAAATTAAGCTAACTGTGTACATAATGCTAAAGGAAGGAGGTTTTCCATTTTTTTCGCATCAATGAAATATCGGGGAGATTACCCATGTAGGACACCGGCACACTCAATAACTTCGAAAACATAAACGAGAAACTAATGCAAGGAAGCGTGTTCTACACACGCGAAGTTCTTGTTTCTTGCAGCTGTCACCGCTCTTAGTAAAAGAAGTTATCAGATTTAAGCCACCCAGGCGGCTCAGTGTTTATGGTGCTCGGCTGCTGAAACGAAGGACACCACTTAGATCCCGGCTGTGGCGGTCACGTTTCGATGGAGAAGAAGAACGAGAGGCCTGTGCACTGTGCGGACTCAATCCATGTTACAGAATCCCATGTGGTCGAATTTATCCGGAGCCCTCCGCTACAGCGTCTCTCATAGCGCGGCTCACTTTGGGATGCTAGAACCCAAATCCAAACGAAATAATAAATACCATATTCAGAGCACAATGAAAAGAGGGCACTTATTTTCGTCACGAATGCCCCTTCTACCATCAGCATTATTATCAGCATAATTACTGCCAAATCTTTTGTGTTCCACAACACTCTCATCTTGTCGCGCTACCAATCTGGGCATCAGAAAGAGCCCAACAATCATTGAAACATTAGAGTACGGTATGGTAATGCACCTGATTTTTCATTCTGCATTCGCCGGAAACTACCAGATGACTCGCATTTATTCGTTGCCGCCCCCGGTACTGCGGCTCAGAGGTTATGAACCTCAGCTGCTGACCCGAAAGATGCGGGTTCAATCCCAAGTGAGGTAGTGCATTTTGAAGGAGGTGAAATGTTGAAGGCTTGTGTAGAGCGCTATTTCAGAGCAGATTAAAGAACAAAAGGTGGTAAAAATTGCCCGGTGCCCTCCACTGCGGCGTCCCTCATACCCTAAGTTGGTTTGGAGAGTGCAATTCAATACACCATAAAAACCATTTTTTCGTACGATCTCTGAGCTGGCTTGCACAAGATTAAGAGGAAAGCAGAATGACAAAATTTGACTTATCCTTTACGAGCCATTCTTATCAATCTACCCAAAACGAAAATATTCTTCCTACGTAGATCACGCAATATACCCGGCATGAAATACTATTCCTTACACCAAATCAGAAGGCCTGTAGCCAAATCTTCTAATATTAGCTGTTTTCTCTGCAGGGAAGAAGGCGCGTTTTATTTGCGCCTAATAACAATATGCTTGAGTGCACACAATAGGAATAGGATACGCTGTACCGATGCACAACCTGAGACAACTGGAGGGCGGCATACAGACGATTGTTTACTGTAACAGATCCGATTTAAAAAAAAAAAACAAGGTACAACGTGGATAAATAGCGGTATGTTAGCTTCCATAATAGCCCACAATTCCAAGAATCTCTGAAGACGGAGCTTCCGCTGTGTCAGTTCTTTTTTTTGTAACACGAAAATGATGTCCATAACAAAAAAATAATACGACGCCTTAGCTTGGGTGCTGTTTCGCAGCTAAACAAAATGCTCCATCGTCTCGACGTTGGGAGCGAAACACCAGGCGAGGCAGAAGCACGACGAGCACTACTTCCAGGGCTATTGAAAACTATAGGCGCTAGTTGTGGTTTCTTCCTTCCTATATTTTTCAGCGGCCATAAGTTTTCAGTATGTTTACTCTGGAAATGCACAGGGTGTTTCACGGAAGATCTTATACAGTTTTTAAGAATAGGCTTTTTGAGTTAGAAATGCGCTTTTTCGGCATAACATTGCCAGCGCTGTAACGCAATAGAATACAGGTAAGCCGTGCTAACTAGCTGGATGGGTGACTAATATTGATTAGTGAACTTTTCGACTATTACTGCTAGGCTCCTTAATTACTCAGAGGGGCGCAGCCCACAGTAAGTAATATCCTTACCTGTTTTTAAAATTCAGAAACGCGGTTACCCTCAGCGCTGTGGCTCAACAAATTTTGCTTATTTAGACCAGTTGCGTGCACTGGAGAGCTCGCTTTGCCTGCAAGCTTCTCGAAAGTGCATGTAATCTGGCGCGATGTAGCCAAAATTTATTCGACCACAACGCCGAGGGCAACCTACTTTCCGAAATCATAAAACTGACATCGATATTACTGCACGACTCTCAATAACTAAAGAACCTAACAGTGGTAGCTAAGCTAACTAATCAATATGAATTAACTAGCCGGATAGTTAACATATCTTAGCTGCATGCTGACATACTGCACCGCTGACAATGCTATGCTAAAAGCGTTCTTCTATTTTTAATAATTGTGTAAAGAATTAGGTGAAGCACCCCGTTTAGGCCTCCAGGTTTGCCCGGTTGGAGCTTTCCTCATAGGTTCATACCTCGTGCACCATTTTTACAAGCTGCACTGATTGCCCGAAAGGTGCTCTGAGATAGCCGAAAATGCCAATTACCGTGCTACATATAGATTCAGGCATTACAGGAGTATTTACGAATACAAAAGCGCCATGGCGGAAGGCACAAGATATTCTACCAAGATGTTACGCACTCGATGAAACTTTCAAAAAACAGTACGCTGTTTTTACACCAAAATTGGATCATATCTTTTGCTGCAACTCTGCATGCCGAAGAGCATTTGAAATGACTGCTGTAAAACTGCGAGATGAGCAATAAGAGTAATTTATGCAATGGTAAAATAATAATCGTATAGCAGCACAAGTTCCGCTGTTCAATCCATGAACAAAAAAATGGACACCTCAAGCTTGTTACTGAAAAAAATCCAATGGTTAGGAAGGTTACTGGCAGGTGTAACTTATATTCCGAGTTGTATGACCGCTATGCGGATACACTCGGGACCGGCCTGTTTGCAACAACTTCTGCACAGGAACTGGAAGAAACCGAGCAAGATGGAAAACTTTAGAATCTTGTACAATCGTGGCCAAGGTTCAGTGCCAGTGCAAATACTTGGGCTGAAAGAATGGTTGTCACTGCTTAGCAAACGGAGTGCAAGCGGCATATTCAAACTGAAGAAAGAGAATATTGAGGATGCTCCTGTGTGCTAACACAATCTACAGACAGCAAGCAAGAAAAACAGCTTACATCATTTTCTATACACAATTGGTAGAGATAAAAACTTGAATACGTTTAGGCTTACTGAGGAGTTTCTAAGGAACGAAAAACACCGTTTATTCGCATCATTCCCCAATTGCCGGTGGTTTAAGTGGAACTGGTTGATTGTGCCAAGCTCACCCTGAATGCCCACCAGCCACCTATAAGCCCACACTCGGAAACCTGTTCCAGTACCCAACGGTCTTTTCCGCCGCGCACACCGCAATTAATACGGGGCCCATCTGTCGTCCCGACGCCATCTGGTCTCCCCAACTCACAAAACCTAACCTCGTTCGCCTTCTACTCCGGTCACGAGTCTCGCAGCTCTCAGCACTTCACATTCTACCTTCCGTAGTATGCGCACGTCATCAAACTGAATATTAGGGCGTGACCTGGTCGTCTGCTTGTTCTACGCGCCAAAGTAGGCGCGCACATACACGCAGTGTCGGCCGTGCAATCTTCTTTTCCTTCTCGCACCCGCCGCGCGTCCTTATTGGTCAAAATTCGGGAGACCCTTCAAGGAGCATCTCGTAATTTCTGGCGTGGTGCCGCCGCCGACGTCCGAGTGAAGAGGAGGGGGACATGTCTTAGCGCAAGCAAGGCTACGCCCTCTCCGCCGGTTATTACTAGAAGCGCCTCCGACATTCTAGAAAAATCGAGGTCGTGTCTGACTCATTCCCTCCGGCGAGCGGTGGTGGACGGGGCAGCCGCACACCCACAAGGCTAGTAGCGCTCAGGAGGTTTCCTTCTCCCCCATTTTACGACTCGCGCTGGCGAGATGCGTCCGTGCGGGGCTGTTCTTGTTTCTTTGTTTTTCACAAAATGCTCCGAATTTTCTGACAGAGACATACGTCGACACCCTCTGTTGAGCAAGATTGTACAGTGTGGCGGACAATATATACCTCATTAGAATGAGTAATTAGACTACTTACCGTCTCATAAACTAATAAACTTTTTAATTTTGACGTCATGGGGCGAGGTTATATTACAGAATTCATGGACATCAACATCAATGGTGAGCCCTGTTTTTCAGTCTTCTTAATCGGCAATATGATTCAAAATATGTAATGTCAACAATGCTCATTTCAAAGCTTGCTCAGTTGGCTCCCACGTTAACTAATTAAAAAAAATCCCCGCTGGGCATGGTATCGTTGCTGAAATGAAGTTCATTTCTGTTTCCTCAAATTCAAGAACTGCGCCTGTACTTAACGCATAAATGTTCAATGTGGCAAAGCACACTGTAGGAGCTTCAAATGCCTACTTTTACTGTTCAATGCTGCGAAACACATTGCCGATAACGAAATTTTAAAAACATGACTCACCTTCGGTGTTGACACCCATCAATATTCCGATATAAGTGCTCATCCTAACCCGCTGCGGTGGCTTTAGTAGTTAGAGCGCCCGGCTGGAGAAACGTAGTTCGCAGGTTTGAGCCCTGCCGTGGCGGCCGCGTCTCGGTAGAGGTGAAATGCAAAAGGCCCCCGTGTGCTGTGCAATCTCAGTGCAAGTTGCAGACCCCCAGGTGTCAAATTATTCCGGAGCCCTCCAGCACGGCAACTCTTTCTTCTTTACTTCCCATCTTTCTCCCTTGCTTTGCGGCGCGGTTCGGGTGTTCACCCAGATGTGAGACAATCACTGCCCCATTTCCTTCCCTCAAACCAAAAACAAATTTTCAGTTTCCACTCTAAAATCAGAAATAAAAAGTTGACATCAAATTTACCTAAATATTTGTTTTATAATGGATTCATATGAGGTGCACAATATCCACATTGCCGTGGAGTCCAGCTCAACAGACCCTATCGATGCTGCTCTCAGAGTTTAGAAATAAACTTCTATAAATTGGAACGTCAACATTTCGGCCGAATATCAGCCTGGTCGCGAGGCGAATTAGAGAGAAACCTTTGATTCTCACCGGAGAACCAATGTTGCGGCGCCAACTAGGTACCTTCTTCAGGTATCTTCTTCAGATTCTTAAGTATGTATGTACCTTCTTCAGGGTTGGGGGTGCAAGTAAGAGACGCGTTCTTTTAGTGACAAAGCACTATTCCGATGGGAAAACACCGAGCAAGATCTTGCGATGTTTGTTTTTATGTTTGCGGAGTTTGTGCGAAGTGAAATAAGTCAATAAAGAGAAATCAAATATTGCTACGTAACATTGTAGTGTCGGTTCGTTCGCGCTATACAACGTGACAATATATAAAACTATATAAACTAAATACATAAATAAATGTGTATAAAGCAATATAAAACGTAGAACAATACACTCGGAAGGCTCCTCAAAAACCGATAAAAAGAAATATTATGAATCTCAAATAATTGATGCTGGTAGTGACTCTAAAAAAGTGGAAAGTTATCAGCTCCTTCTTAAGTAGTGCTGCTACTACGCCTTTAATAACGAAAAACTGTGCACTGAGGCATATTTACCATGACACTCCCGACATTGCTAAAGCGTTCTTTGAGTCATTTGTTATCTATCAGCCTCCTGTTGCTCAGCCCGTTAATGTGTACCCTCGCCTACCTCATAGTTTCTTTTTCCTGTTTCCCCAGACGAGGCGCGCATCGTAATAATGAATCTCAAGGATACAAGCCCTGTTCTCGCCAACTTCTATTCTTGTCATATCAAGCTAATATATTCTCTGATTTGCCGTGTGTTCTGTCACATAGTAATCCTAATCTTCAAGACAGGCATCTTCCCTAACGCACTGAAAAAAGTTAAACTAATACCTGTCTTCAAAAAAGGCGGCAAACACATAACAATTAGTTATCAGCTCGCTGCTGTTCTTTCCTTCCTTAACAAATTAATTGAAAAATTACTATCTTGCAGAATTCAACATCACCTCTTCTAAGTTCTCTTCAGTTCTGAATTTTCAACGGAATTAGCGTTATAAAATTTCATAAAATTAAAGAAGTATTGATTGCGGTAATTTCAGGGGCGCATTATTCGTCAATCTCTCAAAGGCCTTTGAATCAATTAATCACAACATCCATTTCGACAGATTAAACGCCCTTGGAGTATCTGCTCCTGCACTTCATTTATTCGCAGATACTTACTCAACCGGATCCAAGCTGTTTGCATCTCTGGTACTTACTCTGCAGCGGAGACTACTAGAGTTGTCATTCCTCAGCATTCCATCCTTGGTCCACTTCTTTTCCTAATATACATTAGTGATCTCCCATCTTGCCTAACCTCTTCTGAATGTATATCATACGCCGATGATACCACCATACTAGCACCTAACACGTCAACAGATTTCTTACCAGACAAACTGAATGCAGGTGATATGCAAACTTAACAATCTGGTGTCAAAACAACGTGCTGAGTATTAATGCATCTAAATCAAGCTGTCATCTTTTCACCTCCCCATAACACTATTCCTGAATCTCCTCATATTTCTTTTGCTTCTCGCATAGGCACTGCTACTGATCATGCGGTGTTTCCTGGTGCAGAACTTGGCTGCCACTTAAAATTCCGTAGGCACATAAGCAGTCTAACGAATAAAACAGCATAAGTCATAAAGGTACTCATAAAGATTCGCAATTACTTTAATTTAAAAGCGCTCATTTCGCTGCACGATGCGTTGATCCACAGCCATATCAACTATTGCATTTTTTTAGGGGGGGGGGACCCCTGCAGAGCCCACATAACACCGCTGCAACACATGCAGACTCCAGCCACACGTATAATAAATATTTATGCAGTTCTGCACCCTTACTGCAGGCTCATAAAATCCAAGGAGTCTCATCCATAGTTGATTATTGTCTTGGCAATCTTATCTTTAGGTTCACGAAATGACCACTTCCCATTCCGTTAATTAATGGCATCCAGTTTCCTAGTTGAAGTCACACTTGCTTTTGATGCCAAAACAATTCCTTGCTACCGAAGCCTAGAACTAACTACATCAAGTTTACACTGAATTGCTGCGCCTCATTTCTGTCAAATTCATTACCACTTAATTTAGTTTAAAGCAGTCATCTAACATTCATCCTTTCAAGGGTAGTTTCCGTGCTTTTCTTCTATCAAAATAATTTTTCTTTTTTTTTTCCATGGAGCATACGGAGCGTTCACTTGAAATGTTCTCCTCTACTTATGCATTTATGCAGATTTACCCTACCCATATCGCGTTTACAGTTGCAACTTATTGGTCTTTAACGTGTCGCTAAACGTGCTCTTTATCGTGTCGCTTAAAGTTGCATCTTATTGCTCTTTAACGTGTCCGCCTGAAAAAAACTGTGCTTTCGCACACTTTGCGCTGCTATTGAGTAGTCGCTAGACGGGGGTGGTGGCTTTGCGGTGTAGCGAAGGTCGTGTACATTAAGTGATTGAAGGGTGGCCTAAAGAATGATTTAAATTGCTGGGTGTGTTTTGTACGTGCCACATTTATATGACCTGTCGCTTTAATGTGGATAGGGCTCGGTGTCTAAAACCTAATAATGCTAAAAATCGATGTGATTTAACAACTCCTTAGAATGCTCCGCGATTGCACTGTGCTCTCTTTCGGGGTTGCTGACGTTGTTTTCACGATGGCGAGGGCTTTGCTAGAAAATTGTTTGTTTCACCGCTTTAGCTGGTGGAACAATTAAGGCAGAGTATTTTCCAAACGGTTCCAGCTGCTTCTTCGTTCGGTGTAGAGTGCTTCTGCCGAGGCATGAAGCGCCCAGTGGTTGATTATGGTTTGTCACAGACTTGTATTTCTTGCTTACGAAAAAGGCGGTCCAGTGCTTCACTTGTGCGTTTCACCCAGGGAATGGTGATGCGAGCTGTTTTGGTGTGGTTCTTTTCGATCACTGGTTTGCTGTGAAGGATTCATACGAGCCGTCGAATGAATTTATTCGTGCAGCCGTTGCAGGGAAGATGAGTTGCAATGTTTATCTCCTTGAGCTTGTGCTAGATATTTGAGGGGCCGATGGCCTTGGCGTTTCCCACGATAGTTCAGAACTTATTTCCTTTGTGAGTTGTGGGGTGATTTGAAGCCAAAATGAAGTAGCTAGAGGGAGCCAACACTGGGTAAGCAGTGTGAAGGGAACCCCCAGAGAATGGCTTCATAAAGTTCTTGACTCTTCGGCTGAGTTTTGGATCCATAATTGATACAGTCGCGCAAGCATAAAAAAGAATAGACGTCGCAACACCATTCACGAACACAGTAAAATCGCTTTTGGCTCTCATCGTAGGTCTTTTAGAATAACGGTGAAGACGGAGCTCTTGCCTCGGGAACTCCATTCCCTATGTCCGCTTTGAAAGGGCTCACTCGACGACACATTAAAGAAGTGGAACAGCGGTGTGGACAAGCGCAGCTGACAGAGGCGGAAGCCTGACGATCAGATTGGAAAGAAGGAGGTAGCAGGTCAGTTTGTGCGTGTTGCTGCTGGACGCAAATCCTGTACGCAGGTGGTTGTAATAAGTCAGCAGGCGGGGAAGATTGACTGTGACAGTAGCAGGCCCCATGCCCTGTTGTCGGGAGTCCGCCACAGACAGTCATAGCGAAAGACCGGCGGTGCGAAGTAAGGTGGCGGTGATGCCGCAGAAAGCCGATGCGAGAGAACAAGTCGGGGCACTGATCACTGGATGTTGAGTGGCGTCGCTGAAAGATCCCAAGGGCTCGAGGTGGCTCTGGTGACAACGGCCGCGTATGTAGAATGGCCAGCCGCAGCCTGCTGAGGCAAGGATGGGAGAACTTACACGACCTGTAGAGAATCTGTGACCTGTGATTTGACCGCATGCTGAAGGGCAGGAGTCAGCGTTGGTGGCGAGTCCTGAGCTTCATACACTACCACCATTTGACGCGCTACCTGTTCGCAGATGAACTTTTTTTATGTGCTGCATAAGGTTAGGAACTCCGGAGTCCACGGGTCAGTGAAGTGCATATCAGCCTGCCATATGGAGAGGTGCATAAGGATACGCTGCTTACGAAGCTTCTAGTAACTTTTGCACAAGCACGTGCCGGAGGCAACGGTACTCAAGGTTTTAGCTACAGGGATTTGAAATCCATTCTTACCAACGAATTTCCTGGTATTTGTGATATTTTTCAGCTTCGGGCATCCGAGCGCTCACATGCTTGCATAAACCAGCGATTCCTTGACCTCCGAGACCCTGTCCACCTGAAGATCGTCGGGTGCCCTTGTACTGGTTTACCAGAGCAGACCACTGGCACAGTCGGCGGCTATGGCACCTGGAGGGCGTCATTCGGTATACTGGATGTGACGGTTCCGCTGCTTAAACCTCCTTGGATAACAGATGGCCCGTCCATCTCTTTCAACAGGATTATAGGCATTGCGCACCAAGCACTGAATGGCGTTCACAGAAGATTTGGAGAGGTTGCATTAACCACCGGCAGCGCACGGGAGGCAACATCCCTCTCTTTGCCGCGTAGTCACATTGTCGTCGTTTCAATGCTTGAAGTTTTGTATGAGCTAGCTTGGTCCTGAACTATCCCATTGTGGTATTTTAGTCCGCCGCTTTTAAACGCATGTTCATGAGTTGAACGGTGTCTCTCGCGTCGGCCTCGCCGTAATCGGTAAAGCGAACCAGCACCATAGAGGAGGATGAAAGAGAGCGAACACGGAGCGCACGGGAGGAGAAAATACAACGATAGCTAAACCTGTTTCCTAACCTATTTCCTAAACCTGTTTCCTAACCTGTTTCTTTTAAACCTGTTTCTTAAGGTGCCAGCAACCCGAGGATACCACATTTGTGCCTGTAAGTGCATCTTTAAAGACTGTATCGTCATTCCAAGTTCTCCAGCGCTACACGCCACGATAGGCCTACTTCCGGGGAGGCGGCGACCGGCGAGCTCCCGCCATCGCCGACCACGCCCGGCTCCACGATGACGATGGAAGTGACGGTGGTGGCAACCGACATCGACCCCAAAGAAAAAGAAAAAGAGGAATGGATTATGATACTGAAGAAGCGAGCGGAAAAATTGGAGAACGACGAACGCCACCTAGGACGCCAACATGGTGCCGGAGACGCGGCGGCAGGGAACGCCGCCACTGTTGCGACGACCGACGGCAGCGACACGAGAGCCTACAGAGAGGCGGGACGGAAACTCGCTGAACGTTCAATAGCCTCAGACCTCCCGAGACTTCCAGCGACCGGATGGAAAGTAGTTCTGCGTCCCAAAGAAGGACTTACAATGCTGAAGAGCACCACCGAGATGAGAATTGCGGCGGCCATCTGGGAGAAAGCCGGAATCAAGGACGAGGAGGCACTGAAGGACAGGCTAGCTATAAACGCCAAGCAAGGAACGATTACCTACCACTCGCCTAGCTACGAAAACGCGAGGAAGGTGGAGAAAATTGAAACTGTCAAGATCGGAGACAAGGAACGCGGTGTGACCACCTACATGAACGCACCAGAGAGTTGCGGCAGGGGAGTCATTCATGGAATCGATGAGGAATACACACACAAGTATGTACTAGAAGGACTGAACACTAACGGATTCAACCCTTCAGTCATAGATGCACGAAGAATGGGGAAGACCAAATCTTTCCTAATCACCTTCGAAGAAGAGAAAGTACCACGCAGAGTAGTCTTGAGCGGAATCACTTTCATGTGCTTTCTATACAAGAAACGCTATGAGGTCTGTTACAAGTGCGGAGGACTTGGCCACCGCCCGGACGTCTGCGACAGTGAGGTGACCAAGTGCCGCGGCTGTGGCATGACATCGCCCCCCGAGGGGCACCATTGTACACCGCAGTGCCAACTATGCGGCAAAGAACACTACACCGGGGACAAGAGGTGCAAAAATCTCTTTCACACCCCTTATATTGTCAAGAAACGCCAATGGGAAGCCAAACAGGAGGCTGAAGAAGCGAAGCAAGAAGACCGAAGGAACAGCCGCTCCCGTAATAGATCCGGCAGCAGAACGAGGTTTCGGTCAGAGTCCTTCCCCCGGCTACAAACCGGACAGCAACAGCCACGCAAGGAGCAAGCTGCAAAGGTGAGGTGGCCAAATAAAGTTTCCCAGGACTCCGAGACAGTTAAATAATTAAAAGAACTTATTAAACAGCAGGCAGATCAGATTAATACTTTAACTGATTATATTAAGAAGCAAAAAGAGCGGATAAAAAATGCTAGAAATGACAGCTAAACAACCTGAGGAAAACAAACCGCCACAGGAAAAGGCAATGGCGCCTATGCAAGTGGAGCAGGATAAAGAGGTAGAGACAGCGAAGGTTGAAAAACCCCCTTCAAAAAAGAAACGTACCAAAGAGTCGGATCTTGAGACCAAATTCGAACAACTAAACGACAAACAACAACAGGATATGAAACTACTGAACGGAACACTAATGCAATTCATGAAACAAGTCACAGAAACGATCAGAGTAGAATTTGCAAAGCGAGACGCTGCCCTCACAGCGGAATTTTAGAAAAGGGACCAATGGATATACGCGGAATTCCAAGCAACCAAAAATGTCTTGGCCAAAGAACTGTAGGGGCTTTCTGCGTAAACGGGCCGTTTTACAATCGTTCCTTGCAAACGGAGACAAACCCGAAATTATAGCTTTACAAGAGTGCGGGAAAAACGCGAAGCTGCCCGGTTACAAATCGTACCCGGGCCGAGGGGACAACACGCAAGTTGCCACCCTTGTCAAACGCAACGTTACCGCGCTGCAGCACGAGACAGAGCACGCCCAATTAGATCACACTCTAATCGAAATGATACCGCGTAAGCGGTGAGAGAAAAGCCTATTCGTCTTAAACGTATACAGCTCTCCGAAACACAGAAAGGATTGCGGCTTCGACAGGCTATTTGCAAAAACGAAACAGATAACGGGCAAAAACCCTATCGTCATTGTCGGGGACTTTAACGCTCATCATCCCGCATGGGGATACAGATATACGCAAATCAAGGGCAGAGAACTCTGGGACAGTATTCTCCACAATGAGCTCGTCTTGATCACTCACCCCATCAAACCAACAAGACAGGGCAATAGCGTGAGTAGGGACAATACATCTGACTTAACTCTCACCGGAGGCCAAATCACGGCAAGGTGGTGTAACACGGGGGAGGACCTAGGAAGCGACCACAAAATTATTGAGATCGTGGTAGAAGACGGACCGCCCACACCTAAACCCAAAAAGGTCGCAGCGGTAAATTAGGATCTGTTCAGGGCGAACCTTCATACCCGAGACGCAATCAGGGACATAGAATCTTAGGGCACAGACATTCTCGCGGCCGTTAAAGAAGCCACCGAAGAGGTGGAAGCAGACGAAACGCAAGAAGAGGTAGACAGGCGTATGATAGGCCTGTGGCGCAAGAAAAGGGAGCTAGAAGAAAAACTTCCTCAAAACAAGGGGAACAGAAACATACGTAAGCTCCTAGCCAAACAGAATTGAGATATCGAGGAGCACGCGCTGAACTTAGCCAGACAAAACTGGGGTAGTATCTGCGAGCAGATGGACCGCAGAATCAGCAAAGCTAACACGTGGAAAATCCTCAGACATCTCTTAGACCCGGACAAGACAAAGTATGAGGCACGACAATAACTACAGAAACTCGTATATAAATACGAAGGTACTAGCGATCAATTAATCTCTGAAGTGAGGGACAGGTACTTGAGGTGCACACCACCCACACCCCTCCCCGAGTACAAGGGCGCACAGAATCCTCTTCTCGATGGGCCCATCACCATCGGAGAGGTTAGGGCGGAGTTGAACATACTCAGAACTAAAACTCCGGCAGGTCCAGACAGAATCAGCAATCGCATGCTGAGGAATTTGGATGATGCATCAATTAGAAACCTAACAGCGTACATGCAGGAATGTTGGGACAAGGGCCGAATCCCACCTTCGTGGAAAGAGGCCAACCTAGTCCTTATTCCAAAACCAGGTAAGAAACTAAGTCTCGAAAACCTGAGGCCCATTTCGCTTACCTCATGTGTAGGTAAGCTAATGGAGCACGTTATTCAAATGAGGCTAAACAGATTCCTAAAAGAACAAAAGCTTTACCCCGACATGATGATCGGATTCACGACACATCTTTCTGCATGCGATGTTATGCTTCAACTTAAAGAACAAGTGCTAGACAACGAAACAGCTGATACCAGAGTAATAGTCGGCCTTGACGTGGCCAAAGCTTTTAACAACGTTCACCACGCAGCCATACTAGAGCGCTTAGAAACTCTAAATGCAGCGGGAAAGGTGGAGGACTTTCTTTCAAACAGAACAGTTACTATCAGCCTAGGAGGGAAGGAAGAGAAAGGCATAAGGCTGGGCAACAAAGGTACTCCCCAAGGCTCGGCCCTATCACCAACACTCTTCAAAATTGCAATGATTGGCTTACCACAGAAATTGGCGTGTATAGAAGGGCTCAACCACACAATATACGCGGACGACCTCACCCTCTGGGTTACCAGAGGCAGTGACGCGCACATCGAAGGTACCCTCCAAAGAACGATCGAGGAAATTGAGTCGTACCTAAAACAAATAGGACTGAAATGTTCTGCCGAGAAATCGGAAGCGCTCTTCCTCGGCCCACAAAAGAGACAAAGCCCCATGAACATGGGATAACGCTAACGGTAAACGGGGACAAAATACCCTCAGTGGAGATGATTAGAGTACTGGGTCTTAGGATACAGACAAACGGTAAGAACACCGAAACGATACGAAAACTCGAATCGAGTGTAAGCAAGACGTGTAGGCTACTCAAAAGAATAGCAAATAAACACGCGGGAATGAAGGAGACGAACCTCTTCAGACTAGTTCAATCATTTGTAATCAGCAGAATCACATACGTGGCACCATACCGATGTCACGTTGTAGTGACGGCAGTCCAGCAGTCAGGTAGACACCAGAAATACTTGCAAACGAAGCTCTTTATTTGGGCTGACTTGCGCCCGCAAAAGAACTGACTCACTCGGTGGCGGCGTAAGCAACAAGCGTGCTCGTCGATCGTCAAACTACGAATGTCCGCTGCTCGCGGCATCGCTCAATTTAAAGCCGGCAAGGAAACTTCCAGATAGCAGGACAAGATCATCTACAGTAATCTGGGAAAACCTAGATGCAGCATTTCATGGCTGCGATCAATCGAGATTAGGCTGGTCGCTTTTCGCGTCACGAACAAAAATGATAACAGCCCTTTCCTGCAGCCTTGAGCGTGAACGAACAAACACTACAATGAAACGTGGCAATACCTACGGCTAGCCAAAGCAGAAAAAAACAAGATTGAAATTCTAATTAGGAAAGGCGTCACAACCGCTCTGGACCTCCCCCCGTACGCATCCACCCAGAAAATTCTGAACATGGGGATTTCGAACACACTAGACGAGCTCATTGAGGCTACCAGAGTAGCGCAACAACAACGACTCCTACGCAGCCATTCGGGGCTAAAAATACTAGAAAAGCTAGGCTTCGAACCCCGAGCGCGGCTCAAACACACGGAGAATATCCCAGCAGACACAAGGAACAAAATCAGAATCCCACCACTCCCAAGGAATATGGATCCGGTGCACCATGAGGGTAGGCGAAAGGACAGAGCGAAAGCTCTGGAGAAAAAATTAGCCAATAGACAGGACGTGGTTTACACGGAGCGGCGGAATATGAAGGCAGAACGGGTTTCGTAGCCCTAGCGACCAGGGAGGGCGGAGACCGAGTCTCGTGCTGCAGCACCCAACAGAGAGATGCAACAGCGGCTGAGGAGGTAGCCATTGCGCTGGCTTTAACTCAACGGAATGTCAGGGTGATTATAACAGATTCCAAATCGGCTATCCGCAACTACAACGCAGGCAGGGTATCTGTCGAAGCAGTCAAAATTCTGACTGCCGGCCCGACACCGGCAGAACTAATTAAACTTGTTTGGACTCCGGCCCACGAGGGCCTCCGGGGAAACGAGACAGCGCACTCATTGGCCCGAGGACTCACACACCGGGAGCCCAATGCGGTCTCGTCGAGCAGAGAGCCTCTTCAGACGAGCGAGGAGCTGAACACGTACCAAGATATTCTTAGCCATTACAGATTAGGAAGACAGACATTACCTGGAGCATGCAAGGGCCTCAGCAAAAAGGAAGAGGTCATATGGAGAAAGTTACAGGCGGGAGTTTTTCCGAATCCACTCGCACTAAGCAGATGGCATCCGGCGATCCAAGACCCCAGGTGTAAACAGTGTAATGAAATAGCAGACATGATCCACATGGTGTGGACATGCCCTAGCCACAACGAACCAGACAGGAATATAGAGTCCTGGGAGGCTTTAATGGCCAGCCAGAAAGAAGAAGAACAAAAAGAAGTCATCCGTCTGGTCCTGGACACCGCTGAATCCCAAGGGATCCCAGCCTGCTGAAAGGGGAGGAAGATGACGGCGGTCAAGACTCGTCTTTTTCGCCGTCTGATTCCTTGACGGGTGCAAATAAAGTTTTCATCATCATCATCAACGATAGCTAAGAGTGCGCGTGGAGGAAAGAGGAGGAAGAGGGCATGGCAGAAGCCAGAAGAAGAGAAGGTAGGTGGCCAGACGATTAAAACCAGCGGGATGTTTCTTGAGGCTGATGGATGGGGTCCTCATTGCTTGATACCACTGGCTTGTGCTATCAGACGGATCAGTTTTATGAGGTCTCTTTTGTCCTCGATGCGATCGCTGGTCAGCATCTCCTCCCATTGCTCAAAAGACGTGTATTACGTCTGTAAATGGTTCGGTTTTGCCCCGCAACCCCATGAAATGTGGAAGAGTGTTGGGCGGCCCCGGCATCATGCGCGAGTGTCAGGGCATAGTGTATGGTGTATAAGGTGAAGTTTGCGGAGGTGAGGCAAAGTTTTCATTTGAATTTAACGCCAGGAAATAGCATCCTGAGTGCCTAATTTTTTTTTTTTTTGAGGGGGATATTTTCTCGAAGAAATAAGGCGGCAAGCAACACAAAACACGCGAGACACGACCGGACAACGATACAGGCTACAATATTGTCGTCCTGTCTCGTCTCGTGTGTTTTGTGTTGTTTAGCGCCCTATTTCTTGAAGCGCCAAATGCATGACCAACTAGCCCCGAAAGAAACGTTACTCGAGGGCATTTGCAGCGCTGGAGACGCAGAAAATCTAAGCGTTTGTTTTATATGGACGGAGTCGGGATGAATTATAATGTGCTGTATGGTCCGGCTAGGTTTATTGCTCCTCGAGTTGAGGCGTGCGCCCTTTCATTTCCTCTAGTCCCTGATGACCGGAGGTCCGCGTAATTTGCGGCGGTATATTGGGGCGCCCAGGAGTCAAGCGGTGTGTCTTGGGACGCGTCCGAGCAGGAATTTGAAGGCTTGTTGTGAATCTGTGATACATGAGCGTTGCGCCCTTGCGCGCCCCAGTGACGTATGGCAAGTGTAAATACGGAGGTTACTGCCACCGCTGGAGAGCCGGCTGCTGCGGAGGCAGCGAGCACCGGGAGAATGGGAATTAATTGCTACAACCGCGTACTCATTGTGGTCCGGGTATGCCACGGCGTCCACATCAAACGCGCGGGCGGAGATGGCAAGTCGCTAGCGTAGGTAAGAAATCCTTGCTTTGCGTCGGCCGGTGTGGACATCTTTTAGCATATGCTTCGGTATCGGAGCTACTTTGATTTGATTTCTTTGTAGTTTCTGTAGGAAGCATTGAGACTTCAGGGCTCGTATGTCCGCCGTCATGCCTACACGCCTGAAAAGGGCGTGGCCGGCTTGTGTTTGTCGGAGTCGGACTGTTTGTCACGTTAGGATTGCTTCCTGGAATTCGGGGTATGCTTTGAAAAGACCAAAGTGGTGCAGTTTTTCGGTCCAGGCGCTGGGCGGAAGATTAAGCGCCGTTTTATATGCTCTTCCTATCGTGGTGTCAATATGTTGTTCGTCTCTGTTTCGTGGTCTTGTGAAAAGGAAGTCCGTACATTACTGTGCTGAGGACTAGCGTTTAGACTAACCGCATAGTGTCCATTTCTAGCATGCCTTGGCGATGTCGGGTGATGCGACTAATCATGCGGGCTATTTGAGTAGTGGTGGTTTTAAGTGTTCGAATGGTGTGCGTAGCCTTGAGGTTGCTCTGTATCCAAAATCCCAGTATCCGGATCTGGCCACCTTCTTTTATGGGCTGCCGTACTACCGTATGGTTGACTGGGCCCGGTGATTTGTATCGTGGATTATACACCCCTACAAGTCCCGACTTATCTGGGGAGCAGTGAAGACCGCTTTTAGAGCAAAGATCTTCAACTGTTTGCGCTGCTTCCTGTAGCGTGACTTCTTTGTGGCCTAAGGAGCCCTTAGTGGTCCATATCGTTATATGATCAGCATACAACATATATCCAATATTGGGAGAGTATTTGGAGTTGCTTTGCGAGCTTGATCATCGCGACGTTGACGAGCAGAGACCATATGATAGATCAGTGCGGCGTGCCTTTGTGCGGCATTTCTCGAGTTTCGGAGCAAGTTTGGCCTATGCCTATTGTCGCTGAGCATCCCGTGAGGAATGCTCATACGCAGGAAAAGTCCTTTTCGACACATTTAAGGTCCGTTATGCCTTTAAGGATTTCCTCATGCGAGATGTTATCCAAGGCGTCCTTTAGACCGAGGCCCAAAATGAGGTGTTCGTTACCTTTGGGATAGTTGAAAGGAAATGAAATGAAATATTTATTTGCCATCAAGTACAGATGGGTGGATTGTAGAAAAAAAACTGTCCTTCGACAGCTTGACGGGTCCACAATCCCTTATTATGGCAGAGTGGCGGCATCACGTAACATATTCTTGATATACAAACATATACACGCATATTTAATATGATACAGACTTAGTACTCGTAGTAAACGAAAACAACAGAAAACAACAATAAAGAGAACAGAAAACAACAGCGGAATTCACTTCTACAAATCTAAAAGAAAACAACAGCAAGGCCACATAACATTACATAGAAACCAAACACATCTGCCGGAGGTCCTTGTAGGTTGCCGTGAAGAGGTCAAAACGGACAGAATTATAATAATTCAAAAACGTTGGTATCGTGTATTTAAGGCACTGTTTCCCGTAACTTGAACGTGACATCGGTACTGGCCAATCCTTGAAGTGTCTTGTAAGGTAACTTGTAGTTCTGTCCTGTAATTGGGATAGGTTACGTATATTGTTGATATTCCTGTGGATGTCTTGTTTATATACATGGCTTAAGCGATATCTATAGAGATTGTGAGCTGGAATTACACTAGAGTTGCTAAAGAAAGTTGAAGTGCAAGCAGTGTTAGAATCATTAAATGTGTGTCGGAAATACTTTTTCTGTAACAGGTGGATGTGTTCTATATTAGTGGATGTTGTGTTTCCCCAAACTAGTTTACAATAGTTTAGGTGTGACTGAAAGAGTGAATGATAAAGCAAACGTTTGATGCGCGTGGGAAGGATATACCTTAAACGACCTATTGCACCAGTTATTTGACCTATTTTGCTTAGAACATGCTTGACGTGATTATCCCAGGACATGTTTGCGGAAAAGGTGACACCCAGACATTTGAAATTCTCGACTAAATCGATGCATCGTGAGTTTATTATAATATCTTGATGCGGAGGTATGTGCTTGTTTTTCAGCCTGAATATAATCGCTTTTGTTTTGCTTTCATTTACCTTCATTGCATTTACTCTCGACCATTCCTGTAAGGATTTCATTGCACTGTTACATTGTTCAACAAGAAGATTAAGATCATTGCCAGCAAAAAAATACTAGTATCATCTGCATATATAATAAATTTTGCTTTAGGGTTAATAGTAACGATGTCATTCAGATAGAGATTAAAAAGTAAAGGTCCTAAAATACTTCCTTGCGGCATTCCACAATTAACAGCTTTGCCTTCGATGTAAAGGCACCTATTTTCACAACTTGAGTTCTATTGGATAGGTAGGATTTCATAAGAGCTAGTGCCTGTCCTCGTATTCCATAATTTCTTAATTTTTCCAGCAAAATTTTATGGTTAACTAAATCGAAGGCTTTAGAAAAGTCCACGAAAATGCCAACAACTATTGCTTTGTTTTCAAACGCCGTTAATATATATTCTTTCTGCTCTAGCAACGCTATTTCAACTGATTTGTTTTTACTAAAACCGAACTGGTGTGGTGCTAACATGTTATGTTTTTCAATGAAATTTGCCATCCTCGAGTACAAGACTTTTCCAAACAGCTTTGAAAAGATCGGTAAAATAGATACCGGCCTGTAATCTCCTTTATTGTACAGAACAGCAACTTTTGCGCACTGCATTCTCACTGGGAAAGTTGCTGATTCTAAACACATGTTAAAATGTAGGTGAGGATGGGGGCAATAAAATCAACTACATGTCTGATTGGGCGTACTTGAAAACCATCGATGTCAGAACTGCTAGAGTTCTTTAAGGCTAGTATAACTGACATGATTTCATCCATTGTTACGGGTAAAAGGTATACTGTGTTGTTAATTTAAGTGGGAACATATTTGCTAGCATGAGAGGATATAGAGCGAGCAGTAGCGATACTAGTGAAAAAATTGTTAAAAGCATCAGCTAGTTCTACACCGGATAATTCTTTTTCATCAACTTGTAATTTCAATGAAGGCTTATGCGAGTGACCACGATTAAAGATGGTGTTCAACCTAGACCATAACAGACTGTTTTGACGGCGCTCAATATCCAACAAAGATGAATAATATGCTGCTCGTGCATTTCGCAACTTCTTTGTTAGCTTATTACGATGCTTTTTAAATTGGACAAGATAATCTGCTGATCACGTATGAAGGAAATGTTGATATAGCTTGTCCCTCGTTTTCATTTCACTTCGTAATTCAAGTCTAAGCCATGGTGTGCGTATTATTTTACTTTTTTGGGTGGTCTTGACGGGAAACTCTTGTGGTATAGTTGGGTCAGTATATCCATAAACTTATCGTACGCATCATTGTAATTTGTGAGATTACCGATCGTGTCCCATTCTACTGAAAACAGGGCGTCACGAAAGGAATTCATTCTTGTTTCTGTTATTAGTTGGTACATTATTGGTGGGGATTTTTTTCTTATTGACCTGCTTGATTCCAAACACAAGAACACTGGCAAATGATCGCTGATAGAACATGACGGAACTCCAGATTTTACATTCGGCTCCAAGGAATTGGTAATAAATAAATCCCGAGTGGACTGGCCTTTAGGTGTAATCCTGGTTGGTGTGTCAATTAAGTTAGCAAAACCATTCGATAATATGACCATATTGAAAGCATTTGATGATGGACTGTTCACACTCATGTCGACGTTAAAATCTCCACCAGCTATTAGAGGTTTAGAGTTATGATTTTTAACCACATAAGGCAGGAACTGGTCATAGAACTGCAGAAACGCAGGCAAATCACCATTCGGTGGTCGATAGCACACCGAAAATACATGTCTAGAAATGCACAGGGTCCGCATTTCATCGTCTGGTAAAAGCACTGTGTAAGAATCAATTATTTGACATTCTACGTCATTTGTGATCAGCAATGACTGTCCGCCCCTCGAGAGTCCGACCGGTTTAAATAGTGGGTATTATAATCAGGGAACATAAAAACATCACATTCATTAGTGCTCCATGTCTCTGTTAACATAATAACCGAAAATTGAAAAGAGAAACCAGTAAAGAACTCCTCCAGGGATGACACCTTATTTCTGACAGAACGCGTGTTCTTATAGATACATTTTAAGGGAGATGCGGGAAATGTTGCGACAATTTCGTCTACATCATCAGGAAAGTAGAAATATATACTTCATTATGCATCCTTCTTTTGTTGCAAACAATTTTCTGCTATGGTTTAGCAAACTCAACCTAATTATACCTCTTTTCTCACAGCTTGAGCTGACCGATCAGCCATGAGCTCAAAGAAGCACATAGTTTTCTAAGCTTCGCCTTCATAAGGAAGATTGAAAAGTCATGCGTGACCATATACATATGTCAGATGTATGCTTTGGAGCGAGGATACACTTCCGCTGTTCTTCCAGCCAAGTCTCCTGCTGCTCCTTTACGTTAGCAGTCGTAACCGGCCAGTTATTGGTGATAGATCACAGCAATAGCCAGGATCATGCCTTGGCCTTACCTTACCTTGAAATCGTAATCATCAGTGAGAGTTTACTATACTTGTATGTGAACCTCCTGTTGGTATTTGTTTTATACATTTATGTTGTACGCCTTCTTTGCGTTCAAATAACTCGCGTGTAATAATGCTCAGGCGTTCATCACAGACCAATACTGGCTTGTTTTAAGGCTCATGCAAAAAAAAAGTGTTTGGGTTAGCGCATCATTGATTGGCGACCGCAGAGCACGTGTCTGTATTTATAACGACAGTTTGCAGTTATATAACGGCAGTTTGCAGTTACATTGCGCCGACCATGTATGCAGTCCGAATTGAAATAAAGCATGAGGCTTGTTGGAAAATTGCTCAAGAACAGAACAGTTTTGATGGGAGGCGGGGCAATGGGGAACGTAGTGATGATGAAAATATTATGTTTAACTTTTGCAGAAAGAGCAGTATGATTTGCACAGCAATGCAGGTGTCACAGAAATATCACCTGAGCGTGCGAAGACATTTTCCTAAAGAGTGGTGTTACACACTCCATGCCGCTGTCGCTACGGCCACAGAAATGGCATTGTGACCTCCGTCGCACTCGCCGACCCCTCGTTTCTCTTCCATTCTTCGTGAGAAAAGTTCAGAGATGACGTGGCATTAAGTGCTTCTCCAAAGGTCACCTCTCCAGAAAGAGGGCAAGGAATATATCGTGTACTTCCACGAAACACAAGTCTGTTTTCTTGCATTCAAACCTGAATAACGCACTCAAATTGCGAACAGATTTATAAAGCAACTATGACAAAACACGGCATCGAGGCCGTTTCGGCTAACCTGACAAATCATGCACAACGAGTGAAGCTGTGAGAAGCTGCATGTTAAGGCGTAATCAAGAAAAGATCTAATAAAAAGGTAGTAAACACGATTCTACATGTTTACATCTTCAAATGCCACTACTCTTAGGTAGGAGTACATTCGTAAAATTGTATAAAGGGCTGAGTTCTCGAGTAGCGCAGCACTCCAACCAACTGGTGCCGCAGCTTGACTGAAATGGGGGCCGTGATCAATAGCTTAAGCGTGCTTCTTGTAGCGGCATGCTTTAACGCCTATTCTGCAATCGGTAAGGGAAGAATATCGTGCAAGGAGGCTAAAGGAAAGGATGTTGACTGGTGAGTTTTAAGTGAGCTGCTATGCGCGCACGCTTTTTTTAATTTCGGCGGTGCCTTCAGAAAGTATTGTGTTAATGAGCAACGCGAACAACAAACGTTTATCATTAGATATACTTAGATGACAGTTACTCAGATTCTTTTTTGTTGCAAATCGCAAATCCCTCAGTCACTGAGTTTGGCGTAATGCCCTAATCTGGGTCCACTGTAACGATGCAGACTTTCACGTGGTGTAGAGTCGTTATGTGTAGCGGCATCACCCTGCTGGTTGTACAAAGTAGTAGGTGAGGCGAATAAAACCTAAAGTCGGACAAATTACCAGGAAAGGTCAAAGCAAAGGAAAATCCGAAGCGGCCTCAACTCCGGCACTGTAACCAAGGAGAAGATCCTTAGTTATAGCTGTACCAACCAACAACTTGAAATACTTTAGTGTGTGTTCAAGAAAACATAAAAACATCCCAAATTTTTATTCAATGGCTGTCATAAAAGCGAAGTTTTGTTCATATCTGAGCGGTACAAAGTGCTTAAAAGGCAGATTCTGCAAATGAGCCAGCTTTCTGGGGTGCATTTTAAACAAAACAGAATTTTATTATCAGAAACAGCTTGCTCCAAATCAATGATAATGGCACAAGCTGCATCATTTTCTTGCTGCTGTCAAGTTCCCAAACTTAACAAAGACCACTGGTAATCGAATTTGTAATAAGCTAACAGCAGTTTTTCTTAAGCTCTCCGGTAGTATATTACTGACTCGTGTCTTCAATTTCATTAGTTTATTTTTATATCCACACATGTCCGTGAGGAGGATGAGGATGTAGAACAGGAAAGGCAGGGAGATTAACCGAAAGAATAATCGGTTTGCTACCCTACAATGTGCGTGAGAGAACCAACTGATATATTGCCGAGCAAGACATTACGGTAACTTGAACTTTCGAGCTAGCATACTATCAGTTCAGACTATCATTGTTCCCAAGTTTGTTAAAAACATGTCCACTCTTTCCTGCCATGCTACAATGGCTTGATATCGGAATTTTTTTCTCTCTCTTTTATTCCATTCACACGGCCAACGGGCAAACAGTAATTGTCAAAAATTCCGCATTTAAAAGTGCCCTCATATATGTCCTTACATCCTTGTTATAGCCGAGATCACTTGGGAGATTTATTTACCATTCTACTTTACCTGAATTCACCAGATGCGCGCAAACATATTTTCCGCTACCCTGGTGAGAACAACTGCCGGGAGCGTTTCTGAGTTCTTTTCTATTTCATCTATACTCACTGGGTGTATAAAATAACAAGGAGAAAGGAAGCTTACAATATGCGCAAAAGGACAATAACAGGAGAGAAGAAAACGCATACAAAACCACGGGCGCAGACTTCTTACTGTTTATTCAAGGAAGGGAAAGCACAGACACTTAAGACAGAAACTCAGGGGCGCGATCGCCTTTGTTACTCTTACATGTGCACGTAAACGCACGGAAGAGAAATCTACAGTGTAACTGGTAGCAACACTTGTGGCTGCTTCACTCAACAAGGCAATCTGAAATGCACCTCAAAACGTTGCACTATCAAAACAAAGATGTAAAGATGTCAGATTGTCTCTAAACAATTAACTGTAGTAAAGGCGAAAAATGACTGATTAAACCCCGCTCTATGGCAACCTAAACGCTAAAATGCAAATCAACAGTTAACAAGCGGGCAGGCGAAGGTGCCACCAAAAAAAAATATTTTTTTTATTAGAAGCAAATTGGACGGCGTGGACACACTTGCTGGTTTTTACGATGTGAAATGGTCCACCGCCTGCTTTTCGCCTTGTCTGTCGGTCTGAACAAAAAGTCGTTTTTTCAAAGATCGGTTCGCAAGAAGTCACTTCTTGTTTTCGCCCTTCCCTTTGCATTCGTCACAATGATATGCTAGGTGGCCTCCAGAGCTAATCATTAGCAAAGTTATGCTCGCGTGCCCTTTGATTAAAACTCGCACCCTCTTGTCCAATGTAAAACCTACCGGAAGCGAGGGGAAAATTACACACCGCCCCCAAGGTGCACTCGGTGAACTTCTTACCGTGCTTTTACTACGCTCGAGCCTACTCTATTCTGCACTGATTCATGGGCACACTCTGCTCAGTTGCTCTATTTCAAAGATAAATGCGCGCTTGCGTTGTCGACTTCAATAGTCGCTGCTTTCGCTTCCTTGAATAAATATCTGGCAGCCTGCGCCCGTAGTTTCGTACTTTTTTGTTAACCTCTTGTTCATGTCTTTTTGCGCATTTTCTAGGATTCATAGATAATGAACCAACTAGCCCGCAAGAGCCTTCTACTAATAGCAATCCTCTTCGAGTTTCACAAAGATAGTGAGAAGAATAAAATCCAATCTCGCTTGCATCTAATACATACAACCGCCGCTTCGGAAGGTGTTTTTTATAATTCTGGCATTCGCTCTTTAGCATATTTTGGCTAGATTGCCAGCGTTTGCCCTGAAATCTGCACATTACTTTGTTGTTGGAGGTGAGGAAGCAGCTTTGATAACATTAGCTCTCCTTCTCGGCTCAAGGGATACCCGTCCAGGAACCACTGAAAAGACAAGCAGGAGTTAAAGCTGAAAGTGAACCCCAAGCTAAACTCGGTGATCAGTCGAAAACACAGCAAAATATTTTAAATTTTGTTTTCCCAGTAGGACGTAACTGATAAACCTGCTTTCTCATTCAAGTGGCCAGAGTGGGGCTTCCACCAACATAACCACAAATGTAGCAGCATCTTTTTGGGTGCCTCGACCGCCTGGATTGCCCTATGTGTTGCTATCCTAAAGGTAGGTTCTAGGCCAGCGTCTAAATCATTGTACTCGTGTTCTAAATTTTCCTTGGCGGTAATGCCACTACCACTGCAACTCCGAGTCACCTTGCCACCAGTGGAGGCTTGGAGGCCATTGCCACGATTGGAAACTCCATTAGAGGCCTGATATTTCTTGAACTGGATAAACTACAGCTAAAATGTTTTCTCCTCGGTGGAGCCCAGTGCCGTGAAGATAATGTAACAGTGGGGAGAACGCCTCTGTATATGAACCCTAAAGGAAGACTTCCAGACATCACACTTTTCGTCAGCACATCCCAGCCACAGCCATAATCGTCTACCCAATAGGAATGTTAACTTGCTCAGCTTCCAGGAGTGTCGTATCGATTTGTCTTTTCATTTCTCATTCGGAATATTCAAACAACTCATGTTCGATATGAGGTATCATTCAGCACTGTCTGTTTCACATTCATTAATAAAACTGAGGTCGTTCTCACTATCACTAATTTGTTGCGTGACTTAAATTTATAAGAAAGTTTTGGAGCTGCATCCTTCAGTGGTTGAACTATCTAGTTCTAAGGCAAAAAGCCTTATCACGACACATTATTTTTCGCAGCTGGCGATTAACTGCATCAAGAAAAGCTGTTTACGTGGCCCGAAACATGCGCCTGCTCCCATCACTGAAAGCATTCTCCCGACTATCGTTGCTGCCGTTCATTGAGTAACAGGTGTAAAGGCAACGGACACAGGGCATGTGTTCTCCGCCTGTTGACCCATGGGCCCTGGCCTGTTTACGTCTCTACCTAAAGGTCAGCAGAGGCTGCCATCGGTAGCTGTGTCAGGTCCGCTGTCATGTGCTTATAAGGAAGGGAAGTAGTTTTTAAAAATGCAGAAGACAGTTTTCGCTCGCTTTCTTCGACGGCCCTTACTGTTTTCATCCTACAGCAATGCTCTTTTTTTCTTGTTCACATTGAGCTCGAAACCGTGCTTTCACTGAACTGTGTTTTTTTTTCTAAATATGAGCGGTGCTGGCATTTTAAATGGTACTAAGTAACGTAGTGCATTTTTGATATGCCGGTTTGTCACTTCGTAACGGGAGTGGTTCAAAGAAACGACTTATTTGAACACTTTTTTCAGGTAAACATAGTGACCTCCAAATGCTCTTGAAATTCTTTTTCCAGCAAGTGCGATGAAGTGGTACTGGTACAAGTATCGCCTTGTGCACGGATGAAGATTGCTTCTAGAATTTCGCGCTCGTCATTTCTCCTGCATCTTCCCTTTCTTTTGTATGGTTGTGTAGTCCATGCCCATGCTAGCTTTGCTGGGACGTTGGTATTTTCATTAAAGCAGAGTTGCTAGTCCAGTCGTCGTGCTTTACGTCTCTATTCGCGTCCTTGTCTTTTCTGACTTTTTCTCCTGTTCATTAAGCGCATAGTTTGCCAGCGCAACGCCAAACGGCCAAAGAAGGCAAGAAGACGGGCAACTGATGTAAAAAAAAATCGCGCTTAGAAGCATATGACTTTGACGACAGTGAGAAAGATTTTAGAACTTCAGGACGAATAAGCAACCGATGTTGCCACTTTCCGAATATATATTAGAGGAGAAATTTACAACCAATGTACATGGCCTTGAGTACATTGCTTCTGAGCAGTGGTTCTGAGTTAAGAAAACAAATGATTTCTTATTTTGCCTGACTTCAATTAGGGGAATATAAATCTTGCTACTCTTCGCTCATACTACAAAGGAATCGGAAGGGATGGTTGGAGAGTTTTTGATTTTCACGTGTGCAAAGTATATTTGCAGTTAAGTGCGCAGGAATAATAACAGTATGGTTTGAAATCATAATTACGAAATTCCACGCCTAGGTTTGGTATGCCTCTGCAACTCTGAAACTAAAGTCGCCAAGAGCGTAGTTAGAATGGATTGCTGTTTTCGGAATTGCATTAAATTAACATACCATTAAAGCACCGTAGCACCTGGGAGCCTTAGCATTGGTCTGGAGTTAACTGGCCACACTGACGCGCAACCACCATGTTGCTCGGAGAATGCTACTACTCAACATCCAGATATCGCATCCTCTTCGCAGCTCCCTGCCGAGGACTCCTCACTTGCATGGTACTAAAGGCTTCGACTGTCAAACGGTCTTTTCAAAGGAAAGTCAGAGACTTTTGAACCCAAAGTATAGTCCGAGCGCGACACCAATGCAGAGCTTTTCGGGCTCCTCAAGCCCTTTCCCACCTTTTTACGTCGCCTATATTCGTTAATCACCATGTATACAACACAAACTGCGCAGCTGCCGGTTTATTGTTTTTAAATCAAAAAAACTTTTAAAGACTGAACGATTCCTTCAGCCACTGGTGTGGTCGCTGCACGATTTCTAAAGAAATGAATGGGCGGCTATAGACGATACATGGCGCTCTGAAACCCTAGAAAAACGTAGCCCACTATGCATGTATACAATTGATATGCCTTGAACGACGTGCGAACCATAGCAGGCCTCGCTAGACGACACTACCGAGGTTGCACCATTTGTGTCTCATAACACGAGGGTGGGGGGAAATGAGAGCCGAACACACACTCTACCATCAACATGGTGAAGGCCGACATTTGATGCCTATTAGCGCTTCGTGCTTCGCTGATATAGAGGTGATGGCCCCGCCAAGCGCGACTTGCCTAAGCTTCACGCCGCTGCATAATCAGGCCGCAGGTTCTGTTATGGCAAAAGATGCGTTTGGTGGCCATGATCATTAATGGCCCCCGCCCCCCCCCCCCCCCCCCACTCCCCAACTATAGAGATTTTATTGTCGATGCTAAGGATTCTCACAGGAAACCTAACTTGATGTGGTTATGTCAGAGCAAACTGTGCTAATCGCCTTTTTCAGATCGTCGCGCTTTTCCGCAGGAATGCACCTATGTAATTTGCGCTTGTAGCGAATCTAACCTATGTATATCATATTTCGTCAGGTGTTTTGCACAGCGAACCGGCACTCCACCTTAGTTACGTACTCAGAATTGCGTATATTTTCTTATTTTCCCTCCCGATGTCTTTTTTTTTAGGTGGATCTGCTACCACTTCTGAGATGATGTGTGGGAAGGTCATAACAAACGGCTTCATAAGAAACAGGTTTCATAAGGTTTCATAACAAACAGCGCCGTGTGGTTACGTATCGTGTTTTTGTGCAGCCTAATTAAGCGTTTTAGAAATACAGGCTGAATGCTTGATATAAACCACGCTGTCATGTATTTTCAAGAGTTTCACTGCACGAAAAACATTCAGTTTTCATGCTCTTTCTGAATACTTGCACCTAAAAACGCACACATTGACCCTTAGCGGCGTTGCGGTCTCGATATCGCGTAAATATTGATGCAGCAGCCTAATAAAGCATATATTTCACAGAGGCCTGTCTGGTTAGCGGGATCAAACAAATGGACGTCCAACAAATTAACACAGCTCAAAGCGCGGTGACGCAACCCTAAGAGGTACGTGACCACGTAAATGACTCTGACGGTGCCTATGCAATGGATAGCAAGCCGTTCCCGCGCAGGAGGCTCTCACTTGAGTCATAGCATATTCAGCAGAGGCGGGGAAATATTAACCGCTCCATTGGAACCCTTCCCACCTCTTAAATCCACGGTCTACGGCATGTGACCTAACGGCTGGATAAATGAGAGCTTAAAAAGGCGAGCTGCAACTCCCCGCAGTCACACCTGATCAAGGAACCGCGTAGGTTCTGAAACGTCGGTCGTATTTCAGTTTTTTTGTATCCTGTTTTTTCCTAGTTTCTATTCAATTTTGACGTATATTCTTACAGCAAAACTATGATATCAACTTCTGAATATTCCAGCGAACAAGTAAGCCACCGAGAACAGCCACTTAAAACAAAATCAAGCATTAAAGTATCGCCATATAATAAAGAAAAGAAGAATAACTTACAGCAGGCAATTTATGAGGACATACTTATGCAATTTTCCATAATACGAGGGTCGTCCCAAAATTAAGGTCTCTAGTTATTTTCTAAATGGAAAGAAATGTTTATTTTAAGCAATTTACAAATCGCTTAAAAGGCAGACCATTCTTCTACTTTTCCACATAATTGCCCTTGCGGTCTATGTATTTTTGCAGACGCTGGGGCAGTTTTTGTATGCCCATGTCTTACCAGCTCGCCGCCATGCCGTCGAGGAAGCGTTTGACCCCATCTTTCACTTAATCATCATAGGTGAAGTGCGTTCCAGCGGGATTTTCTTTTAGCTTCGGAAAAAAGTGGTAGTCACTTGGTGCCAAGTCCGGACCGTAAGGCGGGTTGCTGATGACGTTCCATCCGAACTGTTGCAGGAGAGCAGCGGTTTGGCAGGCAACGTGGGGGTGACCGTTGTCGTGGAGAAGACTCACGCCATTGCTCAGCGTTCCTCTTCAGCGATTTTTAATCGCACGTCTGAGTTTCTTAAGGGTCTCACAATATCTGTCCGCGTTTACTGTGCTGCCAGGAGCCATGAAGCCTACCAACAATACCCTTTTTCGGTCCCAAAACACAGTTGCCATGGCTTTACCGACAGACTGTGTTCGCTGGAATTTTCGCGACTTGGGCGAAGAGGAGTGCTGCCACTCCTGTGATTCTTGTTTGGTCTCAGGTGTGAAGTGGCATGCCCAGGTTTCGTCACCCGTAACAATGGAATCCAAAAAGGTCTCCTTTTGATCTCCATAACGTCGAATAAATTGGCGGGAGGAGTGAACGCATTGCCGTTGATGGTCGTCTGTGAGCACCCAGGCAGCACAACAACATTGGCCGAAGGTCGGTCAACTGTTCGCAAAAATTGGCACGAACATCGGTCCTACACTGGCATTTGGGCCGAGCGCTACCACTTTACACACTGGACCTACTTTCATGCCAGTTTTGGGCCAATGTTCGGACGATCAAGCGGCCAACGCAGTACCGATGTTCGTTCTGCAGCATGGGCTAGCAAAGGTCTCATACTGGCATCCAACTTTCAATCATTGGTAGCCAGCTTTCAAACATTGGTAGCCAACTTTCAAACATTGGTAGCCAGCTTTCGAATAATGGTTTCCAGCTTTCGAATAATGGCATCCAGCTTTCGAATAATGGTTTCCAGCTTTCGAATAATGGCATCCGGCTTTCGAACGCTGGCACATGCAATTAGCCCACTCGCCAATGACCGGCACTGTGGATGGATGTACATACCATTCTACCTAGCAAATATTCATAATAAAGGGTGCGAAAGAATTCCAGAAAAAAGACCCGTTTATTGCTTTGAGTTACAAGAATCACGCTTTTAGCCCGCACAGGATGGTTTGCGCTACCACCAGCCACCCTGGGGAGTAAAGAAAGGGGGCCCAAGAGCATGGTGGCAGAGGCTGTGGGAAAACAATTCATTTTCAAGTTTGGTGCGTGCCGATCAGGTTGGGCAAAGCATCTGGGCAAGCTGCTGCGGCACGGCTAAGGCATCTATAAAGTGCTCAACGGAGCTGTCCTCCAGTGAACTGATCAGTCATATCCGCAGTAATTGTTGCACTCCACTTGCAAGAGGGCTGCTGGACTGCATTCAAACAAATTCCTCGTCCAGCTCTTGCACGATGGCCTCACGAAGCGCCAAGCCTGCAACGATCGAGATGCATGATGTCATGGTAAGTTGAATTATGGCCATCACAGAACAAAAACAAAAATGATTAAATAACACCGAATTTTGTGAAACACAGTCATCGTGAAGACACTAGCAACATATTTTACAGGATAATTTTAAATTTATTCTTAAGAACCAGCACCACATTAGTTGCACAAAGTGGAATTTAATTTACTAAACTTCTCTTATACCAAATGGTTTAATTTAGTCCAATGCGTCGTGTCGCACTCCCAGTAAATATATTCAATGCGAGATCAGCAAATTAATGTGACATTGACAACAGAATAATGTATTATTTTGTTTTAATATCATAACTCGTATCTCTAAATTGCGAGCTAATTTTTTATTCAAGTAAATATGCACAGGAGTTAGCGTCTCTTCCACATGGACGTCAAAACAACATTTTTGATTAGTTTTTTTTAATAGGGTAAAAAATACGGCTTGCGAGTTTTTGCGAAATACGCTGAACGCAAGGAACTCAGGGCACCTTTGTTTTAACTTAGTCGCTTCGCATGCATGCTATAACTGAATTCGAAACTGCGACTTGCAAACCACACAAAAATACTAGTCTGATAGTCCAGAGTAATGCCCTTTTTCATTGCGAGAGAACTTGGGCAAAAGCTTTAACCAGAAATTGCGGATTTTCTATTGAGTCTGCAAGTGTAGAAGGCAAAAGGAAACAGTACGGAAGTATTACACATATTCTTACCAACTGGTCTGCAGTGGAAAATTAATTAAGCGGTTCTGATTTCCGTCGTGCATAAGCGGTAAAGGACATATTCCCGAATGCATCCCATCTCAGGTCATATGAGTTCAAACCCGCTGTTAGCCAAAGTAGTGAATCTTCAGTGAGTTCATCTCACCAAAGACGAAAAATTAAATTCTCACCATTCGGCCACAATTCCACTGCGCACGACGTCAAGCAAGCCATTTCGCAATGAGAGTGGGTACACAGAAGTCGTCCTCGTGATTTTTGGCTCGCTCTGTTTTCCTGCTGAAAAAATAAAGGCGCATGTAGTCAAAGCAACGTTTACTACAAAAACCACTTTAACTTCCAGACATATATCAAGATAAAAGAGTTTTAGTACTTACAAATAAGATCTTGGAGGCGGTACGAACAGCGTCGGAGCTCTCCTAATATATGAGCGTGGCTTTTCGCGTGCACAGACTATGAACGGTGCTAGCTCGAGTGTGCATGCATTTTCGTCGTGTTTCGTTGTGCACGTGGTTGGGCTCCGCAGTGGAGTCAAGAATGTCTTATTGTGATGCGTCGCGCGGTTCCAAGACGAGCAGTGGAGACGATGATGGGGGGGGGGTTGGCTGGAGGGGATAGGGTCATTTTCCTTTACACAGGTTTTGTGGTTCCGAGAAAAGTCCTCGAGCTGAAAGGTGGAGACAGGGAGATCGTGGAACGGTGCACGAACAGCGAAGCGCGTAGCTGCGCGCGAGGGAAAATAGTTTTGAGGATGTGACAGCCAAAAAGAAAAAAAAGCGCTTCGCGGGGTGGGGGGTTAGCCCGCTACCTAAAAAAAGGGCGCCGCCGGGAGAACAGGTGGGGAGATATGGGAAGACTTGAAAGAGAGAGGGAAAGGGGCCAAAACACGTGAAAAGGGTTTGGAATTTTTGGAGAACGAGTCACATGGCCACAGGCAGTACGGAAAGCAATACCTACAAGGAACAAGTGGATGGGAAACACGGAAGCGTCAAAGTATTGCTACAAAGCTGCAGCAAAAGCCCGAAAATTTTGAAGTGAAAAACTTGGAGCTTCAAGATGAATTTCGCCAAAACGACTTCAGACACTCGCGTATTTTGTGGGGCCGTATGATGTGGCTTCTGTTAGTTCAATATAGCTTAAAATGTTACCACATAATAACAAAAATATAACGCAAAAAAATATCCAAGCAGAATGCGCGCTCTTTCACAGTTTCATGTACCGTACATACGCCAAACAAGCTAGGTTAACATGCGTCTAACGCCAGTTGTCAGTCCATTTATTCAATGGTCGTCGAAGAATCCTCAAATTGTTTGTTGGTGTGGAAGTTTCGCGCAAAAAAAGCAAAAACAAACAAAGGCATGTTGAATTGTGGTTCGCAACTACTTTCGATGGTTTTCATCTATAAAGGTCATGTTCGAAAGAAAAAAAAAGCTTGCGAGTAAATATGCAAGAACGTGAGCAAGAGCTATCTTGCCCCCAATGCAAATTACGCAACAGAAGAATAAAAAGGTCAAAAAACAATTTCCAACACTACGATTTGCAGAAAAGGAAGGAAATAGCAAATCAGAAAACACGGGAAAGGCGCGATCACAGGGCACGAGGTAGGGAAGCGTAGGAATCGCTTAGCACGTGTCCGCGTGCGTTTATGTAGCACCCGCCTAATATTTCACGAGCGCAACGCATAATTCGAAATTATGAGGCGACTGCTTCGTTTCTGGACGTTGCCAAAACTGAGCACAATTTCGGTTTAGCGAATGCACTTGCGCTAATCTATTACGTTTGTATCGCGATCTCCATAAAGCAGACACCAGCTGCGCACTGCGGCAGTGAATTCCTAGAGCGAATAAAAAAAAGGGATTTTTTTATTCCAAAAATTTAATCAAATCAAACTTATTTGATTTTTGTTGAAGGCGCCTGTTGACAATTTTTGTTGAAGACGTCTCGGGTGTAATCAGAACGTTAATTCTGATCAGCAGGACTTCGATCGCAATTCTCCTAAACGTATTATTGCTGCTCACTGTGCAACCAGAGTGCAGCTTTTTCAACTCATGGGTAGCTTTGCTCACAAACTGCAAAAGTGTTCGGTTAAAATATAATAATAAATAAAACCAAATCTTTGAACTCGCATGTTTTAGCGCGTTCGAAAATTACGAACTGCCGATATGGTACTCGACAATAAAAATAATTTTGAACCCATTTTAATGGATGACACAATGTTTACCAACGTTTGCCAGTATACTTCGAACACTGGATAAGCGGTGGCAATCCTAGGCCAATATAGCCAGCTCCCGGAAATGGCATAGCCAATTCTGGCAAAGAGTGGAACAACACTGGCTAACATGGCCCATGATAGCCAGGATTCGATGATGGCACAGCCAGCAATGGCAAACAGTGGGGCAATCCTGGCTAACCTTGCCCATGATAGCCAGGATCTAATTACGGTTCAGCCAATACTGGTAAAGCGACGGACAACCAGGGCCATTGTTGGATGTGCTAAGGAGTGGCACAAACAATATCGTATGCTCACTGGCAACTCGGGGCCTAGTCAGGGCCACGCTTTGCCAATGGGTTTCCAATATTGGCCCGCTGCCGTGTGCTACCTGCGCATTCGGGGAACCCATCCTGCGCACACCTTCAGATATTTCAACTTTGCTGTCAAAATCCTATGACTAGTGCTTCTAGAAACGCCAGGAACCAAAATGCAGATTTCGTCAAGTGTGATCCTCCGACCTTGCCGCATTTATTTCTTCCACCATCGCGGCTGTCTCATCAGAAATTGACGGTCTCCGCTTTATTCTTCGTGGTGAATTTCAGTGCGACCAGCGGCGAACTCCCTACACCACTTGCGAACGTGTTTAACATCCATGCACAACTCTCCGTGCACTTACGTCAAGTGGCGATGCATTTCGATTGGTTGACCGCCTTTTGCGTTCAAAAATCGAATAACTGTGCGAACTTCGCACCTGGCGGTAGCGACAAACGGAAGCTCCGTTTCAAATGGCTGCCGTGCCAAGACTGACAATGCCTTTCGAGCTGAGTCATGGCTTGTTTGGAAGACGGGGAACAATGAACACAGCAGTATGGCGAGCAGCCACGCAAATAGTTTTCCTGCGGCCGCAGCCCTTTGGAGACCATAGTTTCGGGATTACCCTCGTAGATCCAAACCCAGATATTCGTTTCCCCTTATTGATAGCGCTACACAGAAGGTGGTGACGCTCTGGTCACCCAGGCGTTCATTTTTCCCCGCCACTATAATTTCGCCAGGAGGCTGCATCCTACGCCTAGCTAGTACTGCAATGGGGGTCGTGGTGACTTTGAAGTGTATTGTGCACGTTGATCTGATGTTGTGTCAGTCGGCGTTAAGGAACCTGCCTACTTACAACACGTACTGCCTCCGTGTATATGTACGTACGTGTGCACCTCAACGGAATAGTACAAAGAGTTAACAATCACCTAACTCTGCTGGGAACCCTGCGGATCATGCACGAAAATGTACCTCTCTGGAGATTAGTAAACCTTTTGGTGAGAAGGAAAAACCCGCTTGCGTGTTCGCCTTTAGATCAGTCGTCGATATTTAGCATAATGCACATATGTGTAGTATATAACTTCACGCCATTACATCTAATACGGAATGCCCATATGGAAGCACAACTAGTGTCTTCTATTGAACTGCGCAAATTTAGCCACTCCAATGGGTTTCTCGTGCAGTGAAGCCCATAGTGAAGAATAAAAGTGCTACGATCCTCTAAATAAAACATTGCAGACACGTAAAAATCACTGCCGGGTTAGAGTGCAGAACCACCCTGCTGTAATATTAGAGCGCAGTTATGGCCGCCAAACTGTCTGGGTCTGCGTCTAGTGTTCGCAAAGCATATATTCTAAGTTCATTCTAGTGTATGATAATTCATTATGACCACTTTTTTATGGCTTTTATGGTCTGCTGACTAAGCACTTCTATGTAAGGTTTTGGTGCTATAAAATATGCGAATATCGCGAGTAAATTACAGAGGAATTGACAATGGCACTATACATTGTATTTCTTCAAAGACTGTAGGAGATTTTCAAAACAGGGTTTTAAGTTCGAAGAGCGCTTTTTTCGCCATAACCTCACCAGTGGTGTAGCACATCACAATACAGCTAAGACGGGCTAACTAGCAGGCTTGTTAACTATTACTGTTAGTCTCCATATTTATAGAGAGGCATGTAGCCGACCGTGAGAGATATACATATCAGCTTTTAGAATTTCGAAAACACGATTATCCTCGGCACTGTGGGCCAACAAATACTGCCTACATCGCGACAAAATACATTACAAAATACAGAAGCTTGCAGGCAAAGCAACCTCCCCAGTCCACGTAACTCGAAGAAATAGCGAAGAATTGTTGGACCACAGCGCCGAGAGTAACCGCGATTTCAAAATTCTGAAAACTGATGAGGATATTACTTACTGTCGGCTACACACCTCTCAATAATTAAGGAGCCTAACAGCAATGGCTGGAAAATTAACTATTTCATATTAGTTAACCAACCTGCTCTTTAGCACGTCTTAGCTGTACTCTGATGTACTTTACTGCTGACATTTATGTGGCTAAAAAGCGCTGTTCTAACTCAAAAAGCGTTTTAAAAAATTGTTAAATATCTTCGGTGAACCACAATGCATATATATGATCGCAACTCAATCATCGATAATTAAAAGTAAGACAAGCCTCGCTAAGGACTAAAAATATCACATAGGTCCCCTTCAATTTCGCCACACTGAAGTACTTTGTCCCGCACTATAAATGTCTCCGATAGAGTAAAGCAATGGAAAAAAAAAGCACTGCAAGAGGCTTTTGTCGGAAGTCAAAGCAGTGTGCTGTTAATGCAAAAAGGGCAAAATAGTCTAATTCTCCGGCGGGGTCCAGTGATCCACCAATATGGTATTCTGCTGGCCTTCTAGGATTGGTTGGCTGTCAGCTTGATTGTTCTCGCTAATGAGGCCCAACTGCAAAGGTTACGGATGACGAGAGATTTCAGCGCATCAAACAGTACTAAGCAGCAGAAATTCTCCCAAAGCCTCGTCCTGTGCCATGCATCATAGCCCACGTCTGGATGGCAGGGCCGAAAATTTATTTTAATTAAACGTTAAATAAAGCGTGAATTTTACTAGTGCATAGAGAGATCATAGCTAATTGCGAGCTGTCAACCTGGAAACAGAAATTCGGTTCTGAAATCTGTGAACAACACAAATGCTGCTCCTTAAAAACGTAGTTAACGCGCCATTTCCGTCATATAGTGGAAATTCAATTTCCTAATCATGAAATTAGTTTCTTCAGAGAACATTCAGTGTTCTAAAACCCAGACGCTTCGATATTGCACCCAACGAGCGTGCCACCCTATTGAACCTTGTTAACCAAAATATGTAACACCAAGCTCATATCAGCTACTTCTTGTGAGTATTGCTTATGCGGGGTACAACGACCAATTTCCGGAGGGATTTAAGGGAAGAAGAGGAGGACACACCAAAGGTACGTTTGGAGCCTCCCGTTCCACTCATATTTTCTTAAGTCGTGTTGTCCAGTGAAATTCATTCGATATAACTCGTTGTTGTTTATTGTTTTGATGCTATATACCAAGGTACTTTGTACAGAGCAAAAGCAAGCAAGGAGGGACAAAAGGCTTGGTTTTGCTTTACATGCTAGGAGCGACCATGGGTAAATTGCTAAATCACAGTTATTTTATAGCGACAGCATTTCTAGGCTATCTCGACGGGTTCCTGTCACCAAAAATTGTCCGCAAAACGTGTATGCAGCAATTGTGACGTTCTCAGAAGAGATAGCATCAAACGAGTGGTTGTAATCGAAAGAGGATGATGCGCCAATGCTGCGTGAAAAGAAATTATTTCGATGGGATGATTAGTTAGTTAATTAGAGCCAAAAACGTCTAAAAAACACAGAAATAGCGTGGATGTCGATAAAGTGGTGAACGGGAAAACAGCCGTGGACGGCAAAATGGCGGAAAACAGGAAAAAGAGTGAAAATAAAGTTTTAAATCAATTGAGATGCATTTTATGAGTGATAATTAATCGGACAAACAGTTTAATTGACATAGAATAATTATTTCGTTTTTTATAATCGAAAACGAGTGGACGGTTGAATAGGCTGGACGGACCTATAGTAAGTGGAGGGGAAAAAAACCACGGCGCCATATTTGGCATACCAAAGTGATTGATTGATATAAAAGAAGGTATAATAAGAGCAAATATCCTTAATTAAAGTATAACAGTATAATTTAAAGTATAATTTAGCAGTTAAATAACTTAACAAACAAAAAGAAAATGATAAAGAGAGGATAAGATTAAGAAATTCGCGGGAATACGGTGGCCGCAACTGGCGAAGTACAGGGCTAATTGGAGATGCATGGGAGAGGCCTTTGCCCTGCAGTGGGCGTAGTCAGGCTGATGATGAGGATGAAAGAGTGGCAAGGAGAGGCGACGAGTGCCGAGGAGGTGTTAATGCATTCGCATTCTCCCAATGCCGGTCGCCGTAGTGATCTCTAATTTCTTTGTGCTTTTGTGTACAATATTTCAGCAGTTAAAAGGATAGTGAAATGTATTGACGGTATTTTAATATGAGAAGTGTTCACCGCGGCATATTTCAGTTCAATTAATAATTAGGCGAGATATGTTGCTGGGCAAGATCAACCTGGGTCGCACAATTCTCACCACTGCTCCAGGAGTAGTATGAGGAGCCCCAGTGAGTTATGAATGCAGAAACAAAGGAGGAAAAATTCCACATACAAGGCGCTAATCCTTTAGAGAAATCGCGCCATACACTCAACACGGAGCTTTACTCTCCCCTCCAATTTTTTATTTCCTCCAGGGAGCCCCTTTCGAAGAAAATGTCACTTGCACACTGCCGGCAAATGTCAGCTCAGTCTTTAGTGCGTAACTAGATCACAATTTGTGTTTTATTATTTGTCTATTTATTAGTTTACAATTACAATTACAATTTATTAGTTATTAGTAGTTTATTATTTCATTATTTTTGTCGTTACTATGACCAAACACTTTCCTGCTGTCGTACATATAAACTGGTAAGCATTTTACCGTTGCATTACGTTATATATAGCTGTCTGTTAGCTAGTTTTAAAGTTTCGCGCTCTCGGCGCCAGCACCGTCCGCAGCGCTAACATTGGCAGCGAGTCAAATTGATGCGCTCTCGTCAAGGCACTTCTTGTCGATGTTCATAGATGGCGGATGTTCATAGATGGCTTGGCAAACAGCAGCGTGCCAAATCCTGTACTCTGCTCGTTTGTGAGGCCATACAGATATATATTTATATAAGTATCGCACATATCCCACCTAATGTAATTGTACTGGCATGATATTCTTTTGTTTAGTTTTTTTTTCCTTCTCTAGTTTCGTCTGTTGGCCCTATATATGTACGCTTTGTATAGTCAAGAAGCATTCGGTTGCTAGTCAGCGCTTCGCACGTGTCTCTTCTTATTATGTGCCGTCCCAGTGCTGGGTTGGTGCTGACTCCTTTGCATCAGGGCAATCGACTCAAATTTCCACTTTACTTAGTGATAAGCACAGTAAGGTGTACAAGCCATAATAAGCTAATGTGGGAGTAAGCACTGATTTGAAAAATAATCTCATTAAATCTGCTCGAAAAAATTAAGTTAGCATTTAGAAGCGCTGGAAAATTAGGTACGTGGCAAATGAATCTCTTCGTGGACAACAACTATTCGGCTTTAGAGAGGGACTGAAAACATGATTTCGCAACATTTATCAGATCGGAAGTATAACGCGGAGCATTCCAAACAAGCGTTAAAGCAAGTGAGAACCATGCTGGGATGCCAATAATAGTACGAAGAAAAACATACTAACAAAAAAACAGCCCTGCTTTACGAGTTCGCATCCAGGCGATAGCACTATCAATATTTTCTATTCTATTTTGCCATATGAAGCTCTTGGTGTTTGCATATTTAATAGTGACAAGATCACGAATTTTGTGCATGGCGATTTTGTGCTTGTATTCAACGAAACGCGCCTGGCAGGGGCGGCAGTCAGAGGGGGTAGGTGTGAATGACATCATCGTCAAAATCAATTGGACCTGCGGTGCTTAAATTTGGTTGCTCTTCGACGTCGCCGAAAGCAGGGATAAACGTAGCTCCATTTGAGATGTACTGACATTTGTTTATTTTTTGAGTGTTTTTGCAGTCGTTTATGCTATTCGTAACGTACATTATCCGCAGAAAGCAGGGAAGCAATAATTTTAGAACATCACGAAAGCCACTCTCCCAGAATCATCATCATCACCAGCCTAACTACGCCCACTGCAGGGCAAAGGCCTCGCCCAGGCCTCTGTAATTAACCCTGACCTTTGCCAGCTGCAGCCACCGTATCCGCGCAAACTTCTTAATCTCATCCACCCGACCAACTTTCTGCCACCCCCTGCTACGCTAGCCTTCTCCTGGTATCCACATCGTTACCACTAACGACCGCCGGTTATCTCCCGATCGCATTACATACCAAGCCCGAGCCTATTTCTTCCCCTCGATTTCGAATAGGATGTCATTTAACCGTGTTTGTTTTTTCACCCCCTCTGCCCGCTTCCGGTACTTAGCGTTACGACTATAAGTTTTCTTTCCATAGCTCACTGCGTTGTTCTTAACTTCAGCTCAGCCCTTTTCATTAGCATCCGCGTTTCTTACCTATAGGGGAGTGCACGAACAATTTCCTCTCCAGCAATATGGTTAAACTCCCATTCATGATATGAGAAAACCTGCCTTATACACTCCATCCTTATGGTTATTCTTTAAGTTATTTCCCCTCATGATCAGCAGCAACGCTCGCTACCACCCTATGTATACGTATTCCCTGACCACTTCAAGCACCTGGCTACCAACTGTGAACTGCTGTTTCCTTGCTAGACCAGCTGCAAAGTATGACAAATTAGTTAGAACGGCAGAGCAGAACGGTGGGTCGAAATTGACATGCACGAAACTAAATTGATGTTCAACACTCTCGCAAGGGAACAGCAGTTCACCGTTGGTAGCGAGGTGCTTGAAGTATTAATGGAATACGTATACCTAGGGCAGGTAGTGATCGCTGCCCCAGGTCATGAGCAAAGTGATCAGCGAATCTAAGATTGCTTAGGCATTCGCCATTAACTCTCACCCCTAACTGTTCTCAATCCAGGCCTCGGAACACCTCCTATAAACAGGCGGTGAACAGCATTTGTGCGATCGAGCCTCCTTGCCTGATTCCCTTCCTGAGCGGGATTTATTTGCTGTCTTTATGGAATCCTACGGTCGCTGTGCAGTCGCTACAGAAATCTTCCAGTATTTTAGAGCGCAGCTCCTAGGCACCCGTTTCTGCGTTTCGCGGCGTCGCCGTCGTCGTTGTCCGTTGTAAACAGGAGAGGCTAAAAGCGCAACTTCCACCCCTCCTTAGCAAGAAAAAAAAAGAAGAAAAACAGCGCCGTGAGGCCGGCACTAGCCGGCGTGCTTCGTAAAACGGGGGAGAACGAGAGTGACTAGCGATTTGTGTGTGGCTGCCCCCTCTCCCACCGCTCGCCGACGCCGCGCGCGGGAGGATTGCCGTCGATTGTTCTAGACTGTCCGAGTCGTTTACAAGCGATGTTGACAGAGAGGGCGTAGCCTTTCGTGCGCTAAGAGATCCCTTCCACCTTTTCACCCGCGCGACGGCGGCGGCGCCACGACAGAAAGTTCCAGATGCTCCGCGAAGCCACTCCCGGCCTTTGACCAATGAAGACGGAGCACGAGAAAGAGACTACACAGCCGACACTGTGTCCGCAGGTTGATCCGCATCTGGCTCATCTATGGGTGGCCCGACAGGGACTCAAGCGCTGGCGACACCAGCGACACAATCGTAAATTGATACTTCGCATAGCCGATCTCACTCGCGAGGCAGATGCATTCGCGAACACGCTAGACCGCGCAAATTGGGCAACCTTTTCTAACGACCTCAAGGGTACATTAAGCACTAAACGCACATGGTCCCTCCCACACGCTCTCTTAGATCCAAAAACCACTAATTCTCAGACAAAAGTACACACACAGCGTCTAATATAACTAGAGCTCCAAAATTAGCCAACTATGGGACACTTATATACCCACATCCCTTCAGTCAGCAGATCCACCCAATCTACCTCCGCCTAACCAATTGTCGACATGGAAACCCAGGACGCCACGCCCGGAATTTCTACTGCCGATACAACGGAGGGGAGCCTACCGCACGGGACGCCTCAGGAGGACCCGTACTCAGAATCGTATTCAAACTCGACGACACGAGAGATGACTGATGCCTACCCGAAGGCTACGCCATGGTTCAGGATGGTGGACGCACGCAAAAATCGATTCAAACCTGTAACGGAGGCAGAAGCACACACACCTGCGGAAAGATCACCACTGGCACGCCCCATCAAATTGCCGAGGCTGCCGCACGATGATTACAAGGTGGTAATACGTCTACGTGGAGGGGTGACGCTGCATAACAACTCCGGTAGGTCACTTCTTGCTGCTTTGCTATTCAAGCTCAGCCGCCAATTAACCCACGAGGCCAGGGTCAGGATCAAGCCGGAGCAAAACATCGCTATTCTGAGCACCTCGGATCCGGACCTCACCGAACAGATATGCAACATCCAGGCAATCAATCTAGGAGGAAAAGAATATTCAATGAACGCTTATGCAGCCTCACCAGACAAAGCATGTAAAGGCATAATTACCGGCGCCTTACTGATACCATCAGAAGAGGAATTACTAAACTGCACGGAAACATATCCTCAACAAATAAACATCATTCAAGCAAGGCCTTTCGGCACAAAGGGGGCATGCCTATATACCTTTGAAGGCAAAGTAGTACCACGGTTTGTCTACCTCAGCGGCATAGAATACAGGTGCAAACCATTCCGACCAGTGATGCAGGTTTGCGGGTGCTGCCTGAAAACAGGACACCGTGCTGACATTTGCCCCACCCCGCAGGAGAAAAGGTGCTACAATTGCGGAGTACGCAATCCTCCACCAGGACATGTCGATTGTAAAAAGTACTGCATCGGCTGCGCCACATCGAACCACTCCACCATTGACACGAACTGCCCGGCAAGACAGAACTACTGCACCAAAAGAGCAGAAAAGACAAGCAAAGCTGATGAAGCCGTAAACCGACGCCATCCTTATGGAGACATTGCTGCACAGCGCACTCTTCTAGATGTGCAGAAGAACCAACGGACTCAACAGAAGCAAAAGACGGCGCAGAAGAACAAGACTGAGCACGAGCATAAGACTGAACATAAACCCAGGAATGAGCATCAGCCAAAATTGAACCAAACCCAAGTTGACCGGCCGGGAGAACCGCAAGGATATAGCAGCAGCAGAACACTGCCCACGAAAGGGAATCAGAAGAACGGTCCAAACAAGGCACTCACCGTCCATCCAAAGAAACCTTGGAACCAAAACACAGAATGGCCACCCCTCCCACCACTGAGGAAGGAAAACCAAGTGGCCACCGCGGCTGCCCAGACACCTTTGGAGCAGACCATGGAGTCATTGCCCTGCAAGAGACTGAAACAAATCGCATTCATATCCGCGGTTATCACACGGCAGCCCTTACACCACGTACGGCAATCCTGACACTCGCATCCATGCCGGTACTAGACTGCACACCGACAAACACGCCCGAAAGCAAGGGCACTCAATATACCGCAATAGAGCTCAGTTCACCGGGACACACATATGGCCTCACTATTCTTAACATATAAAGCAATCCTAAAGATAAATGCAGAGTTTTTCCGGGCATCCTGGGCTCCTTTCCTTCGTCAAAGCTCCTTGTGGTGGGTGATTTTAATGCACGTCACACGCACTGGGGATACACCTAGGATACCCCCATGGGTAACCTCATTTCTACCGCAGTGGCTGATTACACCCTTAGCCTGACCATAAACCCCACCGTACCCACTCGCATTGGCACAAGTGTCACCCGCGAACCACACCCGATCTCACATGGGCCACAGCGAACATAATCGTTAAGCCTCACACAGTACTCCAAGACAGCCTTGGAAGTGACCACTTTCCGGTCTCCACTATTATTGCGTATGATTCCAAGATTTTCAACCCTCGTTCTCAGCTTCTCACTGACTGGGACAAATTGCGCTCATATTTTGCAGCTGATTCTACAGAACCCCGTACTGTCACTGACTGGACAGACCGTCTGTTGAAGGCCATCCAGGCGAACAGGAAAAGCATTAAAAATACCCCTAAGGCACCGCAGGTTGATCCGCATCTGGCTCATCTACGGGAGGCGCGACAGGGACTTCTCAAGCGCTGGCGTCGTCAGCAACACAATCGTAAATTGAGACTCCGCACAGCCGCTCTCACTCGCGAGGCAGAAAAATACGCGAACACGCTAGCCCGAGCAAACTGGGCAACCTTTTGTAACAATCTCAAGGGTACATTAAGCACAAAACGCACGTGGTCCCTCCTACGCGCTCTCTTAGATCCAACAACCACTAAATCTCAGACACAAGTAAACACACAACGTCTAATACAACTAGAGCTCCAAAACGGCACCGACGTAATTGGCCAACCCAGAACTTAATGCCGACATCGGCATCACCTTAAACGAAGTCCGCCAAGCACTTTTCAGTATTCGCCGCTCTATGGCGCCGGGGCCGGATGGCATAACGAACAAGGCACTACTCAATCTGGACGAAGTCTCCTTCCAGAAACTCACGGAGCTCTTTAATAACCACTGGCAAGCTGGGACGCTCCCATCAGCCTGGATCCATGCCAGCATGCGATTTATACCCAAACCGGGCAAACTCCTAACCCTTCAAAATTTGCGCCCGATCTCCTTAACGAGCTGTGTCGGCAAGCTCTTCGAGAATGTCATTCTCAATCGCCTGCAACCGTTTCTAGAAACAGCAGGCTTTGTCTCCAACGTGAGATTCGGCTTCCGCCCAAACATCTCGGCGCAAGACGTATTTCTTGCCGTTAAAGACTCCCTCTTTTGCACCAAGCGCCGTACAGCCAGTACGCGAGCTATACTGGCTCTGGATATTCATAAGGCTTTCGACACAATAAGCCAAGACCATATCCTCAAGACATTAGCCACCACGGGATGCGGCACCCGCATATGGCAATATATTCGGGCCTTCCTTCAGGGCCGCACGGCAGAACTCCACCTTGGGGATATTCCCAGCCTTTCCCCCTGCCAAACCGGGGAACCTCACAAGGGGCGGTTCTATCACCTTTACTTTTTAACATTGCCCTAGCGCCACTGGCAAACCTCTTGCTGCTATCCCAGGGTTCCACACAGCCATATATGCAGATGATATAACCCTCTGGACAACGGCAGGATCCCTTGGAACCGCCCAGGATATCCTGCAATCTGCCATAGACATCAGCACAACTCATTTAGCAAACACAGGCCTCCGTTGCTCTCCAAATAAATCGGAACTCGTGCAGCTGAAGCCCCTCCCCAGTGACCCCCAGATTGAACTGCACATGTACGGGGATCCAGTGCCTATTGTGCCTCATGTGAAGATTCTCGGCCTTCTCATTAGCAAGACACTCGATGCAACCGCCACCCCTCAGCTCTTGCAAAGACAGACCAAACAGGTCGCTGCACTTATCAGGCGGGTGGCAGCTCGCAATCATCGGCTGCCTGAACGCGAGACCCTCAATATGACAAATTCACTAATCATTAGCCGCATTATATACCACCTCCCATACCACATACTCACTCAGCGGCAAACACAACAGGGAGACATCCTAATACGCACGGCTGACACCTCCGCCCTACGTCTTCCACGGACGGTTCGCACGAAACGTCTCCTGGCCACTGGCTACTGCGACAGCTACGTCTCAATCCACCCATTCCCATCCCAACAAGTCCTACACCTTAAATGATTTCTCTGCGCGCGCAGGATCACATATATCAGAAGCCCCTACCACGCAATTTTAGAGCTACCCTCCATCTGGGTAGGCGGCAGGCACGAGCGAGCTATTACACCAAAGCATACAGCAGCCGCTCCGAAATCCTTTATCTCGATGCGGCAGAAAATTCGAAACCAGGATATTTCACGGCAGTCGCAGCCTATGAAGGCGGCACTGTTGGGGCCGCCGCCACTATCCGAACTAATTCGCCTGCAGAGGCGGAAGGAGCCGCCATCGCACTTCCTCTGGCCCATTCGACCACTGAAAAAACGTAACCGAAATTTGTACAGTTAGTCAGGCCGCCTACCGCCACTACCTAAAGGGCGTGGCGACGCCGGCAACACATCGTATTCTTGCCACAGCCACCTCTCTCGACCGAACGGTTGCTCTGTCGTGGGTCCCTGGTCATGCCTCGATCCCCGGTAATGAGCACCTTCATGGGCTGGCCGGAGAGGTCTCCTCCCGGACCCCGGTTGATCAGGCACCCAACGCTGCGCAAGAGGCCCCATCGGTCCTCTCTACATATCATCAAATCACCGCATTCTAGACCCGAGCACACAGCTTATGATGGTGACGAGGGCCAAGGCAGCGGCGGAGGCATCCTGGAATAGGGAAGACCGATCACTGATGCTCCACGTCTATCTATCCCCAACCCCCTACTCCCTAACTCTTCCTTTTGCAACAATAAATGTTTTACTACTACTACTACAAACTCAGCCAAACGACACTGCCACCACCCCACAGTACCTTGACGCCCTTATCCAGCGCCACATGGCGACAATTACGACAGGATGCTTCATTTCCCCCCACCGTGTCTCATGCTTTCACCCCAGCTTTCCTCCTGATCGTAACTCCTGTGGCGTGCCCAGATCGACACTTTTCCACTACCTTTGGGAATGCCCTTCCCAAAAAGCAGTACCCCCATCCCCAATCCCACTAATTCTTCCTGGGAGGCTGCTTTACGGACCGCCCAACCCTGGCCAGAAGTGGCTGGTGGGTCGGGCTTTGCGTGAAGCACACGCTCGTGGACTTCTGGACCAGTAGGGGACCACCCTGGAAGAATTTTTTTTTGTGCGTGTAATAAAGTTGTTTCCATCCATCCGTCCACTGTGTGTATGTGCAGGCCTCCCTTGGCGCGTAGAACAGATAGACGTGGAGCGAGCCTATTGAAGCGAAAAGCTAGTCAGCACCGCGCTTCGCGTGAGCCGGCGTACGACGGAGCACGAATGACGTCACGCATGGCGCAGGCTACTGCGCATGTGCGCTGCCGGTTCTCCTCCTGGCCACCGTTTGACCTTTCGCCGCAGCCGTGCGCAGTGTGCATTTCAAAAAAGGGTATATAAGGCGCGCTTGCCCGTAGAACAGGCGCACGCTGCCGCGCGCTATGCGTCATCGTTTGGCTTTTGCCGTAAGCGCGTGTTTATCGCGGACCACCGCAGCTTTTCGCGTCGAGATATCCAAACTTAAACTTAGCTAAGCCCTAGCCAATTTTTATAAGAAGGGCCTTGACCGCCCGAGCAGCCATTTAAAGTTGAGTGATCAAATTTCGAGGAAAGGAAATGCGCAGTATCCGTGTCCCAGAACTGCGAAACCAATAGAGGTGGGGCTTGGAAGGCAGAGGGCAAAATTTATGGATTGGTTTTTAAGGAAAGGAAATCCGCAGTATCTGTCTCACACATCTTGGTGGACACCTGAACCAGGCGGAAGGGGCATGACTGCCCTCTTGAAACAGTGGACACCTCAATCGTGCTTTAAGCTACGTGGCGTTAGTGACAGATGTGCGCTGTATGATTTGGCATTGACAGCGTTGTGGCAGAAACGCTGCCACCTGCCAGGGTGGTAGCGTGGATGGAGACTTTACTGTAGATATAAATATATGTGGGAATTTCTTACCATTAATGGGGGAGAACATCCCGTTCCTCTCGCTCGTAACGCCTCCCACAGCTGTGCAAACTTTCGCAATACCCTCTTGAAATACTTGCGCAGACCTCGTCTTTGAGAACCAGGCATTGGTACAGCAAATCGACCATATATCCATCTATTTCTCTGTCCAGAAAGTTCCTTCGTGAAAATCAAGAACTGTTAGTGGAGTGTTTTTTTGAAGAAGGATGTGTGTGAAAAATAACAAGTTGTCTGTAAGTGTACATACAAGACTTGCTCGAATCCTTTGCCTCAATGTATCGAAAAGCTGAACAGCTGATGAGCTGCGCTCAAATTTCCCATTAGGAGGTAACGTAATCGTCGGGAATGTTTTTTTACATAAGGCGCTTCTACACCCTGATTCCCCAATGCCTGTATCACTGCTGAGGTTTCCACTGAGTCAAATGCTTTCTGGTAGTGGATGAAAACTATATATAGGGGCTGGTTTTTTTTTCATCCGCTTTTCACTATCACCTAAAATATAGTGTGAATATTGTCACGGTGTAGTGACGGCAGTCCAGCGGTCAGGAAGACACCAGCAAGACGTGGAAACGAAGCTCTTTATTTGGGCTGACTCTCGCCCGCAAGAAAACTGAACCACTCGGCGGCGGCGTAAGCAACAAACATGCTCGTCAGTCGTCGAACTACGAATGCCCGCCGCTCGCGGCATCGCAGAATTTAAAGCTGGCAAAAAACTTCGAGATAACAGGACAAGGTCATCTACAGTAATCTGGAAAAACGTAGATGTAGCTCTTCATGGCTGAGATCAATCGAGATTAGTCTGGTCGCTTTTCGCGTCACGAACAAAATTGATAACGTTCTGGCGGCCTTGAGCGGGAACGAACGGACACTACAATAATACCTGGCAATATGGTCTTTTGGCGAGTATCCTTTACGAACGCAACGCAAATCAACTTCATACAACCCTTCAGCCCGCATCCGCCGTGTCTACCGCCGCTCTGCGCCGACGGTTGGTTGGTTGCGAGTGAGAGAAAGCATGTAGGATCATTTCATTGATTGAAGTCTGAGGTTGTCCTGACTCTATTAGCGATTGCCTTAGTAAATACCTTGTAGGCAACGGACAGTAAACTGATCAGTCTGTAATTCTTCAAGTCCTTAACGTCTCCTTCTTAATGAATTCAGATAAGTTTAGCGTGCTTCCCAGCTTCTGCTGCGCTTGAGGTCATAAGGCATTACGTATAAAGGATGGCAAATTTTTCTAGCACAATCTCTCCTGCGTCCTGCAGATGTGCTGTACCTGACCCTGTTCCATTGCTGTGCGCCACTGTCTGTCTTAGTAACGTTCTGATTACATAGGGTACTGTATACATTTGTGCGGAACTCTTCGGCTAATACTCTCTAGTTAGAAATGTCTAATGACGTTGCCTTCTTTGCCTCTTAACCGATACATCTGATTTTTGCGTATGCCTAGCTTCCTCTGCACCCAGGCTACCTCCGTTCTTTATAGCATGCGCGGTTGTCTCCATATTAATCTTCCTTATGTCGGCTACTTTGCTCTTATTGATTAAATTTGATAGCTCTGGCAGGTCGATTCTGTCTGCAGTGTTAGACGTTTCATGCTGTGGCGCTTCTTAATTAGAACTTTCGTTTCCTGATATAGCTTGCAGGTATTTGACCTCGCAGATTACGTACGCCTAGACCTAGGAAGGAATGCGGCTGCTTTTCCTTTGGATCAGTCACACCTTTCCGGTCACCTTGTAAATATCGAATGAATTTGTTCTCGGGATCGGCAATTCGCTAAAAATTTGCTGGCCACGATATCTTTACACGGTACAGCTATTCCTGATAACTCACAACGAAAGGATCTCAACATCGTTAAACAATAAGTATAAAAGCTAAGCCAAGCTACCCATTATTACCCATTATTGCGCTATGAACTTGAATTTGGTCTAAATAACAACACAGCTCGTCTACGAGCCATGTACACCAAGCAGAACCCCGCTGTGGAATTTATTGCAGTGTTTTCTTAGGCATGGTTACTGTGTGTTGTGTGAAGTAGACACTTTTGGCGCATAATTGGCTTGGAAAGACATTCAAAATCAGTGAAAGGGAAAATATTTTAACCAAAAGTATCGCACAAGGTCGGCTGCGACATCCCAACGGCTTACCAGTTTTCACATAGCACATCACGTGCGCGGTAAGCCAGGAGTGACGGTAGGGGCAACTCGATCCCGGTGGTGGAATTAGGAGGTCCTCGCAGTATGAATCCCATGGTATAGATTTTAATATGCACGGTGGCTTCGACGAATGGGCTCTTCCAAGAGATATCCGTTTGTTCGGATGTACATACAAGGTCTGTTCTGAAAGTAGTAGGACTGGTTTTTTCCTGGGCGAACGGGCGGACGAGAGGTGGTGTACGCGTGTAGGATCGTTGAAGCGGGATATTGGGAATGCTGGGGAAAATCGGCAGTCGGCTCTCGGCCGTTGAAGAGAGGAGGTCGCTTGTACTGTGAACCCCTGTCGAAACGTCTCGTGACGCAGAATCGTCGAGCGTTTTCTGGATCAGCGATACGCGATTAAATTTTGAGTAAATCTTGGTAAAACGAGCAAAAAGACTCCGAACATGATTAAGGAGGCCTACGGTGACGCTTCCATGGGTCGATCAGGTGTTTTTGAGTGGCACAAGCTTTTCCGAGAAGGTAAGGAAAGAGTGGAGGAAGACGACCGCTTCAGACGCCCTTCGACCAGCAAGACCCACGAAAATCTGTAGCGAGGGAAAGATTTACTGAACAGTGATCGTGGAATGAGTATCAGAATGATTGCTGATGACTTTAGCATTCCTCAAACCCAAGTTTTTGGGATCGTGACAGAAAACTTATCCATGAGGAAAGCGTACGCGAAGTTGGTGCCGGGAGTGTTGTCAGAGGAGGAAAAAGTCCTCATTCATCATCTGAATGAGGACCCCGATTTTTTGTCCAGCACAAGGCGGCAACGCTGCCTGAGCCCCCCTACAGCCTCTACTTGGCCACGCCAGACTTTTTTCTATTCCCTAGAATAAAATCGACGCTCGAGGGGAAACATCACGGACCGGTAGAAGCGGTTCAACAGGCCATGACGAGGGAGCTAAACAGCATTCCGGTCCAGGCGGTCCTGGAGGCGTACGAAAACTGTAAAACTCATTGGCAGCAGCGTGTAGGTGCGGAAAGGTGCTACCTTGAAAAATTGTAATCGTTTGTACTATTCTCTCGAATAAATTTTATTTAAAAAAATGAGTCCTACTACTTTCAGAACAGACCATGCATATGTGTGTGCAAGTACGAATTCCGAGCCGACTATTAACGCAGTGTTTTTAGTCTTGCGACATCAGCGTGTTGATCATGCAGAGGCGGACAATGCTGCCCACTTCACGTCCCATGTGCTTGGTAAGACAGAGGTATGCTGTTCTGTTGTGCTTTGGTTCTTTGAGTGTTTTCGCGCGCTTCTTGAGCTTTAGACTTTCTGGGGCATGGGTTGCGACTCTTTGACCATATGCACTAAGATTTGGGAGTTACAAATAGTGTGGGAGAGTGCGTGGGCTGCAAGAGTCCATCCCAGCATGTCATGGCCGGGAACTAATATAACGTTAGAGCCTGTGCTGCTTAGCTTGATGTCGTTCTGCAAGGCAACACAGGGCGTCGGTGTTGACATGAGAAGCATTACCATTCCTCTAATTTGGTGATCACGAGTGCTCTGCTTTATAAAAACCTTAATGGGCCGAAGATATATTCGGCGCTAACATCTCTGCTTTAAATATCTGCGCAGAAATGCATTTCGGAGATATGTGGGACAGTTACTGCGCCATTTCCTTTCCTGAAAATCTAATTTTCATTTTTATGCTTTTCCAGCCGCTGGCAAACATTACAGCATTGGAAGCTCATCGCTTTTTCAAAAAAAAAAAAAAATTCTCCAGTTTGCTTTTAAAATGGAGAAACACAAACATTACAGTCACAAAGAATTTCAGCCTTATTGGCATATGAAACAAGCTGAAGGTCAATGAAACCAGCGGAGGCAAACTGTAGCATCGGTCGATTCCGTGCTACAAAGTTGACTGAAGGGAAAATTAGTCAAACTGGCATATTTCACACAATGTTCAAGAAGAAGCAGCTATACGCCATCGGAGCGATTCAAGCCTACGACGTCCGCATGAGCAGTAACGTGCGGAGACTATAAAGGCATCTCCAGCGATAAGCTACCTGCGGCCGGAGAAAATACGATCAGATATGAGATATATGGGATGGACGTATGCTTAAGTGAAGCTGTGGACGTATTCAGACTGATGATGGGAATAAGTAATTGATTACTATTCCACTGGGTGACCGAGCGGAATAATGGTTTGGTTTATTAGAGTTTATCGTCCCAAAGCGACTCAGGCTATGAGGGACGCCGTAGTGAAGGGCACCGGAAATTTCGGCCACCTGGGGTTCTTTGACGTGCACAAACATCGCAGAGTACACGGGCTTCAAGAATTTCGCCTTTATCGAAATTGAGCCGCCGCGGCCGAGATCGAACCCGCGTCTTTCGGGTCAGCAGCCGAGCGCCGTAACCACTGAGCCACCGCGGCGGGTATAATGTTTGCATTATGAGTGTCTATATGAAAGCCGTGTTCCTCTGTCCGCTGACTGAGCACGCGGTATAGAGCATGGCCTAATATTTTAATTCTATCAAAGTTCACGTAGCACAAAAGATCGCGCTAAATGTAGTGCTGTAAGGAGGATGGGCTCGCAGCCGGCAAAGTGCGACCGGAGAAAGAGACGTCTACACAAGCGCTGAATACGCTAGTGAACTTTACTCGAACAGGCAAAAATTATATCGCCTTGTCAAGCAAGAAGGGGAAAAAAAAAATGCGCGCATACATCCATTAATGTCAGACCAAGAGCCCACGTGTTTTTAAATCAAGAGACCACAGCTTTCTTTTACATCGACAGCCTCAAAATATGTCAAAAAAGAGGCGTCAAGTGTGTGGTAATCATCATCATTTAATGTTTCTTAGGTGCTCTGGGTAGGGAATTGCATAAAAGGGGGGGGGGGGGGGGGGAGCATGTTTGTAGTCATATTTTGATAAGATCAAACTCATACAAAAGGGCATGGGAACGTTACACCATGTTATAGAACCGTACGTAATGAAAGTATAATGCCAAGAGTAAAGGAACAAGGACACTAATGCGATTCATGCCCACAATACGTTTACAAATGTTTTACAAGCCCAATACGCAAAAATTAGCATGCAGGCGCAGAACAAAAGGTAGTATATAAGTTACATTAAAAGAAAAAAACAAGCCAAAAGTTCAGTTGCAAACCAGAGTCAAGAAGAACAAAAAACACTTAATAGATATTGGTGTTCACAGGTTTATTTTACCAAAATTAGCGGATATTGACTGCCTAAATTAGAAGCTTTAACGTTCATGGGGGAACACAGTTCCAATCATCAAGAACCAAGGGCAAGGATGACTTGTTGAATACATTCGCGGCGCCAGGTATGCATTGCATGCTCATATAATTGAAACCCGGCGCGTTGTTCGTACGGGTGGAACTAGTGGGCAGGCTCTAAAGTCAAGGCGGTTATAATACAGATTATGAAATAAGCCCAACCAAGATGTCTATCTTCGATTAGCTGAGGAGCCCAGACGAATGGAAGATATTACGGCACTAACTGTAACCTGTGTATGACATGTTGAGCGAATTTAGCGAGCCGCCCTATTCTGGTGCTTTCAAGTAATTCAATTAAGAAATGATAATATGGACTCGATATCCCGCAGCCAAAATGAAGTTTCGGTCTAACGTACACTTCGTAGGCGAGTTTCTGGATGTAACAACGACTAATAAATAAATAAATAAACAATAAAGAAACAGAACACTTAGCGAAGCCGAGCGCTTTATATGTGTAAGCCGCAAGTTTTTTATGTTCAGACCAGATCAGTTTGTTCGTGATGACATCACCTAGATATCAGTATGATTCAACACGTGAAATGCTCAGGGAGTTTAATGAGCACGAATCATGTGTGGTGGAACGCTTTCGGGACCCTTGCACACTCTTGCATTTGGGCATATTAAGTTTCGTCATCCAGTTGGCTCACCAGGTTTCCATCCTATTGAGGTCTCTGCAGGAGTGACTAGTCAGCGGTAGTGTTGATGCGACGATCAATACTACCGCTACACAATCGTCAGCGAAGGGGCGAAGTGCGGGTGAAATGCTTGCCGAGAGGCCATTGATGAAAACTAAAAACAAAAGTCTGAAATAGCCCGGCAGATTGACTACACAAGGAAAGGCTTACTGCATGGCACGCGCTATATTTAGAAATTCCTTACTCTCGTTGTGGTCACTTAGGCACGCTTGAAGATTTTGGCCGATCCGGCGCACACAATATTATCCACAACGGGAAGTTGCAATTTACCCCATGCCCACATAACAGGCAACGACACAATGCGTTTTTGACACCTTGAGGCGACGTGGCGTAAAGTACTACCGCGATAAAAACAAATACGAACAGCTTGCGTCAACTCCGTCCGCTTTTCTAATTCGTTTTATGGCGCCTGTATATGAAAGGTAAAAAAACGCACTAACTACCGTCCTCCATGATCGTACCAAGGGCTGCTGTGTCGTCGTTCTCTTGCCATCCAGGTGAAAGCGCGATGAAAAGAAGCGCGAAAAGCGCAGATCGTGAGAACCGCTGCATTCGCACGTCTTTTGCACTTTGCTGTCGATTTCTTTAGGCGTTTGTGCATTGTACCTAATTCGTGTTGGGCACACGTTAGGCCACTACTTCAAATACGTTTTGAGGCATATTTACAACATATTTTCTCAGCTGCTACTACAAATAGCAAAACTGCGTTTTGGTCTCGTTCCTTGTTTCTGCATTGTTTTCTGTAAACAATAATTTCATTTTACAACAAATCTTGAGATATTTTAATATTTTCATGTGATCGTAATTTGTTTTATTCCTTTCTCAGATTTAATTATTTTTGATCAAGAACTATACATGGATGTAATACATCATTCTCCCCCAGTAACGCTGTATCTTTTTGTGAGCAGCTGGAAAAAAGTCACGTGGCCAGCTTTTGCACTTCTTATAAAGTGGAGAACTGGTCGAATGTTTAGGGGAAACCCCCAAGGTGGAGTAGATTTCTAATAAGGGAGTAATTACTCACTGACATACACCCGAGCGAAGCCATACGGCTACAAACGAAAGCTCTACAGCTTTCTCAGAAACTTCGTAGTTAAAGAAAAATTCGCCCTGGTCCGGGGTGCGAACCCGGGACCAGTGCTTCATCGGAGCAGTCGCTCTACCGATTTAGCTGACCAGGACGGCAAGGTTATGGTAGGGCGAGAGCGAATTGATGAATAACTCGAAGTGGGAACTGTGTTGGTCAAATGTTTAGGGGAATCCCCCAAGGTGGATTAGATTTGTAATAAGGGAGTAATTACTCACTGACATCCACCCGAGCGAAGCCATACAGCTACAGCCATACGGCTTCGCTTGGGTGGATGTCAGTGAATAATTATTCCCTTATTAAGTCGAGAACTGCACGAAAATTAAAAATCACATTCAGGGCATCAAAAGTTAGAGACACAATACATCTTTGCTTCAATTATTTTGTAGAAAATACGTGCACTGAATCATCTCTTCGGAGCATTGTCCAGCCGTTAGTAATAGGATCATAATTTCGCGTCTCTGCTTCTCTCTTCTCTTCTCCGCGCTTCTTCGTGACCTGCCCTGCACCTCTGTCAGCAGTATAATTTCGAAGACAATCCACATCGCATTGTGAAAGCTAGCGAATATCCCTACTGCCCTCCGAGGTTTAAACCTCACCATGGTTTCATGATTTCATTTGAGAGGAGTGTCTAAAGAAGCGATCCAGTTTTTTGCATTCTACAGGATACCCTCTTGATGTGCACACCCAGCACCACGCGGTGCAAAGGTGCTACGGCTGTTTGGGTCTGTTCTTTGGGACATGTCATATATAGCGATGGTCGAGGTAATTTCTTGTAATCACAGTTCTTGGCGGCAACGCCTACGCTAGTGTTAGTATGTATACAAAAAGCAAAACTGGCTCGTCATCTGGTGTACTGTGAGCACGTCACGTGTCGGGGTCCTAAACACACCATATGAGAGGGGGCACTATCTCTAGCTAATGTGTTAAACATTGTCCCTTGAAAAATATAATGCGTTTCTTTATCAGCATCTTCAATCAAATACAAAAAAAATCCTGACCGAAGTGTTAGGTGTAGCGCGTAATTATTCGTGGCGTCTAAGAGGCCGTCCACATGAACTGCCTCTGCGGTGCTAGAGTGTTCGCTTGCGCCGTCCTGACCTGTGAGAAAACTATCCTCTATGGGGGTGCCTGTCACATTTAGGAAGTGATCGGTCTCACTTTAAGGCGACAGACTGCAAAAGTGCAGCTTTCCCCTAGCCCTTATGGACGCCTTGAAATCGGGGCATAAGTTTACCCAGATATGGAAAAATCTTTGAGATTTAGCAAATAACACGCAATACTTGCGAAAATGTTCCCCTGCTGTCTCCTGCCTTATGAAATGAAGCTGCTGGTCACCTAAAAGTGAGCTGTTGCCTCAGTTTCCAAAACACGTGGATTCTTAATGTGTTTTCAATATGTATGCTTTTTGTTTCTGTTATTAGTCCTAGTGAACGTGAATGTTCTGTGGGAGTTCCAATAAATATTAGTATTACTTTAGCCCTTTTTCTTCTGTCTCTTCCTCCATTAGACCCAGTCAAACTGCGCGTCTCTGAAAGAAGCGGAGATATTCGACCACGCAAAGGGTTTTTTTATACAGTCAGAAACCTGTTTTTGTTGTTCAAGGCAGCTCCCAGAAAGGGGGAAGGTTCTGGCTACGCAGGGGGTTCATTTGACCTAATATGTAATGGCTGTAACGGTAAAAGAAAATCTAGCAATAGTGCGTGCATCCTATGAATGAAAGGCCCTCCGTTTACACTTGGTGTTACTGGTAGAAAGCGGATCACATTAAAGAACATTTCTACGGTGGGTTTTCGTTCTCCCGATTTTCACCAGAAGCCGGTCTTTTCATTAATTGTCGAACAATTGTAATTAACCCTCGGGTGTCATTGCTTTTGCGCACATTTGCTGCGTACGATGAACAGTGAAGTGCAATGTTTTTGCTACTGAAACAGGGATCCTGATGGCTGGAAACGAGGGAAAAATGGCGGGCACCATGTGGTTACAGCACAGCGTGCCCAGGGTCGTTGAGAACTTTAAAAATGGCTACGCATACACGAAGAGTGGAAAAGAAAACACGGAGCTTTTCTTCTGCATATCGATGCACCTGAAATCCATGAATACGATACGTAAGTGGTCTGCAGTGCTTAGTAATACTCCACAAACTAGAAGCCCCTTCTTGATACCCATTGACATTGAATAATCCTTGCACACAATATGGAGTTGCGAGTCCGGTATGAGGCGAACTTGGCCAAGTCACGCTTGGTGAAGTTTGTGAGCGCATTTGTTTTTGTGTGTGTGAAGGAGGAAGTGCTTTTGATTGTATTTTAATTTGAAGGCCTTTAATGGCTCATACTTTTGTCCTTTAACAAAGCGTGTCACATGCGTTTAACCCGGGATGTAAAAACGATAGAAAAGAACCAGTGGTTGCTTAAAATAGAGGATGAAAAAATGAACCTAGAATTCTAGTTTGATGACTCTTGGTTCGTCGCCGGCAGCGCTCATAGAAAGAAATATTAAGTTTTCACAGGGCGTACGCTAGCTTTGCTCTCAGTTGCACTTTACGCGCATCCTTCAAAAGCACGCAAAAAGCAGTGTGTGTAGGGCGCACAAACGTGGAAAAACTGGTGTCGTTTGATGTGAAAATTCACGTATTATTAACATTGGCATTTCTTCCCTGAATCGAGGTGGTAACGACAGCGTGTTGCTCATTGTTATTTATTTGAGAAAGAGATAAAAAATTTGTGGACTGCGCTAACAGACGTCTGACTGTTGAAATTAGGCCTGACTCGGGTACGACTCTCCAATCGTGCAAACACATTGATTACATTTTGCTGGTGCATGCGGCTAATGCTCAAGGATGATGACCGTCCGTTATGATTGATTGCATTGTGCAGAAACAAAAAAAAAATCTGTTTGAAATACATTTGCGCAAGTATTTACACGCAGATATTTACACGTCACATGAACGACAGCATCACGGTCCAGTCGGGGCATTATGGAGCTGGTGGGGCACAAGACAAGCACTGCTCAAGCAGCTACAGCGTTACTGTTGTCACCGTCATAGGCGTCAAAACTACGAAAGGATATGCCGTGTTTTGAACTTGTGAAGACCACAGCAAGTGGTACGTGACACGGAACAAAGAGGTTTTCTGCTTCTCGTCGTTCAATCGCATGGCGAGTAGGCCCTGACGGAGTATTTACGCTGAAAGGAAATAGCAGCTTACCTCATACAGCGTTGCCTCTTTTGTTAAAGTTTACCAATTCAATGCCGTCGAGGCCGACACTTTTTTTTACGCTGGTGACGCTTCGCACTTCGATGTAGCGCGTTACAGATGCATAAATTCCACACCGCAATCCAAGTTTACCACCACCACTTTTCGCATCAGAATTCGCGATCTGTTCAGATTTATCCTACGGTCGCCGAAAACAAAGCTAAATACGTGGTGGACTTTTCAGTACCCCTCAAAATTATATATTCGTGCGTTATCAATTCTGATTGAACAAGTACTTCATGTGCTGTACTACGAGCAGCTAAAAGCCGTGTTCAAGGCTACTAGTGTGAGTTTTGGCTGGTTGGTATATTTGGTTATGTGGTTTAACGTCCCAAATTGACTCAGCCTATGAGAGACGCCGTAGTGAAGGACTCCAGAAGTCCAATTGTCCTGGCAAAACGTGGATGGATCCTCCCTAGAAATTTGAATTTATGGCTTTATGCAGCTTTGTGTTGCGCTTTTTGTCGGAGGTAGATATTCCTCCTGTGCCCGCAAAGTTCCTAGAGGGCTGGAAGAATGGGGGTGCTTCCTTGTTCCGATCTGTTCTTTTTTTACCAGCTTGGTTCGCTGCCAGTTATTCACTAAGCAGGTTGCCTCCGGGCCTTTTTTTGGAACAGCTTAAGACAACTCGTTTTAGGCGGAGTGAGTTTAGGTTAGTAGCTCAATGCATTTTCTTAGCCTTTAATTGGCTTGGCATTCAGATAAGTTTGCACTCCCTGCAGCTGTGCCCACTAACATTGTGGCTGCTGTCAGGGATACGCTACACCTTGAGCTTTGGCGTGTTTTCTGCAAATCTGGAAGTCTTGTGGGAGGTGCAGCGCCTTAATCTGGGAATCGCTCCGTCATATAAGTAAAAAATCTCCGTCCCTATCTATGATTTCAGCTCCACTTGGTGCTTATGTTTCTTCCCTCCCTTTTACTTCGTTCGTGAAAGTTTATTTAATTTACTGATTTAGTTCCTATTTGTCTCACATCCTTTGTCTCACATCACATCCTAGCGGCGATGTATCGATGGAGGCGAAAGACAAAAGGCGCCTGTGTGCTACTCTATATAAGCGCGCTATAAAATCTCAAATTTTCTGAGTGTTCCTCTGCGGCGTACCTCATAGCACATATGTCGCTTTCAGATGTTAAACCCTCTGTACAAGACCATACTCTACGGAGTTCATAGCAGATTCGGCATTTTAAATGAAGCGGGCTCGCTTCATAACATATCCTGTTGTCTAGAAGTGACAGATTTGTTCAGCATGTCTCGATTGAAAGATGCATAAACAGCACATACAGAGTCCATGCATTTGCAGCTGAGTGAATAGAGCGCTAGCAAACATTTAGGGTTTCTTGCTGCACTTGTCAGAACCATTTGTCCTAGGAGGCCGCTCCGGTGGCTCAGTGGTTATGGTGCTCGGCTGCTGACCCGAAAGACGCGGGTTCGATACTGGCCACGGCGATTGCATTTCGATGGAGGCAAAATTCTAGAGGCCCGCGTGCTGTGCGATGTCAGTGCACGTTAAAGAACCCCAGGTGGTCGAAATTTAGGGAGCCCTTCACTACGGCGTCTCTCATAGGCTGAGTCCCTTTGGGACGTTAATCCCCATAAACCAACCAACCAACCAACCAAGCAACCAACCAACCAACCAACCGACCGACCTACCGACCGACCGACCGACCGACCGACCGACCGACCGACCGACCGACCGACCGACCGACCGACCGACCGACCGACCGACCGACCGACCGACCGACCGACCGACCGACCGACCGACCGACCGACCGACCGACCGACCGACCGACCGACCGACCGACCGACCGACCGACCGACCGACCGACCGACCGACCGACCGACCGACCGACCGACCGACCGACCGACCGACCGACCGACCGACCGACCGACCGACCGACCGACCGACCGACCGACCGACCGACCGACCGACCGACCGACCGACCGACCGACCGACCGACCGACCGACCGACCGACCGACCGACCGACCGACCGACCGACCGACCGACCGACCGACCGACCGACCGACCGACCGACAGACCGACCGACCGACCGACCGACCGACCAGCCAACCAACCAACCAACCAACCAACCAGCCAACCAGCCAACCAGCCAGCCAGCCAGCCTGCCAGCCAGCCAGCCTGCCAGCCTACCAGCCTGCCAGCCTGCCAGCCTGCCAGCCTGCCAGCCTGCCAGCCTGCCAGCCTACCAGCCTGCCGACCGACCGACCGACCGACCGACCGACCGACCGACCGACCGACTGTTTTTCCTAGGGGTTCATGTAATGCGATTTTCTGGATTGGTTACTTAAACATTCTGTGCAAAATAAACCCTTCTTTGTTGAAGTAAGCAGGTTTGTCTTAGGACGATTCCGAAGGCGGGATAGCGTAAGTCCCATGAAGAATGAGCTCAACTGGGAACTACTTGCCTCTCGCCGAAGGAAACTACGACTTAAACTCTTTTACACAATATTTTATAATAAAACCGGTATTAATAGAGAAACCTATCTGAAAGAGCCTCACTATGTTTCCAGGCGCACAGACCATAGGCTCCAAATTCTTGAGTATCACTAAAGGACTGGCACTTACGCAAACTCTTTTTTTGTTAAAACAATTGGCGAATGGAATCGACTCAGTGAAATGCAGGTGTGCTGTACTCACTAGGATGTATTTTTTTTCAATGCTGTAACCCCCCTGCTGTAACGCCTATGGGCGCTGCGGGGTAACCTCTGAATAAAGAATAAAGAAAGCATATGTGTATTGCGTTATCTTCACCGTAGCGGTAGTGGCGAAGTATGCACGACGATCTGTGCGCCTCTGCCGTGGCTGTTGAGCAGAGGAGTGCCCGTCTCAAAACCGCCGTGCGGAAGCAAACTATATCAAATTTTTGCGCCTTCACGGCAAAATTGCCGTTTGGCTAGTGCGGAGCGACTCAGGCAGCAGATGAGCTATAGTACGGTTACCTTCATATCCAGATTATTTGATTTGGACTGCTAATCTTAAGCAACCACTCTTTTGAGGGCTACCAGATGGTCCCCATAAAGGCATCTTCAATAGCCACAATTAACTGAGACCCTGTTCAGAACTGGCAGGCAGTGCGTTGAGCGTTTAAAATATTAAAAGTAGCCAATGCTCAGGCAATTACACGGCAAGAAACAGCTTGTACGTTAAAAATCAAGCTTGAAACCTTCCGTTTCCTGATGTTTCATCTTGGGCAAGAATGCTTCAAAGAAAATAACGATGGCCGAGGAGCAATTTGTTTTCCTAACAATTACTAACAACTAACAGTGATGCCCACTTAATGCTTTCCATGCACCAGAGATGAATAAAGTTAAATCAAGGTTGGTGCATATTGCTGCTCCGATAAATATGGTTGTTAGTATTTGTAATCCATGTGTTTTTTAAGGTGCATAGGGTGGGGAATTTTTTTTGCTTGTTTCTTTTAAGCTTTTGGGCAAGGTTTGAAGAAAGATTTAATGTTGGCGCCCAATTCTTCAGTTTCTCCTAATATCTTCCAAATATCTTCAGTTTCTTGAAGAGCGGTGTAAGGATAAAAAAATTTCATTTTACGGGAAACAAATTTCTGCCGGATGTTTGCACAGATTCTTTTTCGTTTTTGCAAACCCTGATACATAATCAATTCGGATTACATTAAACCAATGTTTGCATTTTTTTGTAGTCTCCTAAAATAACGAGTGTAAACGCTCGTTTGTGGAGCCACATAAGACCACCTACTCGAAATTATTTATTTTGCGGCCTTCTTCAGCTAACAGTATCAGAGATTTTCCAAATTCATAACAATAGGCAAGAATGGAAAACATTTTTTTACGTACAGGTACTGACGTTATACATACTGTTATTTCCTCTCTCTCAGCTTTCTCAAATGAAACGAGGCGGGGAAATCCCTTGCGCCATGGACATACTTTGGCAGACCTCTTCAGGGAAAGGATCGCCCAAAGAAGCACGTGCAATATTGAAAAGACGGACTAGTGAACGCTGAGAAATATAGGCGTCAGGAATAAAGAGGCCTGCGTCTAATTGATATTCATGAACGAATCCCAAAGCTTTCCATCCGTGTGAGCGCTCGACTTGGGCTGCGCGTAACGGTAGAAATCTTAGTAGGTAAAAAAAAAGGGTTTATCACGTGCAAAAACACACTTTTGGAACTATTTAAACATCGGCTATCGCATTTCTCCAATCTAAGCAAACCAAAATTTACTTTCTCCAGCAGCGCTGAGCTCAGCAGAAACGTGGATATCTAATCCAGTGCGCACCTAGAGCGCATTGCTTCCCGTTCTGGAGCTGCAGTAACCTTTTGTATAGGGTATTTTTTTTAACACTTACAAATAAAAGGTCGTGCGCTGATGAGGGCTTAGGCATTAAAATATATAATGCTGCTGTTAGGCCTGCAACATAGGACATTTGATCTCCAAACGACCACTAACTTCTGACTGGCTTACTATAAAAGGTCTCTGCATAGATGCTCAAACAAGAAAGTCTCTTGTAGATGTCACAGACGTCAGCGGTGATTCTTTCCTATACACGTCCAGTCCGGATCCTCGGGGGCAGCAGAAGTGCCCCAGCAGCCCTCTGGAAATATCAAGGAAAAGGCGGTTCTGCTGCTTAGAAGATCAGCAACTGGATGAAAAATATAGACACGAACTCAAAGAGGACGGCTCATCCTTACTTACATTGGGCGGGAAACAGATTTTTTATTACCTGTAACTACTTAGGCCTTTTTTGCAATCTTTACAGTATACGCCGCTTAGCTATGAGTGAATCTGGGACTGAGCACTTTGTGTGTCTGATGGCTTTCAGCAGGGAGTCCCATACTCTGAAACCAACTTGCGAACTGCTGTGCGCTTGCTAGACTATTGAACATTACTGATAACATGTCTATATATTGTCACGTAGCGGTGATTGCAGTCCTTTCAGCAAGGATGAAGGTAAAGTGGCTTCTAAACAAATCTCTTTATTTGGGCTTACTTGCGCCCACAAAGGACTGGATCACTCGTCGGCGTCATAGCAACAAGCGTGCTCGGCGGTCGTCAAACAGACTGCCCGCTGCTCTGGGCCGTGCTCCTTTTAAAGCTGAGAGCGAGAACGGTGAAAAATTACTAGAACGTTCTGTAAAAACGTAGAATCGGCTCCACCTGGAAGGGATCGACCGAGATAAATCTAGGCGCGTCTTGCATCACAAACAAAGCGATAAAGCGGACTGCCAGCATCTTTGAACACTGAACAGACAATCTACAAATATTCGCGGCATTACTCCCCTCTCAAAGAAGCATCGACGCGATGCTTTCAAACATAAGGCGGCTACAACCAACTGAAAGCGATATATGGAACAATATACACAGAGTGTGGAAACACAACATCCTTCAGCGCGCATAATATGGCTTTAGACGGACGACATGGACAGCTTCTGGCCGTACGACGCGTCGCTGCGAAGCAGTCGTTTGGTCAGCGACGACTTCATAGTCCAGTTCACTTAGCCAACGAAGAACCTACTACGGGCTGAAATTGCGTAGGAAAAGCTTTTCACTCAATCCGCGGCGGCGAATGGGCGTCCAAACCCGTACTCGGTCTCTTGGGCTTCTATTCCGTCTTGCGCATTCTTATGGTGTCTTCGACTGGTCGCTCCCACGATCCGGTTCGGATTTGGCAAAGTGAGAGCCGCTCCAGCTCCGAGCGCATAGCGAGACCGGTCAAGCCGAATGGTCAGCAAGCTTTCAGAGCGAAAGCGCAGGAAGCAGAAAAAGGACGTAACTTCCGTAATGGCGTACCCAACGTAATGATTCGTGTTTTTTTCGACATTTCGCCTCGCAGAGCCACACAGCAGGGACGTTTTAAATGCGTCTAATACCTAAGCGCCTAAACTTGCTTGAACGGATGCGTAAAAACTGACGCCTTAGGCCTCGCCAGACCGGTCGTGGTGTGTCCTGGCTACCCTGGCTTCGCATCCGTCTCCGCGAAACGGCGGAAGTGGCTCTGTCACGTGAACACATCTCGGGGCCGCTCCGACTTTTTTCTCGGAGCGCCTCAGAGCGCTCTGAGCTGGAGGCGGGTGCTCTGAAAGAACCAGCCGAATGTAGTCAGAGCGCTTGATTTCGACCAGCCGAACGTGCGGCTGCATCTCAGAGCGCTCTAGAGCGATCTGAAACGACCAGTCGAAGACACCATTAGATTGTAGTGTCTGGCGTCGGTCGGGTAATCTGCCAATTCTTAGGGCTTCTTCTGCGCATTGAATGTAGGAGGCGACATCGACACCATCTTTTTTGGTAACTTTGGGCAGCATGGCGTCAAGCGCGGTCATGGCCCCCCTGTCATGGACGAATCTATATGGCGTCTTCTGGTTGGTCATTGCGATGTTGCAGGCGGAGACGATATAAGGCAGGATGACGTCCCAGGTTTTGTGTTCGGCATCGACACGTACGTCGTGCATATCGACGATGGTTTTCTTCGGACGCTCGCTACGTCACTTCGTCTGCGAGGGGCAAGCACTTGTCCTCCTGTGACTGGTTTGGATGTAACGCAGGATGGCTTGCGTCAGTTCCGCCATGAATGCTGTTCCTCTGTCGGGGACAAGCACATTGGGGGGCGCCGTGTCCCAGAAGAATGCACTCCATAAAAAATTTGACGATTTATGTTGCCGTTCCGTTCGGTAGGGCGGACTCGCTGTACTACTGTCAAGTAGTTGGTCGTTATGATGATCCACTTATTTCTAGATATTGACTTCGGGAAAGGGCCAAGCAAGTCCATGCCAATCTGTTGAAAGGGCCTTGAGGGGGGCTCAGTGGGGTTCAGAAATTCTCCTGGTCGAGTGGGAGAGGTCTTTGGTCGCTCACAATCTCGGCAGGGTTGCACATAATATCCGACATCGGCAGACAGTCGAACTAGTTTGGTTTATTTGGGTTTAACGTCTCAAAGCGACTAAGGCTATGAGGGACGCCGTAGTGAAGGGCTCCGGAAATTTCGACCACCTGGGGTTCTTTAACGTTCACGGACATCGCTCAGTACACGGGCCTCTAGAATTTTGTCTTCACCGAAATTCGGCCGCTGTGGCCGGGATCGAACCGGCGTCTTTCGGGCCAGAAGCCGAGCGCCGTAACCGCTGAGCCACCACGGCGGGGCAGTCGGACTAGTAATACTTGTGAATGCAGCGGAGGGTGCGAGCAAGGTCCAGAAATTTAGCTGTCGACTCGTTGTGTGAAACATAAAGAATTTTTCCGCGCAGACTTGCAGGTAAAACAAGGAGGTAGGCTGTTTTATTCGCAGCGAAGTTCTTCCTCACGAGGACATCATTCTGTCGACAGAACGGAGACAATCCTCGCATGAACGAGGCGGGGGGTGAATGAACCTTGCCTTCCAAGTATTTGATGAGGCATTTTACGTCGGGGTCCGAGCGTTGTTGTTGTGCAAAAGAGCTGGAGCTGATGGGTCCCAGGAAGGCGTCCTCATCGTCGTCCGGCGGCGGTGCATCAACAGGGGCTCGTGACAGGCAGTCGGCGTCAGATTGCTTCCATCCGGACTTCTAAACGACGATGACGTCAAACTCATGGAGGCGCAGGCTCGATAGAGCGAGGCGGCCGGAGGGGTCCTTCACTGGCCAGCCAGCATAGTGGGTGGTGATCGCTAATCAATTTAAACAGTCATCCGTACAGGTAGGGGCGGAATTTCGACGTAGCGCAGATGACGGCAAGGCATTCTTTCTCAGTTTTATAACAATTAGCCTCGGCCTTGGACAGCGAACAGCTAGCGTATGCGATTACGTTCTCCACTCCGTCGGTTTTAAGGCGAACGCCTTTATTGCCTCATCATTGTCGATAGAAAGTTGTCAGCAGAAGGTTGTCATCAGAGAGCAGAGGTGCAGCGCTTTCAGACAGCCTCCGTTCTTTATAGCCTGCGCTATGCGCTCCTTAATAAACTCCTTATGTTGGCCACTTTGCCTTTATTGATTAACCTTGATAAAGTTCAAAAGGGTTGAGAATTGGGCGAGTTGGTACGAATTCATACTGCTGTGGCACCACAAGGACAGGGATAGAGACAGAGTGCTTTTAATAATTTTTTTCAGTTGTTAGTGAGCACTTGTGTTGTTGTCACTCTGTCTCTGTCCCTGTCCTTGGGGTGCTACAGCAGTATGAACAACTTTGATAGGTCTGTCACTTCGATTTTGTCTCTATGGTTAGACGCTTTCAAGCTTTTGTGCTTACTCTGATCTTTCGTTTCTTGATATAGCTTGCCGGTGCCCTATGTAAGCCTAAACATCAAAAGTAATGCGACTGCATTTATCCCTTTTTCGTAAGCTTGTAAATATCGCAATGAATTTTTTGTTGGGATCGCTGATCCGGTAATATATGCTAGCGATATTGCCCTTAAACAGTACAGCTGTTCCTGATAACTCGCAGCAGAAGTGCCCTCAGCTTCATTAAACAATAAGTAAAAAAAGGTAGGCAAAGCTACCATTAAGCCGCTATGAACTTGCACACAATGCAAAATTTTCCTCTAAATAACAATTCAGCTCGGTTACAAGCCACGTGCACCAAGGAGAGCCGCGCTGTCAAAACTATTGCGGCGTTTTATGAGTCACGGCTACTGTGTGTTGTGTAAAGTGGACATTTTTAACGCAATATGGGCTTGTAGAGACACTGAAAATATATAAAAGAGACACCATTTTCACCTATTTTTGAAAGACGATAGGCACAATTCGGTCCCGGTGGTCGAAAAAGCCAGCTCAGCACGTCCAGCAGTATGAGAGTCTTGGTATGGATTTTAATATGTACGTGGGCTTCGATGCGTGGGATCTCCGAAATGTGCGGATGTTGTTGGGATGTACATAGCAGTGTGTGCAAGTTCGAAATCCGATCAGACTATTGACGTAGTGTTTTTAGCTCTGCCTCATCAGCGTGTTGATCATGCAGCACGGACATTGCTTGCCACCCCACGTCCCTTGTGCTTAGGAATTTCCAGGCTGAGGTATGCTGTTCTTTTCCGCTTTGGTGTTTTTTTAGTGTTTGCGCGCACTTTGTGAGTTTTAGATTTTTGGGGGCCGTAGGTTGCGGCTCATTGCCCATATGGACTGTGGTTTAGGCATTTCAAACTGTACGGGAGAGTATATGGCTTGCTAGAGTTCTCCCCAGCCTGTCCTGGCCGGCAACTAATACCACAGTGACGTGTAGGTAATTTTAGAGCCCGCGCTCCTGGTCTTGGTGTCGCTCTCCAAGGGTATACAGGGAGTCAGATTTAACAAGAGAAACGTTACCATTCCCGTCAATGAAGTGATCACGGGTGCTGCCCTTTACAAAGCCTCAATGCGCTAACGTCGCTGCTTTAAATATGTGCGCCAATAAATTTGCCATGCCTTGTGGGGGTGCCCTCGTTCCCTGTAGTTCGCTTTTTCCTTCTCATCTCGTTCCATGTGGTTAGCTCCCCCGAACGCACTCTCCTTAGTTGTGTTACTTTAACTAACAGAGGAGGGAACTCGCGTCGCAGCGACACCTGTGCCACGGATGGCGCGTTTGCTGCTCGCGCGCGGTGCAGAGACGGGGCTCTTCTGCTCGGCATCTGGAAAGCATGCGGACGTGCAGCGCGCGGCTCCGCTCTTCGCCGGAGGGCGCGTTCTGGTCGCAACATGCTCCCGGCAGCCTGTCCCGCCCGGGCTCGGAGTTTTCCCTTGCCCTATCATGGGAGAACATTCGCTCGTAACCATGCTGGTGAGTCGGACGACCTCGATTCCTCAGTGTAATTTGTTGCTAGCTGGCGTTATTGTTGTTGTAGCAATAAATGTCTTGTTTGTGTCAAGCAGTGTGTCGTTCCCTTGTTCCCGCAGAGCAAGGCCCGCCGTCGTCAGTGTGCGCTCGGTGGCGTCCGGGACCACAGGGTGGGGTCCGCGCGGTTTTGAACTGGGTCAGCCGCGGTTAAGCGGGGAGAACGTACGTTTATCTCTCCCAAAAAAACCTCCACATCTGGCGTCCAACATGGGGCCTGCTCTTGGAACATTAGACGACTGTCTCTTCTGTTCGAGGAACGCTCTTTGTCTGGACTTGACAAGTGCTAAGCCTAGCGCGGATTTTGATCGCTAGGATCTGCTGAATGCTTTCTTGAGTGCGAGGTGTATTGCGCTGCTGCATGTTTGAACTTTTCGACATGCTCAGCATGTTTTTCGTCAAGTTTTTCTTCCTGGAGTTTCTTCACAAGAACCGCGTGGTCCGCATCGAGGGAGCGCGAGGCCTAGCGCGCGCGGAGTTGCCGAGCCCAAAGCGACTTAGTACAGAAGCCGCGTGGATGGTCCGAGTTTTCTGTATGTATTTCCTCGCTGTTTCTTTTTCGACTCTGGGAGTCGGAGCTCCGGGAGCCGGGCGGCCTGGGGCCATGGGTGCCGCTACGAGCTCGCTGGTATTGCCGCTCGGCACCGGGCGCTCCGACACCGTCCGATACGGTGGCCGCCGGCCGCTCAGAAGCTCCTTCGTGCAGTGAGCGGGGTAAGACCACCCCACAAAGCTGTCTCCTCACGGCTGCGCGCACGAAACCCTTTTGGGGTCTTTCTTTTGTTCAGGGTCCGCGTCACAATGACAGTGAGGCCTAAGGTTTTTCATAGCTGCCTGCACCTTGTCGCAAGAGACACGACCACCGGACCGTGGTGTGGAGAGGGGTGCACTTTCATGCCCACCCGTTTTGTAACCTCGCATGAACGGAGCAGTCTCGTTGAACTCAAGACAGGGCTTTGTTCACTCGAACTTTGCGTTGCACAGCCGCCCGACACGTTTTGCTAGCGAGTTGGCATTGAGCCACGAGGCCCTTGTGGACGCCGTTTCCCCTCCTGTGACCTACGTGAAAGGCATACGGAGTGTGTTTCGGAAAGCTTGCAGATCCAGTGGAATCACTCCGGCTCGCTACAGGTGCACATCGCCTCGCTGCCGCCTGCTGCGACGGAGCGGTTTGTACCCTGTTCGCCGCATCCATCCGGGGCAGCCGTGACGAGACCAGACAGGAGACACATCAGGCTGCTGCTGCCCTGGCGACTACTGCAGAATCCTGGCCTGCAGTGGTCAACAGGCTTTCTCTTCGCGGGCCTGCGGACACGTAGTCCGCAGGCCATGTGAGACGTCCAAGCGGAGACCTTCACGCCGCCTTCGGAATACCGCGGAAGACTGCGTGCACGCCGTCGGCGTGACCTCCGCTGCAAGACCTGCCTCAAGTGCATGAAGACCAGGAGACTCCTCCATAGCACGTACTTGCGGGCGTGTAGGTCTATTTAATGTTGGGGGGATGTGGGGATGCCCTCGTCCCCTGTGGTTCGCTTTCCCCCTCAACTCGTTCCTTGTGGTTAGCAACCTCCCAACGCACTCTCCTTAGTTGTGTTACTTTAACTAACAGGGGAGGGCGCTCGCGTCGCAGCGACACCAGCGCCACGGATAGCGCGTTTGCTGCTCGCGCGCGGAGCACAGACGGGGCTCTTCTGCTCGGCATCGGGAAAGCACGCGGACATGTAGCGCGCGGCTCCGCTCTCCGCCGGCGCCCACCTTCTGGTCGGAACATGCTCCCGGTAGCCTGCCCTGTCCGGCCTCGGAGTTTTCCCTTGCCCTAGCATGGGCGAACATTCGCTCGTAACCATGCTGGTGAGTCGGACGTCCTCGATTCCTTAGCGTATTTTGTTGGTAGCTGGCGTTATTGTTGTTGTAGCAATATATGTCTTGTTTGTGCCAGCCAGTGTGTCGTTGCTTTGTTCCCGCAGAGCAAGGCCCGCCGTGGTCGGTGGGCGCTCTGCAGCGTACGCGACCACGGGGTGGGGTCCGCGCGGTTTTGAACTGGGTCAGCCGGGGTTAAAGGGACACTGAGCAGAAATTGAAGATGACTTGTATCGACAGAATACCAGCACCTGATTACAAAAACGCCACTCATACTTGTTATGTATACCCACAATAACAACCCGGCTTCGCATCCTGTGGCGCTATCTCTACGTGGCCACCTCGTCCTAACAAGGCTCCACAGCCAGCGCCACCTACGTACAGCAAACCAAGCTCAAATCCTGAATAAACCTCAGTTCCTTTTCTGTTCACAACTGGGCTGGTCCGTGTCGTCAGTCTCTCCGACAATAACCAAACATAACATGGTGTCAGAATAACCTAGAACCCCGTAAACATGGCCAGTGTGTTTCTGCAACCACCTCCTCACTTCGAGCCCGGCGACAACCAGCACCAAGCATGGGAGGACTGGAAAGACGCCTACAACATCTACGAACTCGCATGTGAGTACGCCAGCAAGCCTCCAGCTACTCTCAAGGCCCTACTCCTCCATGTTCTCGGGCCCCGCGGCCGCCGCGTCGCCCAGACATTCCCCCCTCAACATCAGAGCGCCGACGGCGCGCAGACGCCGGATCAAGTTACGTACCTCCTCGAGCAGTTCGACGCTGTGTACAAGCCATACAAAAACGTAATACAGGCGTCGGCTGTCTTCAACAGCATGCAACAAAAAGAAAACCAGCCGTTCGACGACTTTGTAACTGACGTCCGCAGGCAAGCAGAAAAATGCGACTTTGGAGAAAAGGCAGAGAGGCTCATAGGGGACCGCATCGTTGTCGGAATTAGAGACACAGCATTGAGGGAGCGACTTTTCCGTGAACGGGGCCTCATGCTTGACAAGATAATTACAACATGCAAAGCAGCAGAGATTTCTAAGAAGCACGTAAAAGACCTGCAAGAGCCCAAGCGTGAAGTGCAAGCCATAAACAATCAGAAAAGATGGAACTCGTCAAAACAACCAGCTTTGAGGACCCCGCATTCGATCCCGAAGCAGAAGCAGCAACGCGAATGCTTGCGCTGTGGTACAGCGCACAAGCCGCGAGCCTGCCCCGCTTACGGTCACAACTGTTACACCTGCGGCAAATTCGGGCATTTTTCGAGCATGTGTAAACAACGCCAACGAGGAAGCAACTCCTCAAGTCAGCGAATCGGGCTCCTTGAAGGTCCTCAGCAGCAGGATCAACAACAAGAATTCTTCCTGGAGAGCCTCGACCTCCTCAACGTAAACAGTGCCTCAGAATGGTTCGAAGCAGTCTGCGTGAATGGTCACAGCATCGGGTTCAAGTTAGACACCGGCTCCGTCGTGAACATCATGCCCATGCATCAAATCAGAAACTGGCGTATGCAACCAGACATAAAGCCGACGCATGCACGAGTGACGACGTAGAGCGGGCAGGAACTTCCTATATATGCTGAATGCTAACTGCAATGCTCAGCGGGCGAAAACTCCTTCATCTTGAATTTCCTCGTCGTCAACCAGCCGCTAAAGCCAATCTTAGGCGCCGACGCATGCAAGGCATTGCAGCTCATCAAAAGAGTACAGCCGCAGCGAACAACTGTAGCTGCATGCACAGCAACCGAGACCATAAGGAACGTGCTCGACGACTTTTCTGATGTATTTGAAGACATTGGGAAATTGCCTGGGGTGTACTCCATACAACTGAAACAAGGAGTGATTCCTACGGTGTCAGCTCCACGCCGAGTACCCTGCGCAATAGAGCACAAAGTGAAGGCTGAGCTGCAGCGCATGTAAGAAAACGGCATCATAATGAAGGTGACAGAGCCATCCGAGTGGGTTCACCCAGTTGTCATCATTCACAAAAAAGATGGCAACGTAAGGCTGTGTTTGGACCCTCGCAACCTGAACGCAGCTGTGAAAAGACAGCACTATCAGGTTCCAGTCCCTGAAGAGTTGTTCGCAACGCTGAACGGTGCAAAGATTTTTTCTGTTCTCGATGCTAAAAGTGCATTCTACCAGCTGGTCCTAGACGAGCCAAGCTCGCGCTTGTGCACCTTCACGACGCCCTGGGGAGGCTATCGTTTCCTTCGTGTTCCATTCGGCCTTGCAACAGCTCCTGAACTTTTCCAACAAGCCATAGACAGGGTGTTTGAGCAGCAACTAACTGTCAAGCCCTATTTTGACGACATTCTTGTGGCATCAAGAAACCTTGAAGAACATGCGGCCGACCTGAGACAGGTGCTGACCATCGCCAGAGCCAACAACCTAAAACATAACAAGGAAAAGCTCCAGCTGGCTTTGACGTCCATTACATGCCTTTGACACCAACTATCATCCCATGGGATTGCTCCAGATCCAGCAAAAGTGACAGCCGTCGAATCTATGCCACTGCCAACAAACAAGCAAGAACTACAGAGATTTCTTGGAATGGTTACCTACTTGACGAAATTTATTGCCAACTTGTCGGAACTCACAAGCCCTCTTCGTGAACTACTGAAGACTGATGTTCGCTGGCACTGGACGCAACAACATACCGACATCGTCAAGCTCGTGAAGTCAAGGTTGATTGCGGCACCCGTGCTTCGCTATTTTGATCCATCGAAGCCCGTGACAATTTCTACGGACGCCAGCTCCTACGGAATGGGATCAGTCCTACTGCAAGAAGGCAGACCCGTGGCCTACGCTTCAGCAGCTCTCACAGCCACCCAGCAGCAGTATGCGCAAATCGAGAAAGAACTGCTAGCCGTCGTGTTTGCATGTGAAAGATTTCATTACTACACGTTCGCACGAGAAGTGACCATACAGTCGGATCACAAACCTCTGATTGGCCTGCAGAATAAGGACCTGAACAAAATGTGACCCCGACTTCAAAGGCTACTACTGCGCCTCCAGCGGTACACCGTGACTCTGGCTTATGTTCCGGGAAAACAACTAGCAGTTGCAGATGCCTTGTCAAGAGCTCCCGATGGGTCAACAAGAATGGAAACAGCAGATCACGACCCCGGACTTGACGTTTCAAGTTTGGTTCAAGCAACTCCTGGCAGACTTCGCGAGATCGCTGAGGAGACATCACGAGATTCGACTCTTCAAACAATAACCAAATACATCAAAGAAGGGTGGCCTCAAAAACTCGCACAGGTAGACAACAAAGTCAAACCATTCTACCATGTGAGAAGCGAGCTCTACACAACGGAAGGCTTCGTGTGCTACGGCCAACGCTTGGTTATACCAGCCGCATGCCAGGCAAATGTGCTGCGCACGCTCCACCAAGCACACCGCGGAATCGTTGCGTGCAAGGGTTTGACAAGCCAGAGTGTGTATTGGCCAACTCTAAACCAAGACATCGAGACTTTGGTCAAGAGCTGCTACATATATCAATCACATCAAATTGGCAATCCACACCAGCCTCTATTGGACCGAGCCCTTCCAGATCAACCTTGGCAACAACTCGCCATTAACTTCTTCCATCTGCAGGGAAATACATACCTCCTGGTTGTCGATTATTTTTCCAAGTATGCGGAGGTCCGGCGGATGAGGACAACCACAGCAAGTTCGCTGATACAGATACTGAAGGAAACATTTGCCAAGTTTGGCATTCCAACGACAATCGTATCTGATCAGGGACCGCCCTTCGACAGCGACGAGCTCCGAAAGTTCTTCCGTGATTGGGACGTGACACACCAGCCGTCTTCTCCCTTGTACCCTCGTAGCAATGGCCAAGCGGAAAGAACAATACAGACCATCAAGGCAATGATGACTAAAGCAGCCGAGGAAGGCAAAGACCTAGCAGTAGTGCTCCTCAACTACCGCTCCACACCAATACCAGGAGCAAAATCACCGGCTGAGCTCCTGATGGGTAGAAAACTTCGCACATTCCTACCAACACTACCAAGTGCCTTGAAACCAAGCTTCCCAACTAAGGCTCACCAGAATCTTCTGCAGGAAAGGCAGAAACAACAACACAAGCATGCTGACCTGCACACAAGATACCTTCCTCCGCTTGTTCCTGGCCAACCCGTAAGGCTCCGAAATAGCCGCAACTGGGAAAAAGCCACCGTGGTAAACGTGGGCCTAGAGCCTAGAAGGTACACTGTGAAAACAGACACCAGAGGCATCCTTGTAAGAAATTGAATCCACCTGCGACCTCGAACGGCGGAACGTCCTACTACCCAAACTTCGCCAGAAGACTACGAGGTAATCGATTCAAGCACTGCTCAACAGAACCCAGAATATCCGGTCCTTCCTCCCCAACCACTTCAAGTACCTTCTCGCCCACCTCATACTACTCGAGCAGGAAGAAGGATCAAGCCTCCTGTACGTTATCCAAGCACAATCAGTGACTTCTGATAACCAGGATATTCCGTGTGCAACCTTCTCAATTTTCGTTAAAAAAGGGCGTGTTATGTATACCCACAACAACAACTCGGTTTCGCATCCTGTGGCGCCATCTCTACGTGGCCACCTCATCCTAACAAGGCTCCACAGCCAGCGCCACCTACGTACAGCAAACCAAGCTCAAATCCTGAATAAACCTCAGTTCCTTTTCTGTTCACAACTGGGCTGGTCCGTGTCGTCAGTCTCTCCGACAATAACCAAACATAACAGTATACTGACAACAAAGCTTTTGTAACGCAGAAAAGAGCAAGAACCAATATACAGGTATCACCGCCGTAAGCCAAACTCGCAAGTACAAGCGTGATGACGTCATAGGACAAAACAGTGTTGCTAGAGCGAATGGTTCTAGAAACATTGGAACACGAGAAGCCACGGACCAGTGAGGCGCAGCCAATGCATGCGCAAATCTCCTTTACGTCGCCAGATGGCGCCACGTACCCTGCAGCTACGCGCGCGCATGCAGCATCGGGAACAATCAGCGCCTGCTCACCGGCGGTAGGCGGGCTCCCGGTATTCCTCTAACGGTAACAAGGTACACGGTATTCCAAAGGTGTCTTCGTTGATGACTTCGAGAACGGGATCTATCGTAACGCTGGCAAAGCGCCGGTGCAAATGTAAACGAAGCGACGGTAGCGACGGCCGCAATAGCCGATAGATGGCTTCAACGTGCGGCCGGCGGAAGCTTTCTTTTCGGCTGCTTCCAGGCCGCACTGCTGGCCGCCAGAAATCACGGAGTCTGCGTTACATCATGTGCACGTCATGGTTTACGCCACTTAGTCCTCTGTCGTCGCAAGAGAATCCCAAGTTTGAGTCAGAGCGGCGGGAAAAACTTTTTCAACTTCGAATCCAAATTTCTTAGAAATAAATGCATCTTTCGCTGCCGACCAAGTGGAAACAAAGCCATAAAATGCCGAACTATCGGATTTTGCTGGAAAAAAAAAATATTAATAGAGCTCTCCTCACTGTCCCTCTAAGCGGGGAGAACGTATGTTTATCTCCCCTAATTAAACCCCACAGCCTTTCCAAGATGTGTGAAACCGTTACTGGACCTTACTTTTCCTGGAAACACAATTTTTATTTTTATTTTCATGCATTTCTAACCGCTGGGAACATTACAGCTTTCGAAGCTTATCGCTTTTCAAAAAATGCTGTACTTTGCTCTTAAATGGAGGAACACAAAAATTGTAGGCACAAGGAATTAGCAGCATTATTGGTATACGAAACAAGCTGACGGCCACTGAAACCAGCGGAGGCGACAGGTAATAACAGTCAGTTCCTTGCGACAATGCTGGTTGAAGGGGGAAATTAGTCGACCATACACAGTTCACAGAATGCTGCAAAAAATGCAGCTATATGACATCGGAATGATTGAATCCTATGAGTTCCGCATGAGCAGTCACGTTCGGTGACTATAAAAGCATCTCTAATGATAAGCTACCTGCTGCCGATACAAATACGGCCGGATATCAGATCTATAGTTTGGGCCTATGCTTACATTGAAGTAGTGGTCGTATTCAAGTTGATGATGGGAACGGGTAATTGATTACTAGACCACCGACTGACCGAACGAAAGCGTTTTTTGTATTGTTAGTGCCTACATGAAAGCATTGTTCTTCTGCTGGCTGCCTGAGTGCGCTTCATACAGTGCGGCCTATTATTTTAATTCTGTCAAATTTCCGGGAGCACAAAAGATCTCACTAGATTTAGTGTTGTAACGAAGACGAACTCGCTGCCCGGAAAGTGCGACAAAAGAAAGAGAAGTCTACATAAGCGCTAAACTGGCGAGTGAACTTTAATTGAACTTTCAAATATATCGCATCGTCAAGCAAGAAGCGAAGCGATAAAGGCAAACGAACATCCTTTAATGCCAGGCCAAAACATTACGTGTTCTCAATCCCAGAGGCCACAACTTCCTTTTACATCGATTGCATCCTGATATGTCAAGCAACAGGCCGCAAATGGGTTGTTATCATGATCATTTTATGTCCCTTAACGGCAATGGGTAGGGCATTACAAGCTGAGGAGGGGGGGGGGACGCATGTTCCCGGTCATATTTTGACAGAAAGCAAGCAAAAATGCATGGTAGCGCCACACATTGCTATGGAACCGTGCGTAATAAAAGTACAATGCGAAGAGTAAACGTACAAGAACACGCATGCGATTCATGTCCGCTTACGTTTACAAAAGATTTTACAGGCGAAATATGCAGAAAATAGTATCCAGGCGCAGATCAACCAGCAGCCCTCCACTATGGTGTTCCTCATGGCCCATGTGTCGATGAATGTGCGAGAAACCGCAGATGATGTAGGGAGCCAACACATACCATACGATATCTCAAATTTCATACTATACAAAAGGAAACTATGCAGTAGACGTATTTTGTCATGCGATGTAAAGGGAATTTACTACCTGCTCATTCCTGAGGAATCTCAAAATTTAGGGTATCTATCCTACAAGTAAAGTCAATATCAGTCAAAACAATGTCAGTACGCTTGGTTACCCAATGGACCAGCAATTTAGCGACTTCGGTTCCCATTCATGCTGGGAGATAAGATAAGCGTCACAAGTTAATTTGCAATTTAGGAGCACGTTAAACTCCACCAGTGAATGCTTAAACGCTTTAGCCAGGAATCATTTTGATATGTTTCATTCCTGCCAAAATACCGTGCATCAACAGAAATTCTTGCTTTAAATGCTTAGGTCCATGACTTCTATCCACCGTGTCTCTGTGGTGTATTATAGACTTTGATCAAAGTTTCCATTCTTGAGAACCGTATTACCGGTTGTGGAGAGCAGATTAAAGTTCACTTCTGATGCAAACATAATGGACGCCAAGCGAAAGAAAATTTACCTGGGACTACAGACTGATACGATCAAATTAGAAGAATGAATACGCTCGGACGGCAGGCCCAAGATTTAGCAACAAATAGGTACCTGAAGATCTAATGAAAAGGCGTTTATCCCAAAGCTCATGTTAACGAGTGCTCATGAACACTGAGTCTAAAACCCGTCGCCGATGGCGCTCATGGAAAGAAATGTTAAGATTTGTTACAGGGCCTACAGTAGCTCCGCTATCACTTGCACTTTACCCGCATTGCTTCAAAGCCTGCAAAAAACACTATATAGAGCGCACATAGAGCAAAACACTGCTGTCGTTTGATGTTAAAATTCACGTATTATTACCATTGGCATTTCGTCCATTAATCGAAGTGGTAACGATAGCTTGTTACTCATTGTTATTTAGTTGAAAAAGAGATAAAAATTTTGCGGACTGCGCTAACCGACATCTCACTGTTGGAATTAGGCCTGACTCCGGTATGATTCTCCATTCGTGCAAAAAGCATTGATTACATTTTGCTGGTACACACGGCTAATGCTCAAGGACGATGTTCAACCCGTATGATTTATTGCACTGTGTAGAAACAAAAAATATTTTTGAAATACCTTTGCGCAGGTATTTACACGCAGGAACACGGTCGTCAGATGTGCGACAGCATCACGGTCCAGTGGGGGAAAATGGAGCTGGTGGGGCACAAGACAAGCACTGCTCAAGCAGCTACAGAGTTACTGATGTCACCGTCATCGGCGCGAAAACTACTAAAGGATATGCCGTGTCTTCCAGTCGTGAAGACCACAGCAAGTGGTACGGTGACACGGAACAAAGGAGTTTTCTGGTTCTCGCCGCTCAATTGCATGGCGAGTACGTCCTGACGGAAGATTTCTTCGGAAAGGATATAGCAGCTTACCTTATACAGCGTTGCCTGTTTTCGTAAAGCTTCCCAATTCAATGGCGTGGAAGCCGACAATTGTTTTACGCTGATTATGCTTCACACGTGATTCCAGTGGCGTTAGAGATGCAAGCATTCGACACCGCAATACAAATTTACTACCACTCCGTTTCGCCTCAGAATTTAGTATCTGTTCAGCTTTTCCTAATCTCGCCTAAAACAAAGGTAAAAATCAGGATAACTTTTCAGTACACGTAAAAATTATTGATCGGTGCGTTATCACTTCTGATTGAACAAGTGCTTCATGTGCTGTACTACGAGCAGCCAAAAGCCGTGTTCAAGGCTACTAGTGTGGGTGTTGATTGGTTGGTATGGTTGGTTTATGGACTTCAACGGCCCAAAGTGACTCAGGGTATGCGAGACGCCGTATTGAAGGGCTCCGGAAGTTCCGACCAACAGGGGTTTTTTAACGTGCAGTGGCATATCAGAGTACACGGGCCTCTAGAATTTCGTCTGCATCGAAATTCTACCGCCGCGGCCGAATCGAACCCTCGTCTTTCAGGTGAGCAGCTGAGCGCCATAACAACTGAGCCACTGCGGCAGCTATTGTGAGTGTTGCGTTCTTGAAAGCGGCAAGACCGATTTTACCCTGTTGCAGCGCTCAGTGTGTGCCGCATGGCCTACTCGATTAGCGTATGCTGTAGTCATCCGGAAATTTTGTAGAGTAACCGCACATTCTTGCAAGGAACTCCAAAATTTCTCGGTGAGTACATGCAATGTAGTTGTTCAGAGGTGTCCAGTTGTTATGGTCGAACGTGAATGGATCTTCTCTAGAAACCTGCTTTAGGGCTTTATGCAGCTTTGGATTGCGGTTTTTGTCGGGGGTAGGTGTTCTTTCTGTGCCCGCAAAGTTGGTAAACTGCTGTAGGAATGTGGGAGTGGCCTTGTTCCGATCTGTTTTTTGTTTCGAAGCTTTGTTCTTTGCCAGTCATTTACAAAGTAGGTTGCCCCCGGGAGCCTTTTTCATAGTCCGGTAGCGGCCATGTTGCGATAGAGAAGAAAAACAAAAGGCGCCTGTTTTGCTCTGCTATACAAGCGCGCTGTATAATCGCAAATTTTCGGGGTCTTCCGCTCCGGCGTAACTCATAGCACATACGATGCTTACAGACGTTGAGCCCTGTAAGCGAGACCATGCTCTATGGGGTTCATACCAGATTAGGCATTTTCAAAGAAGCGGGCTCGCTTCATAACATGTCCTGCTGTATAGAAGTGAGAGACTGGTTGAGCATGTCTCGATTGAAAACTGATGCATAAAGATCAGATACAGGATCGATGTAATTTGAGCAGAGTGAATAGAGAGCGCAAGCAAATATTTAGGGCTTCTTGCTACACATGTCAGAACCGTATTCGCTGAGAGTCCATGCAATGAGATTTTCTGAATTGTTTACTTAAAAATTCGGTGCAAAGTAAACGCCTCTTTGTGGAAGTAAGCACCGAAGTTTGTGTATTGAGTTATTTTCACCGTAGCAGTTGAGGCGGAGGATTCAGGCCGATCTGTGCGCCTGTGCCGTGGCTGTAGACCAGGGAGAAGGGTCCGTCTTAAAACCACCGTACGGAAGCAACCTACATCGAAGTTTGGCGCCTTTGCGGCAAAATTGCCGTTAGGCTCGTGCGGAGCGACTCAGGCCGTACAGGTGCTATGGTACGGTTGGCTTCATAGCCAGCTTATCCGATGTGGGATGCTAGTCTTAAGCAACCACTCCCTTAAGGACTAGCAGACAGTCTCCATAGAGGCGTCTTCATTAGCCATAGTTAACTCAGAGCGTCTTCAGAAATGGCAGGCAATGCGTTGAGCGTTTAAAATATTATGAGTAACTAATGCACATTGAATTACATAGCAAGAAACAGCTTGTAGGTTAAAAAGCAAGCCGGAAAGCTTCCGTCTCCTGCCATTTCATCTTGGCCAGCAGTGCTTCAAAGAAAATAATCATTCCCGAGGAGCAATGCATATTCCTAGCAATTACTCTGGAGTTATCCACAGCGATGCGCACATAATGCTTTCCATGCAACGTCAGAGATGAATACGGTTAAATCAAGGTTGCCGTATATTACTACTGAGATAAATATGGTGCTTGCTATTTGTAACGCATGTGTTTTTTAAGGTGCAAAAGCAGATTTTTGTCCTTGTTTCTGTCAAGCTTTTCGGGAAGGTTTGAGCAAAGATTAAATTCTGGTTCCTAATTTTACACAAAATCTAATATCTTCAATTTCTCGCAGAGCGGTTTAAGCATAAAAAATTAGGTTTTACGGGAACCAAACCTCTGCTGGATGTTTGCACAGATTCTTTTTTTTCTTTTTTGCAAACCGTACGAAGAAGAAGACTATTTCCACCATGTGCAGTACACAGATGGAGGTCGACGGAAAAAAAGGCGTGAATGGGCGGCTTGACGAGTCCGTCGCCCGACATAATCTATTCGCATTACATTAAACCAATGTTTGCATTTTATTATACTGTAATAAAATAACGAGTGTAAACGCTCGTTCCTGGAGTCACATAAGCCCACCTACCCGAAATAATTTATAGCAATATCAGAGATTTTCGGAATTCGCAACATTTTGCAAGAATTGTTAACATTTATTTACATACAGGTACTGACGTTACACACACTATTCTTTTCTCTCTCTCATCTTTCTCAAATGAAACGAGGCGGGCAAATGACTTGCATCATCGAAATATCTTTGGCAGACCTCTTCAGCAAAAGCATCGCCCAAAGAAGCACGTGCGATAATGAAAAGGCTGAATAGTCAACAGTGAGAAATAAAGGCGGCAGGAATGAAGAGGCCTCTGTCTAGTTGACATTTATGAACGAACCCCAAAGCTTTCTATCCGTATGAGCGCTCGACTTAGGCTGCACGTAACGGTGGAAATGTCAGTAGTTTTGGAGTTATTAAAAGATCTGCTATCGCATTTCTTCAATCTGAAAACCACAAAATTTACTTTCTCCAGCAGCACTGATTTCAGCAGAAACGCGGATATCTAATACCATGGCCCCTAGAGCGCATTGCTGTGCGTTCTGGAGTAGCAATAACCTTTTTTAATAAAGTTTTTCTTTAACACTTAAATATAATAGGTGGTGCACTGATGAGGTCTTAGGCATTGAAAGATATAATGCCGTTGTTGGGCCTGGAGAATAAGACATTTGATCTCCAAAGGACCACTAACTTCTGAGCGGCTTACTGTTAAAGGTCTCACTCAGCCTTTGGTGGGTAAACATCAAGATGCATTGCTTTGCGTCTGATGAAAAAAAAGTGTACGCTCCTTCCTATGACGCACAACCTCGTTTTCGCTGTACGTTGTACAGACCTTTAAATGCTAATAAACTTGTCAACTACAAATAATTGATCCTTACAGGGCAATGTACTTGAGCGTTCCTTGCAGCCCAATTACATTGTCACACCATCGAAAACCTCTTGAAAAGCAGCAAGTTGAACAAAAAGACTAGTTAAATATCTTGGAAAAATTCCGGTCAATGCCCTATCATTCCGGAGGGTAAAGAGATGTTGAAATAAGAAAGCCTGAATCCTCGGAGGCAGTAGAAGTGCTCCAGCAGATCTCTGGAAATATCAAGGAAAAGGCGGTACTGTTGCATAGAAGACAAGCATAGAAGACAAGGATGAAAAATATAGACACGAACTCAAAGAGGAGCGTTGTACTGGAAAGAGGTTTTTTTGAAAACAGTAACTACTTAGGCCTTTTATCCATCTTTGCAGTATACGCCACTTAGCTATGAGTGAATTTGGGACTAAGCACTTTGCGTATCGTATCTAATGGTTTTCAGCAGAGAGCCACATACTGTAAAAAGACCCACTGGGCGGTGTTTTCTTGCACTGTATCTACACAGAGCTAAACTACACCTTGCATGTGAAAGCTGCTGAAGCCGCCACGACAACGACGGCGATGTAAGCGCACGTTCATACAATGGATGCAATAGCTCACATTTATCGTCAGCGTAAGAGTTGGTTGCCTTCTAATCTAAACGTGAAAAGCAGAGCGCCAGAACCCGCTCGAAACGCCGAGAAAGGCAGACACATAATACTTGGCCTCTCAATAGCAACGAAGATCTTTGAGCTTTTAGGCAACGAGGACGATGTCGGGTGTCGTCAAATATGCAGATAAGCAGAAGGCTCTTGCATAAAGGAAGAGGGCTCAGTGCAGTGCAAGCCGATGGTAGAACGCTCCGTGGACACACCTCGAAATGGAGCCAAGTGGAGAATCAGCGATCTTCCCGATTGGCGCGACTTCAAGCAACCAGAAGATGCACCGCTTTCTATGCGATACCATCAGAAGGTCGGCGGCCCAAAAACGGCGTAAAGTGGCACAGCCACTTGGGTTGTGAACAGAAAGAGAAACAGAAACTGAGCGAGCGAAAGTGGCACACGCAGCGACGCAGCTTCGCTGGCAGCTGCATTAAATCACTAAGTCACGCAGGTGTTTTCATTGAAGCTTTAACATTCGGATGAAGGCATGGTGAAGTTCAAGTAATCTTCTCAATGAGCAGTATAGCAAAACCATTTTTGATGCAAAAGTTCTTCATGGCAACTGGTCTGCGAGCACCTGACTACATACGAATAAACGTGAAACTGTTTCTGATGTTCTGAGCTTGTCTCTGTAGTATTGACCGGTTGACTGCGCTAACGCCCTGTGTTAAAAGATGAAGTCTCCGTGCGCTTGGCAAAGCCGTACAATTACTTCCCCGGCGCTACGTTTAACCGCCGTTTCAAGTTCAACCTTCTCCATTAAAAGCCATAAGGAAAACAACAAAGAGTAAAACTTCTAAAAGATTTCATTAAGGAAAGCATTGCTTATCTTTGATCTTCAGACGTTTATTTTCGCTTAACGATAGTAAGTAACGGCATTTCCTCAAACCGCCAGTCCGAAGAAGGCGGCGTTGCAGCCCTGCATTTAGCGAAGCAAATGCAAAATCCGCTATGTACACGACCACACGACCAAGTTGCCGTGCTGTTTTTATGAAGGTGGCTACAAACGCGATAGCATTCATGGTCCAGTTCAGCGAAGAAACCACCGTAGAACGCGCTGGCTTGTCCAGAAAATAAGGATTGGTCGGTAAAGTCTTGACGTCGCAACCTTATCACCTCGAGGAGGTAAATGAACCCACAGAACAATCACACCGTAGAAGAAATATGACGTCACGGCTGAACTTCCAACGTGTCTTTAAGGTCATGACATCATTCAACAAAGACCACGCAGTGCCTCTGAAGAATAAAAAGCAATTTATCTGAAGCGAAAAACGGTTCAGCCGGGACTGGAACCGCTTCCCGTTGAGGCGTGAGACGGGAGTGCTGCCCCTCACCCCTGGATAATTTTTTAGAGCGCAGCTCTTTGGCGCCCATTTCTGCGGTTCGCGGAGTCGGCGTCGCCGTTTCCGTTGTCCGCTGTAACCAGGAGTGGCCACCTTAGTCGAGCTTTAAGCTGCCAAACCAATGAAGCGGGCGCTTGGAAAGCAAAGTAAAGGCGCATAACTCCCCTCTTGAAACAATGGACACCACAACCGTGCTTTAACCTACGTGGCAGTAGTGATAGATGTGTGCTGCATGCGTTGGTATTGACAACGTTGTGCCATTTTAAGGGAAGGAAATGCTCATAACTGGCTCCATGGGTCAGTGGACTCCTGAATAGTGCTTATAGGTACGTGGGGTGATGAGAGAGAGATGGGCTGCATTGCAGGCATTGGCAACGTTGTGCCAGAAACGAGGCGCTGAAGCCATAGGCCGTCGGTGTTCACTGTATTCATTGACGTTGACAACTTTTTACACTCCGATCATTTTAATGAAGGGTAGTGCGCATAATTGGCTATCTGTGTCAGAGAACGCCTGAATCGCCCTTATAGATACATGGGGTAATGAGGGAGAGATATGGGCTGCATGGGCTAGCGCTGACAACGGTGAGAAAACTCTCGCGATCAACCAATAACTGCACCCTGCCAGGGTGGCAGGGTGAGTGGGAACTTTAATGTAAATACTTTAATGGTTTGGTTTATGGGGTTTAACGTCCCAAAGCGACTAAGGCTATGAGAGACGCCGTAGTGGAGGGCTCCGGAAATTTCGACCACCTGGGGTTCTTTAACGTGCACTGACATCGCACAGTACACGGGCCTCTAGAATTTCTCCTCCAAAGAAATTTTAGCCGCCGCGGCCGGGATCGAACCCGCGTCTTTTGGGTCAGCAGCCAAGCACCATAACCGCTGAGCCACCGCGGCGGCGTAAATACTTTAATGTACATACCTTGGGGGATTCCCCTAAACATTTGACCAACACAGTTCCCACTTCGAGTTATTGATCAATTCGCTCTCGCCCTACCATAAGCTTGCCGTCCTGGTTAGCTCAGTTGGTAGAGCGACTGCTCCGGTGAAGCGGTGGTCCTGGGTTCGAACCCCGGACCAGGACGAATTTTTCTTTAACTGCGAAGTTTCTGAGAAAGCTGTATAGCTTTCCTTTGTAGCCGTATGGCTGCGCTCGGGTGGATGCCAATGAGTAATTACTCCCTTATACTACACAGACGAACAGGAATTTACCACTTATGTGGGAGAACATCCCGTTCCTACCGTTCGCAACGCCTCCCACGGCCGTGACAACATAAGTGAAATACTTGCATAGGCCTCGTCTTTACGAACCAGGCATTGGTAAAGAAAGTCGAGCATATATCCACCTATTTCACCGGCCACAAAGCTTCCTTCAATGCAGTGATCTCTATGTGGAGTGTTTCTTGAAGAAGGAAAATTTGTGAAAAATAACACATTATACTGCGCTTGGCATCTAACCGTTTACTGCGTTCGGAACACTGGATAAGCAGCGCGCCCACCCTGCCATTCTGGCAGGTGGAAGTTAGTGGTTGATCTCGGGAGTTTGCTGACCGAAATGAACGCTTCGGCCTATTGCTGCAGAGCCGCGTCAAAATTGGTAAATTGGTTTTTAAGGAAAGGAAATGGCGCAGTATCTGTCTCACATATTCCGGTGGGCACCTCAACTGCACCGTAAGGGAAGGGAGGAAGGTATGAGTGAAAGAAGAAAGAGAGAAAGAAGTGCCGTAGTGGAGGGCTCCGGAATAATTTCGACCACCTGGGGATCTTAAACGTGAACCGAGACTGCACAGCATACGGACACCTTTCTCGTTGCGCCTTCATCGAAACCCGGCCGGAACACAAAATGCGCCCGTGTGCTGTGAGATGCCGGGTGGTGAGAGAGGCTTGGGCTACATGCGTAAGAGCAGACAACGTTGTGGCAGACACGTGGCATTAAAGCAATAGGTCGCACAGTTCATTGGGTGAGCAAACTCTCGCGATGAACCCGCTGTCAGGTTGTCAGGCGGACTCGTTGCCTATCCAGTGTCCGGAACGCACGCAACCTTACAGACGCCAAGCGCAGTACCGCTGCCCGATACGCCATAGCTTCCGCTGTGTAACCAGGTGTAATAGTAGTACTAGTAAAAATTTAGTATGCACAGTAATAAAGGTTAAACGGTCTTTAGAGGCGGTTGGAGTCATTAGTTCAGGACCCCGCGGCCGTCGCTTCCGCCCATACCTGACGAATGAGTTGGCGTTGGTCTTGCAGTTCGAAGCTGGACAGAAAGGCCTCCTACACTTGCTTTGTTCTATATGTTTGGAGGTGAGGTGACTTGTGCTGGATGCACCCCCCTGCCAAATGGTAGGCTGTGGGCTGACCAGCCCACCATGGGCAGATGGGGTGATATCATTCTTGGAATATGGTGGTGTATTTGTATAGACTGTGGAAGGTGCTGGTCTGTAGTTGCCTCCAATCCCTAGCTTCCTGCTCCATTAGTTGTTTGTGAAATGGCGGTAGGAATCGGCGCTGGTAGAGTCTACTGTTGTAGGCTGTGGACATGGTCGGATTAGCGAATGGTTGGGGGATATAGGGTAAAGGCCCGCTCGGTTTGTGTAAACTCAAGCTAGGCCATCCGCGATCTCATTCTCTTCCAGGGCTGAATGAGCGGGTTTCAAAGTTATTTGATGTTTTGTGGATGTATTTGACTGGGGGTTGCTCGTGACTAGCGGGAGCAATCATTTATGTACTCTGCATGCAAGGAGGAGTCGACAAGCCGCCTGCGAGCCGTTCACGATGTGGTACGATCGGCCGGTAGCATTCCCGTGCTGTATAGCCACGGCTATCACAGCCAATTCTGCCTCTAATATTATGCACTTCTGTATCGAAAGGCTGATTATTGATAGTTGTGCCCTACTACGGTAGCTACCGCTGCGTTCCAACGTGGAGAGGGATGTAAGGCTCCATCTTTGTAGACTGCCCTACAGCTCCTTCCTTGCATGAGCCTTATGTGATTTACTCTGGCTTTTCTTCGGCTTTCATGGGAGTAGGTGGCTATGACCTTCGTATTAGAGCTACGTGTATGCGAGCTCTATTTTCCAAGGGAATGTGTGGTTGTAGCCTGGATTGTACGTAAGTCGGCCCGATATCCGACTCTACGTAGGATTTGTCTGCTCGTTTCTGTTGTAACCAGGTCCTCTAATCCGCAACAGACAGAGATTTGAGAGGAAAGGAAGGGCGCATAGCTGGGTATAAGAATCAGTGAACACCTCAATCGCGCTTTGAGGAACGTGCGGTGGTGAGAGGGAGATGTGGGCTGCTTGCGTTAGGGCTGACGACGTTGTGCCGTGTGGAAAAGTTTTGGCTTGAAGGAACAATCAAAGGGCGCTGCTCTTGCTGTAAGCATTTGACTAAACAGCAAACCCCTATGCACAACTAATGGCTCACTATGTTTTATGCGGCTGAGGTTGCCCAGTGCAGTTGCACAATAATGGAGCTTGGTGATAAAGTTTAGATCATGCGACTTAAAAAGGCAGAGAAAGTGAAAAAGTGCAGACGACGCTTAAGCTCCAGCCTATAGGTATGAAGCGGAAGGTTTTATTGGATAATGTCCATATACGCGAATTTGGTCTTCCAGAATTTTAACGCAACAGCTTTAAGGGCCCCGTGTCGCAGAAAAGCCGGTGTCGCCGTCGGCGTCGTTGGCCGTGAGCTAAAAATCCCAGAAACGTTAACAAAAAAATCGCAGTGGTTATGTTGCGAAAGCAAGGGCTGCCTGGCTACGCTTAAGATTCGCTTGTGGTTAGGCGTTTTGGCTGACTCGGTCTTTTCGCAAAGTCCGCCTTTCATCCTTCGACCCCCTCCCGAGTTCCGTCGGCATCGGTTAAGCGCAGCTGTCTAGCCGCGTCGTTCTTTCGATGCTTTTCGAGTCGCTCGGCACGCCCCTCGTACCTCTCTTCTGCACGCTTCCTCCTCTTGGTTTCGTTGCGCCTCACAAGTCTGGCTTCTTGTAAAGATGCTTAACTTGACGCTTCTTCGTCGGAGGCCGCAGCACCAGAATGCAAGCGGGCTCGTTTAGCTGAACCGGCGACTCGCCGTTCCTCGAGTCTTTTAATTTTAGTATTTCTGCTCGAACCTCGAACACAAAAGAGACCTTACTACTGAGCTCCGACCCGGCGACTCAGTTACAACTCGTCCGACTGGCCGAAGCCGCCGCCGAGAGTCAAGACCTTTCGGCCGTCGTCTACGCGGGTAGCCCTCTGGCTACCCTCTTTCTGTTGGACATTAAAAATTTTCCTATCCTACCGAGTCTTTTAGCACGTTCTTGCAGCGTTTCTTCGGCACCTCGTGTAGGCATTGTGTCGTTCAAACTCTGTCGTTCAGCTTCTCGAGCAGAAACAAAACTAGAACCAGCCTCTTCCATAGTTGTTGTAGAGTCGCTTTGAGAAGCTGAACGACTTCTCCTAGCTGCGTCTTCATACCGGCGCTTCTCGAGTCGTGCAGCGCGCTCTTCTGCTGTCTCTTGATCGCGTTGTCTCCTCCTTGATTCGTTCCTTCGGTTTCGCCTGTCCAACTCCATGCTCTTCATAACGACTAGTCTCCACTGACGCAAACCATATATATACGCTCGAAACGGCACCTCCTCCCCCTCTACTACGCACAACTGGCGAAACGAGAGTCGGTGACGGCGGCGCCATCTGGCAAAGGGAGCGTCGGCGGCAGTGGCGCCATCCGGCGAAGCGCGGCGGCGACAGCTGCTGTGGTTGCTGGGCGACGGCTCAAGGTCACTGCCGCCACGGCGAAAGTGGGGCACGCTGAAGAAGTGAAACGGTGGGCGTAGTGTTGCCTTCACAACAATAAAAGTCTTTCGGGTCGAAGCCTGTATTAGTTACAAGGTTTTAACGCGACAGCCTTAAGGGCCCTATGTCGCAGAAAAGCTGGTGTCATCTTCGGCGCCTTTGGGCGTGAGCGAAAAATCCCAGAAGCATTAATAAACTGAAGTCTTTCGGGCCGTAGGCTGGATTAGCCTACAGGGTTTTAACTGATGTGCATTGATTGCCAGGGTGTCCTGTCGTGTAGAACAGTGACTTAGCTCTGCTATGCTGCTATCATCCGCGTATATGGTAGAGCGTACATTTGGAAGTGCTTGTAGTGTGCGGAGGATTCCGCTAGGTGGCGCCGCCCTGGTTAGCTGGCTGCCTACCGCGCTCTGCTTTAACCTGCCCCTGGCCTGGTCCAGGGCCTCGCCCGCCCCTGGATTTACACTCCATCGCTTCAGGAAGGCTCCCGAAGCACGTGGAAACCATCGGCATCACGGCCCGCTGCCGAACTGGCCCTCCAAGCGTCTCCAAAACTGTGAAGCGGCGCGGCGCCTCGCTAAACCTAACGCGCCGCGCCTGCACCGCCGCAATGCAGCGTCTGACCAAGCCCCTGCAGCCCAGACCCACCGATGCCGCCACCGCGGGGCCTGTTCCAACCACGTCGACAGCTGTCTCTCAAACGGGTACGTTCAACGCCGCCCACGCAACCGAGCACATTCCTGCCGCACTGCATGCCTTGAGCGACGCTGGGAGCACCGGATCGACGGCCGCGGCGCAGCAGGCAGTGTTCGTCGTCGGCGCAGCGTCCACACCTAGCCAACTCCACGCTCTAAGGGACGCCAAGAGCTTCGGGGCCATAGACGCGTCGCAGCCGGCTGCGTTCGTCGCCGCCGCTGGAGCCGCTGCACCTACTCCAGCCAAAGGTCCCACTGACACCAAGACCTCCAGCCCGGCACCCGAGTCGCACACTGAGACTCCGGCTGAGGACTCAGACATGGACCTTACGACGTCCCCGGCAGACGACACTCCTTCCCAGGAAATCGGCTGGACCACCATCGGTGCCAACCGTAAGCCTACCACCGCAGCCCGACCCCGCGCCGAGCTCATCACAGTTGCCATCCAGCTTCCCCCTGGAACTCTCACCCCCAAGCTACGTGCTCGTAGAGCAAACTGACATCCCCTCCACCCTCCTTAAATATTTAGTTGGTGTGGTTTATTACCACCCTTCTTCCCGCATCTCACTCATCCTTTTGTCTTTTTACAACCCCCCTGTCACTTCCTCTTTATTCTCTGTTCTGGGCAAATTCCTTCACTCTCTTTCTTCTACCTCCCATCTCCTCTTTGGTGGTGACTTTAATGCCCCTCAAACACTCTGGGGCTACCCACAAACCCTCAAACCCGGCCGCCTCCTCCATTGTCTGGCCCAGGAACGCCACCTCACCCTTCTTATTACTCCTGGCTCTCCTACTCGAGCGGGCACTGCCTCACAACGCCCTACGACACCCGACCTCACTTTCTCTCGGGGTTCACTTTCCTTTCACTGGCAGGTGACAGCCGAAACTCTTCTAAGTGACCACTTTCTCATCCATATCACCACCTCTCTCTCCCACATCCCTCGCTGTCATCCGATTATTCACACTGACTGGCATGCTTTTCGCACTAATCTCGCCTCCGACTCCTTTCAATCCTACGACGACTGGACGTCGCGAATCTCTGCAGCGCTCACGTCCAGTAGCCGTCGCGTTCGCTCTCGTTACCCAATCCAAGACCCAGATCCTCACCTTCTCCGTTTATGGCGTCGCCGTAAACGTCTTAACGTTCCTTTCGCTCCCAACCACACAATGCCCAACTTTCCTCCCGGATCACTGCTTTGCGGGCCGGGATCGTCGCCCACTGAGCCTCCCTCGAGCACTCTCGTTGGAGTGCTCTTTATGATGGCCTTGATTCTGCATTGCACTCGCGATCCGCATGGTCTCTGTTTAAATCCCTCCTTGGCACTAAGCCTGCCCTTGCTCCCACTCTAGCTAAAGCCCTCACTCAGGGGACTCCCTCCGAAGTTTTTGATCAACTCGCCTCTCTCTACCTCCCGCCCCCTCTGGCACCCTCCTACCCGGTGTACTCGGGTGGACCTAACCCCGATCTGGACCAATGCTTCACTCTCCGGGAGCTCGAATCTGCTCTGGCTGCTAACTCTACACGCTCGGCTCCCGGTGAGGATGCCATTACATACACCACACTTCGCAACCTTCCTGACTGTGCCAAAGAATTCCTCCTTCAAACCTACAATGAGGCCTGGGAGAGCGGCTGCTTGCCGAGCTTCTGGACATCCTCCCTCATTTCTATGATTCCAAAGCCTGGCAAGCCTCCCTCTCTCTCTAACCTCCGCCCAATCTCCCTGACGTCGTGCGTTGGTAAGACCCTTGAGCGAATGGCTCTGACTCGCCTCTGATTTTCTTGAGGCACGGGAGTTCTTCCCCCATTCTCTCATTGGCTTCCGACGCCGCGTCTGTGCACAGGACATGTTTCTGATTCTCCAGCAAACGTTCCTCTCCCCTACACCTACTCAAATTTACGCACTTGTGACCGTCGATGTTCGCAAGGCCTTTGACGGTGTTTGCCACGATCACATCCTTTCTCAACTCGCCTCTTTGGATTGTGGCTCCCGCATGTACTCCTATATCCGCTCATTCCTCTCTAAACGTGTGGCTCGCTTTCGAGTAGATACCCACTTGTCCAACCCCCACCACCTCACCCGTGGCACTCCTCAAGGTGCTGTTCTCTCTCCTACCCTTTTCAATCTCGCTATGGCCCCTCTCGCCTCCCAGCTAGCTGAAATTCCCGACTTGCATCATGTATTTTACGCCGATGACATCACTCTGGTGTTCATCTGGCTCTCCCGGTCACGTACAGGACACCCTGCAACGTGGCCTAGATCTCATCGACTCCTTTCTCACCACCGCTGCCCTCTCTCCTGCTCCTGAGAAATCCGAGCTTCTCCTTCTCAACCATTCCTCCTACCAGCGCTCACACAACCACTTCGTCTCTCTCCACCTTTCTGGCTCTCCCATTCCTGTCGTTACACAGTGCAAAGTTCTTGGCTTCCCTTTGCATGCGGCTAAGAATGTGCAATCCCTTCACCGCGCTGTCACCACCTGCCACTCTGTAACTCACCTCCTGCGGCGCGTGGTCACTCGACGCTCAGGTCTCCACGAGGCTCACGCGTGCCGAGTTGCCCACGCGCTGGCCCTCAACAAGGTCTTGTACTTTGCACCCTACGCTTCCTTCACTCAGACTCAACTTAACGCTCTCGAGACTGCCCTTGTGGGCCTCTACAAGGCAGCTCTCAACCTCCCTATCACTACTTCTACCACTAAGCTCTTTGCCACAGGCCTCTTCCATCCTCTTCGTTCTCTTCTCAGTCTCCATCGTGACTCGCAGCTTGCCCGGCTTTCCCTTACCTTTCAGGGTCAGTGGTTATTGACTCAAGCGGGTATCTCGCCCATTCCAATCTCCCCGTTAACCTCTCCTATTCCCACCCCCGCTCCCAATATTCGTATCCTTCCCCTCCCGACCAACATGTCCCCCGTCCTGCACGCCGGACGTCGTCACGCGGCCGCACAGCACCATTCTCCTCTCTTTGATACCCAGGGTGTAGCTTACACGGATGCCTCCTTCGTGGCTCCTCCAGGTTCCTGCGGCTACGCCCTGTACCATCCACACCTCCCTGCTCCTGAAACCCACACCAGCGGGCCGTATCTACACCCTCCAGACGCATTGTCCCTCGAGGTCCTCGCCATTGCGCATGCCCTCCAGTCATTTTACCTCCTTCCCTCTCTCCAAGAGTACACAGTCTATTCGGACTCACAAGCCGCTATACACCACATACAGAAACGCACCCTGACCCCTTCTCTCCAACAGGAGGTCGAACGAGCGGTCTCCGCACTGCAGCCTTCCATCGTTTTCCTCCATTGCGTCCCTGGGCATTGAGGGATTGACGGCAATGAGCTGGCCCATCAGCTCGCCCGCGACACACTTTTCCGGGCACCGTTGATCCCCTGGCCCAAGCCCTCTGAGGACATTGGGAGACTCACCCTTCGCCGCACCATAAAAGAGGTCTACCTTGAGCTCCGCCTCGACAAACGCCTTTACCCTCCCCCTCATCCATCACTCACGGTCCCGGAGTCTCGCCTTCTTCGGCACATTCAGATGAATGCAGTTATCACCCCGTCCCGCCTCTTCCTCTATCGCTATCGATCGGACCCTTCCTGTCCCAACTGCCCCTGTATCTATGCGGACCTGGCCCATTGCCTCTTCTATTGCCCGGCTGCTCAGCAGTCGGGTTCCTTCCCACCACCCTCTCTATCCATCACCACCTGGCTCGACTGGCTTGGCGCTGAAGGGGAAGAAGAACAGCGGCTTCTGGTCGCCCAGGCGGTCGAAATGCTCGGCCTGTAAATTATGGTCGATTAAAAGTCTTTTACTACTACTACTCCTAGTGTGCGAGACCGCCTGACAATAGCAAAGTTGAAAAGCAGGGGAGGAATAATACCTCCCTGAGGTGGGCCTTTCTGTGGCATATCTTTGATGCCGGAGTGGGTGTACCGATGCATATCGCGGCTGTGCTCCCCGTAAGGAACGCACGCACGTAAGCAAAGACCTTTTATCCGTCGTTAAGGTCATTAATGGCCTGAAGGATCGCCTCGCGGGATATGTTGTCAAAGGCGCCCTTTAAATCTGAGGCGAAGATGACATGTTCTTGACCTCTGGGGATGTTGTTAAGCACTTCTCGCAGGAGCAGGAAGGCACCATGGGCCGAAAGTTCTGGCCTGAAGCCAACCATAGTAGGAGGGAAGACATCACTGTCTTCAGTATAGTTTTGAAGGCGGGTGTGGATGACCCGTTGATAGTTTTCCTAAACAGGATGTTCTCGTGGTGTTCGCGCTCGTGGTGTTCGTCTCTCGTCTCTTGTGTCCTCGTCTTTTGCTGCGCTACAGTGTATTGGAACTATGTACCAAGAAGCCCAAAGAGCCACGCTACTGAACTATGTTAGGGAAATGTGCCGGAGGGAATCAATTCACGGCCGCTTGTCGGGCTTGCGAATGGTAATAATTTCGGCATGACGTCAATCCTGAGGTACAATGTCCTTCTCCCACAGTTCATCATTGAAGTAGTCAGGGATGGTTTTGATAGGCGCATGACTGAGGTTGTGTTCATGATTTCATCTGCTCCAGGAGTGGTGTTGCGCTGCGATGCACAGGCTGCGGCTTCCAGCTCGGCTATTGTTATTGGCGCATCAAGTACGGGGTTTGCAAGGCCGTTGTAGGTGGCTGGTCAAGATGGTATTGGAGTGTCGCCAATGTAACGCGTCCAAAAGCGTCCCCGAGTTCTTTGTCGGTCCCATGGAATTGTTGAGCTATTGTGTGGATTGTACGATTTGTGGCTGAGTTGGCTTTGTCGGGTTCAACGAGACTGCGGAGGATGGACCGCGTTTAAGCAGTACTGCGGGTTCCTTTCAAGGTGGCGTAGAACTGTACCCAGTTTTGTTGGGCGAGTTGGGTGGAATGTTGTTGAGCTTCCTCCGTGATGGAGACAATGCACACCCGGTGTTGCTTATTGAGTCTCTGCTGCTTCCAACGTCTTATGAGTTTGTTTCTCGTCTCCCACAACCGTAGAAGATGTCGATTGGCTTCCGGAGTGGCGGCCATGCGTTTTATGGTTTGAGTAGGGCAGGCATGAGTATCTCGTATGTGTTGTGCCCACTCTGTTATGCTCGTGATCCTTCCTAGGAGTGGGGAGCATTTACGAAACGCTTTCTAATTAGTAATCTTTGAATCCCCAAAGATACGTATCAGCTTGGGAGCGAAGATTGCTGTAGTCAGGTTGTAATATCACTCCCTAGGGTCTCACCGAGGTTAGCCCATGTGACATTAGTAGCTTTCATTGTAAAAAATAGATGCGAAGTGGTGTCTCTGCATACGCTGTTGCTGATTCCGGTAGGTGCCGCAAAGTCCGTGCCTAGTCTGAGGACTTCCCTGTCCGCTGCTTCCAACAGTGTGGTGCCTTTTCTGGTATCCTTTGTATACCCCCACGCAGTATGGGGCGCGTTCAGATCGGCCAATACTACAAGCTGGTTTTTGCGTGCTATTCGAGCACAATACTAGAGTATGTTTCCAAACTGTTCTCGCTGCGCACGAGGTGGGCTATATAGGTTCAATGTATAGGTGCTGTGCTTCCCCCGCTTTTGTGGGAGGACTTCCAGCAATATGTGGTTAATGCCGGTAACTGAGGGTGAGTGGGCCACAGAGGCTATGGGTTTTGTACTCTGGTCGAGGTTGAGCAGTTTCGCGTGGCTCCTGGAGAGCCGTGCTGCGCATGCGCGAGGAGCGAGTGACGTCATAGCTGCGCAGCTGGTGCGCCGGAGCCGACAAGAAGAAGAGGAGGATTTTGAGAAACGACAGCCTGGCTACAGGCGTGGAGAAGGAAAGCAAAGCCGCTGATGAGCGGAAAAGTTGATTTGCCGCACCTCGCCCTCACCTCACGCTACGTATATCCTGGCATAGCAGAGCTAAGGCACTGCCATTTTTTTTATATATGCACAGCGACACTAGGTGAATCCGAATTATAAATTGCGTAGTAGCCTCTTAGGGTGGCGGATTATGTTCCTATTTCTTGAAGGCAGATGACGTCGGGTGGAGTAGGGGAGGTCTGAATGAACAGTTGTAACGAGGGTCCTTTTTTATGGAATGAGCGGCAGTGCCACTGCCATATTTACAATTGATTTGTGATGTCTTCAAAGGTATTAGTATTTGCTGCCATCGAGACTGCTTTCAGCGTCACTGACGTCATTTATGTTGTTGATGCGCCTGTATACCTTGACTCTTGGGTTGTTTATGTCGTCCACACTCTTGCGTTGGCCATGTTCCTGGACGCGGACGCTGCGTTGGAGCGCGGCTACGGCCCGCCCTAGCTCTGTATTGGTCTGCGTCTGAGCTTGCATCTGGGTGAAAAACTGCTTTTGCTGGGTGATGAGCGTTTTAATTGCAGCTTGTAAGCTTGCAAGACTACGGGGATCTGTCCGGGATGCGACTACTTGCGCAGTGAGTCTCACTTCCCTAGTTTTAGTCCCTGGTGTTTGTTGTGTTGACTACCCGGGTTGTTTTCGTTGTGCTTCTAGGCGCTGAAGGTGCCGCTTTAGGTCACTGACTTGTTCTCTAAGGTGTGTCTTGTCTTTTTCTAATTGGGAACATTTAGAGCAGGTGTTTGAGGGTTGAGTGACTCTTAAAGCTGGCCAGCTCACCTGATCATGGATGTTGGGTGGTGCCTTTTTCGTTGATTTCTTGGGGTTCTTCGTCCCGGTAGACGTCGTCGGGATGGAGGATCGGTCCTCTGGATGGTTTAGGTCTGCCCTGGATTTCGGGTGGAAACGTGATCTTCTCCGGGAGTGCGATAAGGTTTCTTGATCCGAGCTGGAGCACCTGTCTCATAGGTTGGGTGGATTGTCGACTCTGCAGAGATATTGAGATGAATTGGTCTGCCCTGGTAGCTTCGGCTGGTTTCCTTACAAGTTCGCCGTTTTATTGGGGTGGAAGAGATTCTTTTGGCGGAGCCTGGTGTGGCGCTTAAGACGTCTTTGGCACTCCCGAGACCACGTGTTCTCGGCCTCTCCGCAGGCGGCGAAGCGCGGGAAGCAGGTATGGAGTTCGTCTGGGCCAGTCGTGCCATACTTGCGGCAGATCTTGATGTCTGGTATTAGTAAGGGTCCTCCGGCGGGTCCTCAGCGTTGGTCCCTCCTCCTGCCAGCGTGACTCATAAAGTCCAGTTGGAATGTCCTGGACATCCATTCTGACTTCTTCTGGCGGCGGAAGGCAGGCCCCGGCGGGGCCTGACTGGGAAGCGATGCAGTTATCCATATGCTGCGTTGACATTATGCGCGGCCTCGCCGTTCGCCGCCAGAGCGGCGTTAGGCTTAGCGCATTGTCGCCGCGTCGAGTGTCTTCAAAGGCAGCTTGCGCTAAAATAAGAAGCCCTCACGGCCAACAAAGTTCTTGAAGAGGAGCAGGGGGTAGTTAGCCAGGCCTGAAGGTAAGATTTCGGGAGTTTGGTTGAGGTAATTCGGCAAAAAGGCAGAAAGTTGACGGAGCTCATATGGAGCACGTCCGCTCCGCTCGACTAATCAGGGTTCGTTTCTTGCCACAGAATGTTCCAGATGATGTAATAATATTCAACCTTTCGAGCAGCATAAACTTACTTGCAAAGCTAGAGAGCTTGCGGCAGGAATTCGACCCGGCGACCTATAATCGGGGCTGCGGGTGTCCCCGGGATGTGTGAGGCAGCTACTCCAACTTGCTTTCCTCAAATACAATTTCCGTTTACTTCATTACGGCATCTCTCTCTCTTATTTCATTCCCATTTACCTCCCTTTCCTTACGGCGGGTTCGGGTGTCTACCGAGACCAGGGCATTTCCTGTCCTCAAAAATGCGTTGCGTTCAGTTTCCAACAGACAAGGCGTGGCACTGAACGGGCGATGGCGTTCCGAGGACTCCCTGGCAGCACTGGAACACTCTGTCGCGTTACGCTCCTTGAAGCGTTCCACTCCTGGAGCAGTGGTCCAGCGGTAAAGCGATGTGCAACTACCCTGCGATGGCAGGCGCTGCCAGCGCACGCGTTTGAGAACCAGGCCGCTCTTTCGGGGCAATAGCTCGCGACCAGTCCTTGATTTAACTGTCACCTGCTAAGGTGTACAGTTTTCTTTACAATCCGGTGGCCAGGTTTTGATTATGCCCCAAAGTCACGGGACGTAGGCGGCGTACTTATTTTGTTATCCGACGACTGTTCACTCACAACACCGACGATGACGCCGACAAGCACGTTGCCGAATATTCTATAAAATGGGAGCGTAACGTTATCGCGTAAAACATTTCGTACAATGCTACTTCGTCCTTTTTCCATGAGTGTATAATTGCGTATTCTGATGCTGGCAATAAACTGTTTAAAGTAAAGTCAGCAGTTGCCTTCTAGTCGTTTGTATCACCAATACTCCACCCTTTGCTTGTTGAGCCAGTTAGGATGGAACAGTCAATGCCCATATACACGAGAAACGTATAGCGGACGCAAGCTGAAAATTTGGGTTGAGCAGGCAGCAACCAATATTCAGCACAGACTGGATTCTAAACTGTTACAAACATTTTTGGCTCATTTCTGCATAATACAGCATTTATATAACATTGATGAGCCGCAAACGTGGATAGAAAGCGTCCGAAATTAGATTTGTGTCAGGTTGACATTGGTTTAGCTTTCAATGAAAGGAATCGCGCTTTGTTTCGATGTAGCTTAAGTTTCATATCGGGCGAAACATATTTAATAATGCCGCATAATTTCAATAATTTGTAAACTTCACTTCCTGCCACCTTGTTTCCTGAAAGCGAGGAATTTCGCAAAATTTGGATGCACTGCAGTCGGGTAAGAACATATACATACCTTCTGTTGAGAAATGTTCCTACATAACATTATTCCTAGTTTTATTTTGCTGAGTCATCATACCCATTGTTACATGAAGCACACTTGGGCTACGGCATAAGAGTGATGGAGAAAACATATTTTCAGTAACAATGACCACATGGTTTCTTGATCAAGAGCCGAATATTTCTTGATGAAGAGCACAATAAAATAGCGAAGTTTATAGCGAATATTGGACCTGTTTTCGCGTAAATAACCCCTGTCGTCAATTTTTTAAACAAACGAGCATAGTATAAATTAAGCGTAGAAAGTTGGGCTAGTTGGTTGGTAGTACTATTGTGATACATTCCAGCGGCTAAAAAGACACGGACGAAGGTAGACCGGCGTTCGTCCTGTCTCGTCTACCTTCGTCCGTGTCTTTTTAGCCGCTGGAATGTATCACATAGTACAAATAAGTGATCGATATGTAAATGTCTTCAACAGCGTTGATCACTATTCAAGTTGCTGCCATTATGCTTTGATATTATACCCCGAAAATGTATTCGTTTAAAAGCACATGAAGATTGATAAAATCATAGCATGTTAGGCGGCCACCAGGTTGGCCTCTTTGCATTTACCGGCAATTTTGTTTTTTAATACACTCTTTTGCTTTTATATTTGACTTACGCGTATTTACAAAAAATTAGCTGTGGTTCAACCTGGCTGAACCTAGTAAGACGAGCGAAAGCTCCATTATACATGGTTATCCACTCTGGCGCCTTTCTACATCATAAAGATCATCAGGTTGCGCTTGACGGCGAGAATACACCAGGTGTTTCAGCGAACACTTTTAAAAAATTTCAGAAACAGGCTTTTTGGGGTAAAAATATTGCTTTTGTGGTATAGTATTACCAGTTCCGGCGGACACTAGAAAATCAGTGAATTGGCTTAATTAGTAAGCTGATTAACTTATTTTTAATAATTAACATTTTTACTAGTAGAGTTAGGCGCTTAGTTGTAATTAGCGGTATGTAGCCGGTCGTTAGTTATAGCCATATCAGTTTTTAGAATTCTGAAAACACAAGTACCCTCACCGCTGTGGCTCGATAAAGTTTGGCTGCATCGTATGAAAATACATACGCTTTTGAAAGCATGCAGGAAAGTGAACCCCTCCAGTGCACGTAACTAGTTGAAAAAGCCCAATTTTGTCGAGCCACACCGCAAAGGTTAAACCAGTTTTTTAATTCGAAAAACTGATATTGTTATTATTACTGACCAGCTACAAATCTCTAATTGCAACCAGCCGCCTAACTCTGATAGTTAAAAAACAATTATTAGAAATTAGTAAACCAACTTACTAGTTACGGTAATTCACCAGTTTTCTTGTATCCGCCAGGCCTTGTAATGCCACGCCGCAAAAGCCATAATTGTACGCAAAAAAGCCTATTTTTGAAAACTTTTAAAAGTATTCGCTGAAACGCCCGCTATATCGTCCAAGCACTGGTTCGGGCACGTTGCTCGTCCATGGCTTTGCGCGAAGGAGTCACACGCCACGAGCTTTTATATAGCGAACGGCCCAACAAGCGATATCCAGCTTTGCGAGTACGTCGCCGCGGTGGCTCAGTGGTTATGGTGCTCGGTTGGTTCGGTTTGGTTTATGGGGTTTAACGTCCCAAAGCGACTAAGGCTATGAGAGACACCGTAGTGAAGGGCTCCGGAAATTTCGACCACCTGGGGTTCTTTAACTTGCACTGACATCGCACAGCACACGGGCCTCTAGAATTTCACCTCTTAAGAAATTAAAGTTATGATGCTCGGCTGCTGACCCGAAAGTCGCGGGTTTGATCCCGGCCGCGGCAGTTGAATTTCTTTGGAGGAGAAATTCTAGAGGCCCGTGTGCTGTGCGATGTCAGTGCACGTTAAAGAACCCCAGGTGGTCGAAATTTCCGGAGCCCTCCACTACGGCGTCTCTCGTAGCCTGAGTCGCTTTGGGAGGTTGAATGCATAAACCAACCAGCCGGCTTTGCTAGAATGCCGTCGGCTCCGCATACGCAGCTGTGACGAGGCATGGCGAGTCACGTGGCATAACGTCAGAGTCATGCAAGCCTCCGCTCCTCCAGGTTTGAAGGTCAAATTTCATAGCCAGATGACCTTCAGTTTTGTACGCGAGGAGTAGAGCTTTCGCTCCAAAACCAGCAAAATTTTTTTCTGCACTCCCATACGGGCGTTTTAATAATGCTCTAGGAAAGTTACGAGCAAACAATCAACAAATTCAAACTGAATTGTGGAATAATTTTTTCCACTGTAGAAGAGACACGCATGGCGTGTGTCTGCAGTACTTGATGTTATAAGGAAGCAGGGTTTAACGTCAGAAATTTGTACTTCTTGAAAGCTGGCCAGCGCATCAAAGGCACAAAGGTGCGATTTTCCAGCCCACTGAAAAATATCTGCACCTACTCGGTGCCAGGCATGCATTCCGGCACTACGCGCTCCATTAGCGGCTCACTTTCTTGTCGATATATGCACATCTAATAAATTGCGCATTTTTAATGAGCGCTTCAATGCACGCGTTGAGGCCAGATCAAAACGGCAACCTAGGCGCTCGAGACTTGTATTTATTTGAACCAAAGTGACCTTCATGAATTCTTCGAAGTAGCTCCTTCTTGACGCAGTTACCGCCTTACGTTTGTTGAAGCAACACACATCTGACGACAACTAGTTCATTTTCAAAGGTCTTTAGTGTTCCAAGAACTGGACAATTGCTTTGCAAGTAGTGGATGACTTGTCTCAAGTAGTCGTCCTTTCTAGTTTCTTCAGCCAAATGCTTCAAAGTTCCTTCGCTGACAAGTCATGAAACAACACTTAAAGCATGAACTTCCTGGTCATCGTCGGTGTAGCCGTCATCTGGCATTTCGACGAACACTCGAGACAGCATATCAGGGAAAACCAAGCATTTTCCTGGAACAAATTGCAGCTTGTAGTTGTGTCTGAGCAAACGAAGAAAAAATCGCTGCAATCTGGACGGCATCTCTGCAACAGGATTTTCCGAGATAGCGATTAGGGGTCGATTGTCTGCCTTTAGGACAAGGTTGCGTCCGTATACACAATGGCGGAGCTTTTCGCACCCGAAAACAACAGCCATAGCCGCTTTTCTATCTGGAATTATCTTTGTTGTGTTTCAGTTAGGACGCGTAAGGTATAAGCAATGGGTTTCCAAGACCCTTCTTGACGCTGCCAGAGAGCGGCGCACATTCCATTTCGAGAACCATCGGACGTTACCTTCGTAGTCCTTTTAGGATCGAAGATCGCCAGTGCAGGATCTTTGCTCAGACTGTCGGAAATCAGCTTGCAACCTATAGCCTGGTGTTCAGTCCCTTCAAACAGGCGATCTTTCTCTATCAAGTCTCGAAAAAGTCATGTTCGGTCTGCAAGTGATGGTAAGAATTTCACAAAATAGTTAACAGCGTCGAGCACACGCTGCACTGCTTGCTTGTCAGCCGGCGGTGGTAATCCTAGACGCGAGTTTATCTCCGGCAATAACATCGCCAAGAAGAAGGATCTTGTGCACGCCAATGCTGGATTTCTCTGCCCCCATGTCTTCAGCGTACACGCTTACTCCTGGCAGCGTCTTGAAGAATTCGCTAAGAGTCTTCTGAAACAGTAATGAGTCGGATGCTGCACCGAAGGGCAGCCTCAGCAATCGATAACAACCAAAAGGAGTCGCGAACGTGCATATTTTTGATGTTTCATCATGCAGCGGTATCCGGTGAAACCCCGAATTCGCGGCAAGGCGCGTGAAGAAACGTTCTCTCGCCAGTTCAAATTCAATATCTTCCCGCCGTGGCATCTCTCATAGCTCGCGGTTTAGACTGTCGTTAATTTTCCTCGGGTACATGCAGAATATTAGCCTACCATCGTTTTTTTTTACCAGCCGCTGTGGATCCGTGGTAAGGCGCTCGTCTACCGAGCCGCAGTACACGGATTCGAACCCGACCGCGGCTGCCGCGTTTCGGTGGAGACGAAACGCAAGAGGCGCCCGTGTGCGGTGCGATGTCAGTGCACGTTAAAGATCCCCAGGTGGTCGAAATCATTCCGTAGACCTCCACTGCGGCACCCCTTTCTCTCTTTCTTCTTTCACTCCCACCTTCCTCCCTTCCCTTACGGCGCGGCTCAGGTGTCCGCCGAGATATGTGAGACAGATGCTGCGCCATTTCCTTTCCCCAGAAACCAATTTACCAATTGACCGTCCTTTTCTCAACAATCTCCAGTGGACTCACCCAGTCCATCGACTGGTCTAGCTTGGCTATAATGCCGGCTTTGGGCATGCGGTCATGTTCCTCACGAAGATGTTCCCGCAAGGAAAGGGACAAACAGCGGGCGGTCTAGACGACTGGCACTTCGTCATTGCGAAGAACTTTACGGTACTGCCGCTTACTGCATCCTGTCCCAGAAAAAGTTGTCGAAATGGTTGAACCACTTCCTAACTGCTGCGCATTCCGACGTCGTTTACGGTGCGTGAGAGCAGTTCAAGCATTTCGCTCGCTCGTAGGCCAAGTATGGCCTGTCAGTCCTTCTTCACGGCGAAGAAATTGATCTCTGCCTCCTTGCTTCCGACCGTCACCTTGGTAGTAATGACGCCGAGTATTTGATGACGCTTCCGTTGTAAGCCCGTAGGATAAAGTTGCTCGTAGTCAATGGTATCCCCGGCTGCCGTTTCTTGTATAGGGAAAATGGCAGAAAGCTGGCTTGCGATCCTGTGTCCACTTTTAAGGCTAGAGTCGTGTCCGCAACTTCCGGTCGGACCACCGAGTCACTGCCATGCGATCATCCAGTGCTGTTGACACATACATCAATGATATCGAATTCCGCTTCGCAGTTTTCGCTTCTCCTGACTTTCTTTGCTTATTCACGTTGCAACGTGCAGCAAAATGATTGTGTCCGTGAAATTTCTTGGAAAATCTGCCAAATGCAGGACAACTTCGCGGACCAAGCGTACGTCGCCCCTGCGGCATTTCAACGTTGCAGGTTCCTCGTCGCACTTCTGCTGCTGCTACTGCTTCTTTCTGACGGCGGCGACCTATGTGCGTTCTCGACACCAGGGGCCGGATTTCGAGTCACTCTCAAACGAAAAACGACTTCAAAACGCTCTCATGCCGCGTTCTTACTGGTCGGCCTTGACAAGCGGCCGTATTGATTTTTTGCATGACCGGCTAACGCCCTAAGTTGGCCAGAAAAGTTGATGTTGCGCACCTGATTTTTTGAGCCAATTGAGAGAATTTTCTTGGGAGCGAAAAAAGTTGTCCCCATTCATTTGACAGCGAAATTGGGGGCTGTTTACATCGTGGGTGGCCGCGCGAGCAACGGTGTAGGAGTGTGCATGAAGACGGTTTTGACGCGCGGGACAAGTTCTTTCGACGCTTCGACTTAGGAAGGAGTCTGCCCAGTGGCTGCGACGCAATCGCCGTTGAACTGGGAGGTGTGCATGTGAGATCGCTCTCAGTGGAGCGGCAAGTGATGTGCGTGCTGCACTTCTACGCCACCGGTTTGTTTCAAGGCACCGTAGGAAATGAAGCAAGCGTCGGCGTAGCCCAACCGACTGTGAGCAATTGTTTGCGGTGTGTGGCAGTGACCATGGCCAATGCTGGGTCGCAGAAGGTGTGCGCCTTCCAGCGAGACCCGAAGAGAAGGCAGCGGCGTCGGGTGCGTCGATGGAACACTCATCACCATCAATGCGCCCCGTGGCTGTGCTGCGAACATGCTGCTATGCGTTCTACGCTGCGGACATCATATTACTGAGTATACCTCAGCCTCTGTTCATGACTAAGTTTGTGCTGTGCATGTGTTTATCTCAGATATGCGGCGCTATCATACGCATTGTGTCCTTAGATCAGCGATAATCCGGATACTTTCTTGATGCGCTCTTCTGGCGGCACTCCGACGTGGCAGGGGGCCTTCTGGGCGAGGGTGAGTTTTTTTCTGGGTAAGCAGTGAAAAGGCCCTGTTAACCGTCGGGCGATTTCTTATTTATAATTGTAGCAGAAAAACACGGTACTTCCTGTCTAAGAAACCAATGTAAAATTTACCTGATGGCGCCTTCGTGGTGCAGGCAATCGTAGCGCATCATTTATATCATTGTGACGCCAAAAGTCTGACCTTACAGCAGTGCTCACTTATACCTCTCAATCATGCGTTGTCTGGAAGTGGGCTACGTGGCATGAGTCGTCCGTCTTGTAGTAGAGCGTCCTGTCAGGCTGTTCAGTTCACCGTGGAAGGATGTGCTTAACTACGTCATTTTTTGTTATGCAGGAGACAATGTCTACCCACTGGAGCCATGGCTGCTTGCGTCAGTGGCGTGGTATCCCAGACCCGACTATGCAGAAGGCCTGTACTACGTGCTACATGCTACATGCTTTCCCGCCATTTGTGGTTGAGCTCTGTGTCGGTGCACCGAAGAGCTGCTTCTGGTGCTTACAAAGGCGCCGGACGCACTGCTGCCAGTGGCTCGCGTCATTGGCCAGCCATTGGCTCGGGTCTTTCTGCTGTTCAACCGTGGTCAACCTGTGTGCGGTCAGAAGCCTGCAGTGAAAAAGTAGTGCCTCTCAGCTGCCACTTCATTGAGAGTGCGTTTGCCATTATACCTCCCAGTCACTCAGCAGCGAGTTGGAAAGTCCCTTTCTGAAGGCAGAATAGATGTTAAAACAGCTCACCCGATGTGTGAAAAGCATCATTGTGCACTGTTTTTTGCCAATGCATACGTCAACCCACCTGCCCATTCCCTGCTATCACCTTTTAGCATGGAACAGCGCCTGTTATCATTACCTGAGTGATGAACATGCATAAGCCAAAAGTGTAGTACTGGAGTAAGACATTAAGTGTTTTGCTGCTTATTGCGATTGGAAAGCACTACCAAAGATTTTTTTTATTACAACGTACATTCAGTAAGAGCGTTTAGTTTTTTAGGCACACCATTTCACACTAGTTTTTCCATTGCAAAAGAGGCAGTGCACATACAAACATGCTTTACCTTTCTATAGAATGGCCTTAAGCCATTTTCAAGGGCAGTCAAGAAAAAAAATTTTCAGTTCGAAATGCCTGCTTTCTTTCAAACAGAGGCTACCTGTACTATAAGTACTGCATGGCACAGTGTACATATTCCATTCTCAGGGAAAACATTTGGTACATATAAAATCCGTATATACCAAAGATAAACTTTCAACTTGATGGTATGTGTCTAGGGGTTTCGCTCAGTTCTAAGAGCTGTTACTACAGCTAGGAGAATTTCTGGCAAACAATGCATAAGCTCGAAGAAGCTCGATGAATATACAGGCATGTAGGTATATTATGGGAAAGTTTGTGCACTGAGGGGCTGCGCCATAACTGGCACCTGGAGCTTGGTTTGCGGTAGCACATGGCTATGTAGTCTTGTCCACGACGACACGAGACAGTGACAATGCCAAATGCCGGCAAGCTTCTTATGCTACACAATCTGTGTGGCAAGTGAAACTGTTTTCAGGCTACTTTTGCTTTTAGAAAGAGAAAGCAAACACGCGAGAAAAGGGCAGGAAAATTACTGTCAAGTGAAAAAATTTTAATAGATGCGTACATTACATGGGAAAAGTGTTACATGGTTACTTGATAGCGGTCAATTCTTCCCGTCCTTTCCTTTTCTGCCTGTACATCTGCCGGTGGTACAACGTAATAAATCACTACCAACTGAATCAAATTTACGCTCTTAAGACTCTGGCAGTCAAGGCGAGGCATCGCTGAGCGTACTGCGTTTGATATTTAAGGCTAGTTTTTCATGCCTATATTAATGTTTAATTTTCGATTTTTTTGGGGCTGAGCGGGAGAAGAGGCGGTGAGAAAAAAGATATATGCTGATTTGTGCAAGCCTTTGCGATCAGTTGGATGAACTACGCACTTCCCTGTCTACAATTATACAAAGCTGGCAAACTCAAACTTGTAGGACTCATCAGGCAGGCCTAGAAGGAAGCTCTTGGTCTATCCGTCGACATCTCCAGAGAGAGCTGTTGCAAATAGACCCGCACAGCAAGCTAGAAAAGTTGACAAAGGGCCATCGGAGCATGTAAAAGCTTAGGCTCGCTCGAACCAATGCGGGTAGAGCCATCGAAGAAAGGCTCGAAACCAACCTGGAACCGCAAACGCGGACCGCCGAAATATCCAGTCCAATGACAGAAACGCAATCACAGTAACACCACCACCGAGAAACTTGCACCCCGACCAGCACGAAAGAAGGCGCAAGGACGAGCGCAAGCCCTTCCAAGCAACTCCAAGGCCAGCATGACGTACACTGCGTAGAGGCGGACGCTTATCCCGCTCCCGAAAAAGCGCACGCGGTAGCCGCAGTCACTGATGAAGACCAGCTTTATTGCAAACGCGACTGTGCACACAAACTCCTCACAAATAGCCGAACTACCGGAAATCACTTTGGCGTTGACAAACCCGCTAGCGGAACAGATTGTCACTGATTCAAAAGGATCCACTGGCAATTTCGCCAAGGCCAACAATTTCGCCATTTCGCAATTCAGCCAAGGCGCGAGATGGTGCCGGACTTATTTCGATCGATCATGGCCATGAGCAACTGCTTCCACATTTTTCCATATTGTTGTAGTTGCTTTTGGTTCTTATCTCGAAGGCTGCTCGCCAGCTTTAAACTGAGCGGAGCCAAGAACTGCAGGCTTTCTGTTCGACAACCGCCGAGCACGCTTATGCTTTCGCCGCCGCTTAGTCGCAGTTCATTGTGGGTGCAGATCAGCCCAATGAACGGTTTTCTTTTGGAATAATTTTTCCCTGTCTTCCCTACCCCTTTACTTCCGTCGCCACTACCTGAAAATGCAATCAGGTACTGAAGAAATTACCTCTCAACAAGAACACAATTCCGTTTTGTCAGAAACGTCGTGAATACTCGAAAGATCAATTCTAGAATATTTAAAACCTGACATGATCTGCAGCCCATACGTGTTCGCAAAGGCCTACAGAAGTGTCATTTGCGCATAAGCTATTAAATCTAGGGCACTGCTATAAAATCCAACAGTAATGAAAAGAGCCGCCTTCAATGCTCCTTAAAACGCATCACAATTAGAGCATGCGGGAGGATTAGTGAATCACTTCGATCTTTTTTACTGCAGCCTCGCCATGGATTCGGACTTTCTGGACACACTCCAGAATATTGGACACTGGGCTGAGCGATACTTACACAACTGACGATCACGATATTACATGGCACGCTAAAACAGCAGTACAGTTCAAACAAAGTCTGCGTGTTTTTCAAAACTACACCAGCAGTGCAACGGATTTAGTTTTCGACAACACGTCCCGTGGATGGCATTTACTTTGCACTCAAGAACAGGCGGTACTCAGCCAGATAGAAGCTTTACAGCGTTCTACAGAACTAGAGTAGAGGAAATGAATGATGGAAAATTTGCCCTATGCTAGATGTCACAGGACCTCGACACCAACGTTCTCTCCCCCCGAACTTCTAAATGCCTTCTCTCTTCCAGGCGCTTGTAATGCGCTCATCAACGCTGAGATGCTATTCGAAGTACTGATTCCCATGAAGACGGAAATATCAATCTTTGTTTCACTACACAGGAACAAAAATCATCGCGCTGCCAGTTCTCACAGCAAATTCAAGGAACTTATATGCCTGACCTGAAATGTGAAGGAAAGGTCACTGACATTTTGGTGGCACCTAAGAGGGCACTTGAGGCAGAATAACTAGAGGTATTTCTTGGTGTCAGTAAACAACGTGGCCTCTGGAAAAGATAAGTGCATCGTCTGAAAGAACATGTTCTCTCAGCACTTGTGTATGTTCTCCGCGAGGGGCACAGAGCATCTCTGCGGTGGAAAAACGGTGAATACTCAAAGGACCGGAGATACTCTCTACGAGCATGCCAATTCGCTACTGTAAGTGTGGTTACTTATGATTCAATAATTCCCGCATATCTGTCATTATAACGACGCCTACACACTAGATGTAAGCATTTTTTACCAGAAAATATTAGTTTCTGGAAACAAAAAGAAGGCAGATGGCGGTAAAGACCTAGCGGTCTGAGGACGGCGACGCTATTTCCCTTGCTGTGATGTGTGTTCTTACCCGAACACTAAACCCTCAGACGCCAGCGGCTGCAGAGCAACTAACCAAGGTGGCGGTCAGGCATGTAACGCAGCGGAGGGTGCTAAGAATCTCTGGCTCCGGCAAGGCCACCATGGGAAACTGATCCTAGCGACGTTTAACGTTAGAACTTTAACCAGTGAGGTTACTCTAGCTCTGCTTAAGGAACTAGGGGGTATTAAATTGGAGGTCATGGAGCTTACTGAGGTTACGACGACAGATGAAGCGTATTCTGTGCTGAAGAGCTGGTACGTACTTTGCTATCGCGGATCAGCCGACAGGCGAGAACAAGGCGCTTGATTGCTCATCACTCACGATATAGTTGGCAACATACAGGAAATCTGTAGTGTTAACAAGGCGCTGGCAGCTATCGTAATTAGGCTTAATAAAACATGCAAACTAAAGGTGGTACAGGCTTATGCGCCTGTATCTAGCTATGATGAGCAGATGATAGAAAGTTTCTAGGAGGACGTTAAATCGTCAATGAGCAAAGTAACTACAGGCCGATATCTGTTCTGCCGGTATTTTTCAAGATATTTGAGCGTGTTATCAATGATAGGCTCTCGTCTTTTTTCATAAACACGATGTAATTACCAAGTCGCAGTATGGCTTTCAGAAGGGTAAGTCTGCAGAACAAGTTTTGATAAACATAAAGGACAAAATAATTGAAAACATCGAAAACAAACTGCTTACTCTGGGAATCTTCTTGGACTTGAAAAAAGGCATTCGATACTGTGCAACCCGATATCGCTCTTAAGAAGCTTGCTGTGTACGGTGTCCGAGGTGTAGCGAAGAATTTAATTACATCATATCTCTCAAATCGGTATCAGTATGTATGCGTCGACAATCTGGTGTCACAAAAATTGAAAGTCGAATATGGCGTCCCTCAAGGATCAATCTTAGGACCCCTCTTATTTCTTGTATACATAAATTATATAACGTCAATACCAAACTCCCCTGAAATAATAATGTATGCTGACGACACAAATATCTTCTTCACTGGCACCTCAAAAGAGGGCATAGAATCATCAGCTAGCAGTTACCTCCTGCATCTTTCCAGATGGCTTAAAAGCAACCGGCTGAGTTTAAACACGTGCAAAACCAAATACATAATTTTTAAGCCAGCAAATAAAAGAGACCCCTACTGTGTTCATCTGAAATTTGAGGACACGCTACTGGAAGAAGTTACAGAGCAAAAGTTCTTGGGCGTATGGTTCACAGAGGACCTTACAAGGAATACTCACGTTAACAAATTAAAAAGTGAGCTATCTCGAGTTACTGGTTGCATGTATAAAATACAAAATATACTACCCACCTGGTTGAAGTAAGCATTATACTATTCACTTTTTTGTTCAAAACTCAGTTACGGCATTCTATTATGGGGAACTACGACAGCTTCAAACTACAACAAACTAATCATGATACAAAAGAAAATATTTAGAATGTGTGAAAACTATATTGGTGACAAACGAGGACTCCGAACAAAACCGCTCTTCATTAAACACAGCATGCTTAAAGCAGATCAAGTTTATTATTTCAAACTACTTCAGTGGATTTATAAAAATAGGCTGCACACAATACCCGTAGACAGTTGCACTTCATACCCAATACGTAGACCACACTATCTCAAGCCCGCCACAAGAACTAATTACGGAAGGCAAACATTGAATTATCGAACAATTAACATATTAAACAGTGATCACTTTAATTTACAATACACAAAATCCTTCCACAACTTCAAAAAGAACTGTAAAAAGCCATTAGTGGGCAGTGACATTCCATTCTCTTTTTGTTAACTTGCGCTCATCCCTGATAACACATGTAACCTCAGCTACGTTGCATTATGTTATGTTATTTCTATTATTTCTGTTATATTATGTTATGTTATTTCTCTGTTCGGTTGTACAATATATTTGCCATTGTTTCAGCATGTACCCTACACATCAGTATAAACCTTGTTTTTTTCTGAAATGCTTGTATGTACTGATCTATTTACTGCATATGCGATTTATTTTTCGGACCAATGAATTGTGGTTTTTCTTTTCTTTGATTGGCTTCTGATGCAAGCCAATTTGGTTATTACATAATACCTATTGCATATGCCGTTTCTTCCTCTTTAAAATATACCACGTTCAAGAAAAACTAATGCTGTGAAATCATGTGATCTAAATAACTGAATTTTTTTTGCTTTCTGTTGTGTGCTAAAAATGTTTAGCAAATATGTGTGTAAATGACACGTTATGCTGCCTTGAACTGTGGGGGCGCAGAGGCTCTGTCAGGCATTTTGCCTTTACCTCTGCCCCCTACACGGAGAGAATCCGTGACACAATAAAAAAAAACAGTACACTCTATTCGTGGTGGACTTAATGCCAATGTAGGGAAGAAGCAGGCTGGCGACCAGGTAGTAGGCGAAGATAAGAATAGCAGGGTGGAGTTTTTAGCAGATTTCGCAGAGAAAAATAATTTACAGATAATGAATACCTTCTTCCGGAAACGAAATAACAGGAAGCGGCCATGAAGAGCCCTAATGATCAGAGTAAATATGAAATAGACTTCGTACTGTGCGCTCACCCTGGCATCGTGCCGGACGTGAAGCTCCTCCGAATGGTGTGTTTAGCGACCACAGAACGGTCAGCTCTCGAATTAGCCTAGACACCAAGAAGGAACGGAGGAAACTAGCGTAGTGCAAGGCCATTAACAAATTATCGCTTAGGAAAAAAGTGAAAATTTCAGGATGTCTTTACAGAACAGATATTCGGCTTTAAATGAGGACGTCGACATCAATTATCAAGCTTTACGGAATGCGCAGTAGAAGTAGGCGGTAGGTCGGTTGGGTAGGATACCGGGAAGCTATCTCAGAACCTGAAAGATCTGATTAAGAAACGAAAAAGCATGAAGGCCATTAATCCCGCAGCCAGATTAAAACTCGCAAATAAGCAGAAAGTAGTGGACGTAAAAAAGTTTACTATGGAGCGAATCGATTATGTTCTGAATAATGGAGGCAGTCTGAAAACCCTGAAGAGGAAACTAGGAATCGGCAAAATTTCGATGCATTCGTTCGGAGACAAACAAGCAAATGTCATCAGCAGTTTGGATAGCACCGTTAAAGCAGCCGTACAGTTCTACAGAACAGTATACAGTAGCCAGTATAATCAGGAAGTTAATGAGAGAGACAGTAGCTCATAGACCTGGGACATCCTAGCTACCCTGTATACGCAATGATATGTTACTTCTAGTGTATCATAAGCTTGAAAGAAGAATACCATCATCCTAATTCACTATAAATAGACGTCAAGGACTTTAAAATGCACATACTGACCAGCTACCTCTCCATTGCCTCTACGGTGCATACTAAGGAAATCGGTAAGGGTATCAGGACAACCGTACTCTCCAATAAACCAAATGATTAGCTCATATTTGAATAGGTTTTAGGCGAAAAAAACAGAGGAGACACTGAAGGGGTTGTCTACGAAATCCCCCTGTCTTGCGGGCACTCCTACATAGGTAAGACAGGCAGGTGCCTGAATGAGCGAACGAGGGAACATGCGAGAAATGTAGAGGAGAAAAAGGAAGGCACACATCTAACTAAACACATAAGTAAGTGCCCGTCACGCAATTGTGAGCCATGCTTCACTGATGTGGGCATTCTGGGCAAAAGCAATGACACTACTGCTAGGGAATTGAAAGAAGCGCTTTTTATCAAAAAGAAAGGCGACATGTGCGTAAGCGACACATCAGTTGTATTGCTTAACTGTGAAAAGAAACTCCTGGAGCGCTTTTTATCAAAAAGAAAGGCAACATGTGCGTAAGCGACACATCAGTTGTATTGCTTAACTGTGAAAAGAAACTCCTGGAGCGCGCCTTATCATGTCGTTATTGAACTTTAGATGACCCTCCTGCGCTTGTGACGACAAGCTTTATAGCTTTATAAGTACGTTTCATGTATGGTATAAAATGAGTTGGAAGTTGGCGCTTCGCCCTGTTACCTTCCTATGTGTATCGTCTATTTTTCGCGCCTAAAACCTATTCAAATATGAACCAAAACCAACTAGCCCAGCAGCAAGTGCTTTTAGACAAATGATCAGGCTGGCTTTCGTAAAGCATACTCCAGAATACATCATATTCACACTATCAAACAGGTGCTAGACAAATGCTCAGTGTATAACCAACACCTATATATAGCATATATATATTATGAGAAAGCATTTGACTCAGTCGGAACTTCAGCAGTCATGCACGCGTTGAAGAATCATGGTTTAAAATAGCCTTACTCGGAAATACTGGAAGTCATCTGTAGCTTGTGCACAGCTACCGTAGTCCTCGATAATGCTAATCATAGCTTGTTTATAGGAAGTATTCACTCCTGGATTAGGAGCAGTTCGGCATAAAAGTTAATGAAGAGTACCTTAGCAATCTGCGATTTACTGGTGATATTGCCTTGCTAATTCAGTCAGGAGATGAACTGTAAAACATGATCAGCAAGTTAGACAGGCACAGCACTATTGTAGATATCAAAATAATATGCAGAAAACCAATGTAACGTATACAAGTTCACAATCGGTAGTAAGGTGCTCGAAGTGGCAAGGTAATACATTTACTTAGGGCACCTGATGACCGCCAATACGGATCACGAGAGTGAAATAACTAAGAAGAATAAGAATCGCGTTGTGAGCATTTTGTAGGCTCTTTGACCATGAACGGCAGTTTACCGATATCCCTAAAGAGAAAAGTATACAACAGCTGTATTTCACCAGTACTCACCTATGCGGCAGAAATATGGAGGCTAACGGAATGGGTTAAAATTGAATTGAATGCAACGCAGCGAGCTATGGAAAGGAAAATGATAGGTGTAACGTTAAATGACAGGAAGATGGCTGAGATTGCTAGGGACCAAATACTGGCTTACAAGAGAAAGAAATGAGCTTGGCCAAGGCATGTAATGCGAAGTCTGGAACCGATGGTCCGTAATGCTAACAGAGTGGATTCCAAGAGAAGGCGAGCGCAGCAAGCGACGGCCGAATGTTAGTTGGGCAATGAGATGAAGAATTAAGTTTGCCGGAAACGTGTGGCCGCTGCTGGCGCAGGACTGGGATAATTGCAAATATATTGGAAAGGCGTTCGCCCTGCAGTGGGCGTAGTCAGTCTGATGATGATCAGATTTACCCGATGCCACGTAGAATTGAGCGCCGATTCTGCTTATGACAGCGGTTGAATTTTGGTACATTTGAGAAACCTTCTTTGCGCATCTGATAGGTGTCAATCAGGTTTCGTTTTAGCGCTGGTAGAACGCTCTCACCGCGCCGCCGCTCTGGCTGTTCAGGGCATGGGGTTTCTAAATAGAAATAGACGCCGTCGACGCTACATTTGGCCGCCATGAAATGGAGCAGGAATGCCACGAAAACGAAGTTTCTTTCTAGACTAGGCTATTGTTGGACATAAAACATGGATTCGAGCGTAAAAAGCCCTCTCGTCCTGAAGCAAACCTCGCCGAAAAAAGTGCGAGGGCACTTTGGCAACTAAAGTGTTGAGAGTAGAAAGCCGAGGCCACGATGCCGTGACGACTTCCGGTGGATGTGACGTCACACTGCTCCCATGGCTATATCGACGTCCGCGCTATTTTTACGTAATTTTGACAATTTTGCCTATAATTAATACCTAATTAGTCTACAGTCATCAAACTCGGCTTGTAGGTTCATTGTTTCCTCCTCTATCTGGAGCAACCATTGGTTTTCTCCTAACCTTTTCAGTTCCCGAATTAACACGAGTTAAACGCTGCCAAAGGTGTGACATCCTCTGCTAACGGACGACAGTATGAGCCATTAAAGGCTTTCGCCTTAATACTGCGAAAGTTTTCATGCCAGCCTAATGCGGAATTTTAACTTGCGTTATATGTGTTGAAGAAGTGAAAAACGCTTTAACGCAGTATTAAAAGAACACAATTTTGCCACACAGGAGAGCGTCCCGACGTAACTACCAATTTCGAGGAACAATCCCTGCTTTCGGCCGAACGCTAGCCAAGCCAAGCACGAAAGCTCGTCTTCCCGCCGTTCTCGCGGTGAATGAATTGCTCTTTAAGAGACTCGCACGAACGATGGCGCCAGCTTTCCCTCTAAGTAATACTCTGGAACTATATAGTTCAGGGTCCCGTGGAGTCTGACGCTTTCACACCCTAATTGTTCAAGTTCACGTATGTGCCGTGCATGCGTCGCCACTGTCGTCTGCTTGGGGCCGCTGTCCTCGCGAGTCGTCTGCATCCGCTGCTCCGATGGCCGCGACAGCGTTTTGTTTTGCGGCAGTATCGACAGGTAGGGTGTCTGCTGCGGCTATTTCTGCAAGCAGGATAGCTAAAGGGGGGAGGCAAGCTCACAGCCGCGTCGGCACGCGAATGCGAGCGCCAGCCTAAGGCAATGCGGCGTGCCAGAGTAGCTCCTCCTTTCTCTCTTGCTGCATCTGAGAAGGCACTACAATTTCACTCTAGCTGCTTTTCCCCGAACCGGCGGCCTACTGCCATATAAGAGGCTCCAAGCTTAGACCGCAGCTGTATTATCGGCCTTTTACATGGCGAGAGGGCATGTTTCTGGCCTTTCTCGCACCTGCTTGTGTTTGCGCTCGAATGTGCAGTTGGGTTCGCGTTTGTTCTTTTTGTGTGTGATATCTTCTTGTGTTCGGTTTTTCTGTGCTTGTGCCAAACTTGGCGTGAATGTTATAGCTTCCTGGCCTACATAAAATGGAAAGCGTGAGAGCAGCAGAAAAAAGAATGTGTAAATATGCATATGGTCGCGCCTAAACGCTGAAAACTGGCCAGGATTCCCAGTAGACATAACGCAGACGCTACGTCATCGTTTATGAGACGTGAGCGCTTACTACTGATGCAGTAAGCCTCGAACGTTATCTGTGCCGAAGGATAGCTCTTCGCAATATGTACATATTCACGATTCTGTCTACGCAGAATAACATGCTGTGCGCTGTTTGAGTGATAGGCGTAATAATCTCAATTGTGCACGTTGAAAGAGTGATTCTTGTTTCCTGCTGTGTGATTTCTGCGCAGTTGAATATGCAGTTGTTCCCTGCTGTGTGATTTCTGCGCAGTAGAATATGCAGTTGATGTGTTGCGTTATCTAAAAATGTGCAAAACAAAAGTTATCTATTAGGCACCAAAATCTTAGGGATGCTCCTTCTCCTTTATATGTTGTCCTTACTGCGCCCTCTTTTATATAATGCGCCTGTTTTCACCCCACACTACCTAGAAATCCTTGTACCTAGAAAGCTACTTTGCTCACCAACTGCTCCAAGTCAGCTATAAAAGAATTGTTTACGAAGGTCTGACAGCCAAAAGAATGAATTGGGCGAGAGATTTTATATATTCTTCTTCCACTCAGCCATTCAGATGGTAACCTGGCACCTCAGCGGCATCGCATGCTTATCCCTTTAATTTCAGATTACTGGAGTGGCTTAGTCGCTTTCACGCGACATTCTCTGGTAATCGGAGCTATGCAAAGACGTTGACGCGAAAACAGGTCAGAGACAGGGCTCTGTTCTCGTATTTACCCGCTTCAAGTAATGTTGAACCAAATCGCCCCAGCTTTAACTTTTTTAGCATATTACTTTATTTCTTCGAAAGGAAATACTTAATACTGTAGAGCATTTCGTTCTTCTTCCTTACTACAGTGATAATCAACAACAATTTCTTTCACAGATGCCTACATCTTTCTATGGATTTTCCTGGTGGAGATCAAAGGTAATTCTTAAAGTAACTATATATAGAACCAAATGGAGGTGAGGTGAGGTAACATGTGACACGTGCGCGATATTCCGTCAAAGCACGGAGCAGTTTGGTTTTAAGAAATCAAATCCCGGCGTTCACTGTAACTTCAGTCGCCTCCTCGCATAAGCGTTAAAACGTATGTTAAGCTTTTTTATGAAATATAGCACCCGGTTTTTCACCCAAGCCTCAACAAACATATTTTAGGGAGTGCCAAACAAGTGGCTTTTAGGCTTCATTGCGCAATTTTGTCTGCAGCCGCATGTGCCTTGAGTTTCCTGGCTTTGTCACTCGGCGAACCTAGCTTCCGCTATTGTCGGTCACTTGGGAGCCCGGCGAATGTTCACAGACAAAGGATATCACATCTAGACGCAGCGGTGGCTAAGTGAGTATGGTGCTCGTCCCCTGACCCGAAATACGCGGGTTCGATCCCGGCCGCGGTGGTCGCATTTCGATGGAGGCGATATGCCAGAAAGAGGCTCGTGTACTTCACCACGTCTGTGCACGATAAAGAGCGACAGGTGGTCGGAATTCCCTGGCGCCCTCCACTACGGTGTTCCTTAAAGCTTCAGTCGCTTAGGGTCGTTCAAGTGGGCACGCGGACAGCACGGCGCCAGCCATGTCTGACAAACACCCTGTTCTACTGCTCCAGGTCCTGCTTTCTGTCTTGGTGCACGGTGGCTTCCAGCTCGGCAGTCGACCCAATCCCAACTGCTTCATCGAAAGCCGCTATCCTGCGGCCAACCCCGTTCAACTACAGGCTGACATCCCTCTGCCGCCAGGCGACGCAGAAGCGCTCCTGGCAATCCCCGATAGCCGTTTCTTCACGTGGCAAGCTGCATCATCATCTACACACTGGGAACCGCCGGATATAAACCTACAGCAACGCCCTGCACCCTTCAGTGGGCACGCGGACAGCACGGCGCCAGCCATGTCTGACAAACAGCCTGTTCTACTGCTCCAGTTCCTGCTTTCTGTCTTGGTGCACGGTGGCTTCCAGCTCGGCAGTCGACCCAATCCCAACTGCTTCATCGAAAGCCGCTATCCTGCGGCCAACCCCGTTCAACTACAGGCTGACATCCCTCTGCCGCCAGGCGACGCAGAAGCGTTCCTGGCAATCCCCGATAGCCGTTTCTTCACGTGGCAAGCTGCATCATCATCTACACACTGGAAACCGCCGGATATAAACCTACAGCAACGCCCTGCACCCTTCAGTGGGCACGCGGACAGCACGGCGCCAGCCATGTCTGACAAACACCCTGTTCTACTGCTCCAGGTGCGTAACTGTATTTCTGTATACGCAAAAAAGAACGCAAATCGTTGCCTGTTGCTGTTCCCGTGCCCACGGGTTTTCTTTCATATATTATCCGAGTGTCTAAACAATTGCCTTCTGTTATTGATGTCGGGAGATGTCGAAGAAAACCCCGGCCCCTCGACACGCAATGTTATCCGTCAAGATTCGAAAGATAGCCCTCCCGATAAAGTCAAACCGTCTACGGCTAATACTTCAGAAGTAACCTCACAAAACGACGAAATACTGGGCATCCTCCAAGTGGTACAGGACCAGTCTGCTTCAATAACAGCGAGTAATCTTGAAATGAAAAAAAGTATTGAAGAAGTCCGTCAAGGTCAGCAAAAAATCGAATCGGTTCTCGGGAACATGGGCAGCAGGCTTGCGGACGTTGAGCGCAAGGTGGAAGCCATAGACAGTCTTAAAGAAAATATGGAGCACACTATCAACGATCTTAGGAAACAAAACGAGCTTTTGCAATCGCGTATGAACGAACTCGAGGACAGAAGCCGGCGAGACAACTTGTTATTTCATGGAATTCCTGATGAAACCGAAACATGGGCACAGACCGAAGAGAAGGTGCTAAACTTGCTCTGTAACCAGATAACTTCAGCTGACATTCAGCGCGCGCATAGAATAGGACAACACCACCCCTCCCGTAACCGCCCCGTTATAGTAAAATTCGCCAGCCACAAGTCAAAGGAAAAAGTTGTGCAGTTAAAATCTAAACTAAAAGAAAACTTAATCAGCATAACTGAGGATTTTTCACCAGCGACTCGTGAAACTAGAAAGAGGCTGATCGAATATGCTAAATCCCTACCAAACTTGCCATTTTTCAAGCTTAAGTACAATAAGCTAGTCATCGATAACAAGTGCTTTACGTACAATCCTATTACAGATGTTATATCTGAGTTACCCTACACTAGCCCAAAACGTTCTGTCACCCGTAACCCGCTTCCTAGTCTTGCACCCCGGCCTGCCTCTTCCGAGGAACAAAATGCGTTATCTTGTGATTAGCGGTTACAGAGGGGCAGTGGCTGCCACCTTCCCCCAACACACGTGTCCGTCTTGTATACCAACATAAGAAGCGCAATCAGGAAAAGCACTGAACTTTCATCTCTTGTTGATTCATGCTCTGCTGATACCTTAGTACTAACCGAAACATGGCTTCATGGGCACATTCGCGACAGCGAAATCCTTGACTCACCTAACAAATTTCAATTTTATCGTTGTGATAGGAATGCAAGGCAAGGCGGTGGCGTCCTTATAGGCATTAACAAAAATTTCGAATCTTTCGCCCTTGATGTCACGACCGGATTAGAGATAATATGGGTATATCTGAAACTAACGCACCGTCAATTCATTATAGGGGCTTGTTATCGCGCACCAAACGCATCGTCGACGTTTGTCTCTGAGCTTCATGACAGTATCAACATCGTAACTACACGATTTCCGACAACACCTATATTTTTACTGGGCGATTTTAATCTTCCTGGCATTCATTGGTCAGTGAGTACTGCTTCTATTAATTCAACTTCCTCTACTTCCAAGGAATTCACAGATTTTTGTTCGGGCTTTAACCTCACGCAAATAGTTACACAACCTACCCGAATAACGGACACCACTGCTAATATATTAGATTTAATCCTGTGAGCCCTGAATTATGTTCAGAGATATTATACCTGCCAGGGCTGAGTGACCACCTTGCATTGAATTTTACTATTAACATACCCAAACAAAAGAGAGTAAAGACAACTAAAACGCTGCGCAATTATCACCGTGCGGATTTTACCCAAATCAACAGTGAGTTAAGCCTCTTTTTAACAAAGTACCTAGAATGCTTCGAGCAACGCTCTGTTGAAACGAACTGGACACTCTTCAAGAATAAGGTTACCGAGCTTATCAATCGATTTATTCCCATCCGTAATATCTCGTATAAGCCAAAGGCACCTTGGTATAACTCATACATTAGGCTCTTATCTAACCGGAAGAAGCGCTTATACCGGCTTGCTAACACCTCATGTAGTCAGTTTCGTTGGTCTTTATATCGTACTGCAAACGCCGCCGCGGTGGCTCAGCGGTTATGGTGCTCGGCTGCTGACCTGAAAGACGCGGGTTCGATCCCGGCCGCGGCGGCTGGAATTTCTTTGGAGGAGAAATTCTAGAGGCCCGTGTACTGTGCGATGTCAGTGCACGTTAAAGAACCCCAGGTGGTCGAAATTTCCGGAGCCCTTCACTACGGCGTCTCTCATAGCCTCAGTCGCTTTGGGACGTTAAACCCCATAAACCAAACCAAATCGTACTGCAAACGACCCTTATATTTCAGCAGTTAAAAATGCTAAAAAAATGTTTCTTGCAAAGACTTTACCCGATATATTGGTAGATAATCCTAAAAAGTTCTGGAAAGTTATCAATCCTACAGAGCGGTCTAAAATTATTTTAACAAGCGCTAATGACGAACCTGTTCCTGGCGATGAATGCTCCACTGTATTAAATGATTGCTTCTCCAGCTTCTTCACGAAATCCCTGCCAAACGACTTACCTTATTGTTGCGCCCATAATTATCTGCCAATGTATCCTGTTATCGTCAACCCGGATGGAATCGCCAAAATCATTGACGGCCTGAAACCATTTTCAGCCGCCGGCATCGACTGCATTAACTCAAAATTTCTGAAAAGCACTAAGATATATTCCTCCATTATTCTTTCTAAATTATTTCAGCAGTCTCTAGAAAATAGCGCGATGCCGGCAGACTGGAAGATAGGGAAGGTGATTCCAGTACATAAATCTGGAAACAAGCACTCACCTTACAACTACCGGCCTATTTCAATCACCAGCATCCCCTGTAAGATCCTAGAACACGTTCTTTTTTCACATATAGCAAATTTCTTAGAGTCAAACTCGTTTTTTCATCATGCACAACATGGTTTTCGTAAGTCATATTCATGTGAAACGCAACTTGTTCTTTTTACTCATAAATTGCATGCAATTCTTGATCATCGTTCCACTGCAGATTGCATATTTTTAGATTTCGCCAAGGCTTTTGATAAAGTTTGTCACCGGCTTTTGCTACTAAAACTGCGCATGATAGGGCTCCATACTGACGTACTAAAATGGCTAGAGTGCTTTTTAACAGACCGTCAGCAGTTTGTAGCAACTAATGGAACTAACTCACATTTACACCCCGTTCTTTCTGGCGTTCCTCAAGGTACCGTGCTTGGGCCCTTACTCTTCTTAATAATCATTAATGACCTGCCTGATTTTGTTACATCATCGATTCACTTATTTGCAGACGACTGCGTCCTTTTCCGTGAAATAATAAATGACGATGACGTACGCGCAATTCAAACTGGCATTAACAACATCTCCTCTTGGTGCAAAGCATGGCAAATGACGCTAAACGTTAACAAGTGCAAATTCCTGCACGTATCAAGGTCATCTAGCAACTCACCTACGTATCACCTTAACAATGTAGCTCTCGAATCAGTAGCGTCATATAAGTACCTAGGCATTCATATCGCTTCTAACCTTAGCTGGAACAGTCATGTCGAATTCATTGTCAACAAAGCTAACCGCATGCTAGGCTACTTAAAACGGAACTTTCGCTCGGCCCCTTCTAGTACCAAGCTTCTCTTTTACAAAACGTTAGTTCGTTCGCAACTTGAATACGCATCTTCAGTTTGGGACCCGGGCACTACTGATCTCATTAACCAGCTAGAAATGATTCAAAATAATGCAGCTCGTTTCATCTTCTCTAATTATCACCGCACCGCTAGTGTATCCTCAATGAAATCTAATCTCAATCTGCTACCCCTCACATTTCGTCGAAAGCATGCACGGTTATGCCTCTTTCATAAGATATTTTACCATGATGACTTACACGATAAATTGCTCATTCCGCCTTCATATGTATCATCACGCATTGGCCACGCTCACAAGGTTGGCATAAATTCATGCAACACTAAATGTTTCTCCGATTCATTCATACCCCGCACATCTAAAGACTGGAACCGCCTTCCCTCTTCCGTTGCAACAATTGATAAATTTTGGTTATTTCAGTCTGCCGTGCGCAATATAGACCATGCAACTTTTTCTTAACATTGTATAAAACCTACCTCCTTCCTGTGTGTTCATATATTATTTAATTTCACCACTGTGTACACTCAAACGGTATCGCGAATTTCATTGTGTTATATTAGGTGTTATGGGACTTTGTTTAGATCATTTTTAACCAAATTTAACTGTCACTTACAGTATTACTTGTATGTTCTTGTTGCTGTGCATATTTTTTGTTTGTTTATTGATTAAAACCCACCCCCCTCTGTAATGTTTATACCCTGAGGGTAATAATAAATAAATAATAAATAAAAAAAAATCCCATCAACCAACCATGTGATGTCCATTATCTGCGCAAAGCCTCCAAGCTTCAGTAGAAATTCTTCTGAAGCAACGTAGATTTTATTTGAAAACTCGATTTGAAAACGTCTTCATCAGGGGTTCAGGGTTTAAAAAATCAGGGGTTAAAAAATATGATCATAAAGAGCGTCTTCTGTAATGTAACCCTTTTCTCTGATACTGTTCGATTAGGTAAAACATGGTGCCATAAATTTTTCCACTAATCTGCTCCTATGACCCCAAACGTTTTCATGATTGAAGTCTATTTGTGTTACATCTCAAATTCATCCCTTTCTGCTGTCGCAGTTTCTTTGTTTACATCCCTACAGAAAAAAAGTTCTATGATGCAATAACCTCATAGATCATTCATCATAAAATATCATACAATCTGTATGACATATCATACAATCTGTATGATATATCCTACAATTCGTATGATATATCATACAGATTGTATGATATGTCATACAAATTGTATGATATGTCATACAGATTGTATGATATTCTATGATGAATGATCTATGAGGTTATTGCATCATAGAACTTGTTTTCAGCAGGGATGTAACTGTAGAATTCAGTACAACTGAAAATGTCGCTTGTTTTTGACTGCCATGTCATCCATTTAACAGGATTCCTCTCCTTTTGATAGTTAAGGTACGGTTCCTGAAATCTCATTTTTTTGAGTCACTTGCATCAGCGAGCTGTACTGATAGGTATTTATGCTTGGGCATCTTATAGCCCGAAGCCCCGAAGGGTACCTTTATCTGTTTCACAGAGTACTCCAGGGCAGACATATTTGTAGCTACCACAGAATTCGACGAGTTAGAAATCACCACCTCCTCTTCTAATTATGTTTTGGTGCTAGCGCTGTCTGGACATCTGCCGCTCTCAGTGGAGCGCTTTCGTGCACAGAACCGTTTTCTGGCTGCACTGACGAAGCCGAATTTTTTTTATTGCAATAGGTCGCTTTCTCCGGCCTTTGCTACTGGCATTAAGGCTGCGTGTCAGAACGTTGGTTTCTTTCTTTATGGGCACATTTCCGCCAATAGTCCACTGATGCTCGGCTTAGCCTCAGGCCGGCCTTTCGTCGTGTGTCCTTTCTGTAGAAGACAATCTTCGCCAGCGAGGCACCTTATCTTCTGACGCTAATACTTGCGTCATCGTCAAACGACACGCGTCACTCCAGCCAGAAGCGCCGTTTGAAACAACCTTTCGCACCCGAATTCTTTCGTCTATAGCATCGTATAGATTGCTGCCGCTCAAGCAGATACTAGAAAATCATTACCATCAGCAACAGCCCAAATACTTCCACAACAGGAAAAATGCCTCCCTAATATTATTTGTATTGACAGTGTCCCCTGCCAGCTGCTTCCAAACTATACATGAACTAGCGAGTGATTTCATACAAAATATGGAACAAATCCTCATTGATTCACTTTCGTTTCAAGAAAACGCGCCCTACTACGCGCTAAGCACCAAAGTCGAATGTGCTAATTCTTTGTACTGCTCCTAGGAGCTGAAGGAATTCGAGAGCTTTTAAAGCCACAGCACAGGCACATGCTGCATGCTCGAGCTTGCATTCGTACACAGTGCTCTCGCTTCCGCTATAATATGGTAGGCTATGGTGTTGTGTGGCATCCTACTTTGTTGTTAGTAGGGTTTAACATCCCGAAGTGGCACATAGGGTTCTTGAGAGAGGCCCCAGTTTAAGGCTCTGCGTTATTAATAGCACACGGGTTTTCGGAAGCACAACTTCGACAACCTTCCCTTTTGTTGAAACATTCACTGCTGTACTCCTGGATCGTCTAATTATGTGCGCCAAATATCGCAGCCATATGGGGCTTTGTTCCTGGCCAACAAAAATTTAGATTCTCCCGTTTCGTGACCGCGATGAAGGCGATTTTTATATGCAGCTCGGCGTGTTAGACGTCACGAACTGCGGGCCCATTGATATTTGCTTCACACAAGCTGAAGAATAAATTTTGTAATTTAGTAGTTTCGGGCCAATAATGATTGATGCTATTAGTTACAGTGACATCTTTAGCCATAAAGCGTGCTCACAAGAGGGTAATTCATTCTCTATAGAGATTATGCCATGTTCCCAGAGCCCAATTTTTGTTTGGTGCCCTGGTTCTTGCTGTTCTGTGAGGGTTTTCGCCATTATATTGAAAAACCGCCTTCACAGCTAGGACAGGGAGGTGCAAGAAATATCGTGGCATAGTGAACTCATGTGTTCCAAAATCTTCTCTTGTCCTTCAATGCACAGTGACGTCACACAGTATACAGGCACAGCAGCGGCCGCCTCAGCCAGAAATCTATTCTCCGCCCTTGAATTAAGACGTCGAATGCACTGAACACTGTGCAAATGCAGTGGGTTAGCTGAGGTTAATAACAGTTCTCTTAAACCGATGGGTCATGCTTGCAGACCTTACGCGCACCCAAAGACCTGATCTTAGGAAGGTCATCGCCACCGGTTTTACTTTTCTTCTACGCAGCGCCTTTGAACGGTACAGCAAAAAGAAATCGGTGAACGCAACCTTTAAGCGCGATGCGTTATACCAGGCGAGGCTCTCCGGAGTGCTGCGACTTCGTCGCCGATACATTTTCCTTCGGCGAGTTCTGAAAGAATTGTTCAGGTGCTCCTAAACATATTTTGCCTCTTAAGAGATAATCACTGCACTTTAATGTATACATTTTTTAGCTTCATAATGGGGTGAAAAATTTCAGTGGTAAATATGTTCAAAATCAAGAATATTATAATGCATGACACAATGCCTGAGATTGGATGCAAACACGGAGATAGAGTCGGCTTGACGCGGCCGCTTCGCTTTCTAATGTTCCTTAAACTTATCAACTATATTGCTTTGCGCAGGAGCCTCAAATGCGCTGATCCATTCTTTCAGCTCTCCTTTGAGGAACTAATTAGAGAGCACTAAGAATCACTACTGGCTTGACTGGAGATCAACAACATTGTGCCCGCAGCCTTGCGTCCACAAACAATAAAATAGCTTAAGAAAAAAACGTAACAGAAGAGTGTGCTATATTCATGTTTGTTAAAAGCATTGCTGTCCCGGAAAAAAGAGCTAAGCTATGAAGGTAACAAAAAAAACTACGCAAACGCTAGTGTCCACTAGCCAGATCTTCTATGGCATAAAATACAGAATGCTGAAGAATTTGCCAGCCTCGTCTTTTGGGCTACATCTTATTTGGCACAGTGTAGGCCGTCCGCTGGAGGCACACGGCTTCATTAAACAGCTTCCCGAGTTCTTGATCTGTGCTATACATGGACCCCGTTCCTAATGATATACGGACGTCACAAAGCGTTTCGAGTACTCACCCTTAAAACGTCACTTAACTTAGTAGGAAGGGGGCCGGTGGAAGGTTGAAGAGGTACACGAAGAATAAACAGATTGTTGGGTGGCCATCATGGCATCCGCTCGCTTCTCTTGCTGTATATAGTCACGTGTGAAGCCTAACCTTTGAATACATAAAATGAGCGAGGTCTTAGCAGTAGAACATCCAACGGACGTACAAGAGGTGCGCGGTTCGAATCCCGGTCTGTCTGCAATTCTCCATCTTTTAAAAAAATTCCGAGTTTCGATGGAATTGAATAACCATGCCCTGGATACGACCACATCCCAGTCACCAGAGCCGAGAAAGCATCTCACCAAGACAGGGTCTGTCACCCTAGTCTAACTCTTCGCCAAAATCTCCTCTATAAATGTATCATACATAGCGCATATCGTTGCCGTAACTGAAATTCTAACTAGGAGTTAACTAACTTAGTGCAGCAGAATGAGCTTCAGTGTATTTGGCAGCCACTTTGAGCAGACGAACAGCAGTTCCCAAATATCCCTCAGGAAGAAAGCATATGAGAACTCAGTTTACCGATACTATCTAAGGGCACAAGCGTGGCGGATAGCAAAAAGGATTCAAATTTAAATCCAGGGTGCACAGTGACGTACAGAAAGAAAAATTTTCATTGCATCGTTACGACAGAGAGAGCGCGAGGTGATGAGACAGCACGATATTTTAGTCGAAATCAAAGACGAAATGGCCGCAGGCAGCATTTACTGCGAAGGGTAGCCAACTGTTGATTGTGAAGGGTAACAGACTTGACTCCAAGAGAAGGCAAATAAAGCATGGGGAAGTAAATGGCAGTTTGCGTGGATAAGGTCGCCGCAGCAGGAAGAGGCTAGATTTTATGGAAAGAGATTTGTGAAGCCTTTCATCTGCAGTGGTATGAGTGGTGCTGTTGATGATATATAGCCTCCATAGGCTACCAGAAACCATTTTACTCAGCCGAAACAACAGAGTTCGTGCAGGCATTGTGCATCTAGGGTATAGTAGAGACATATGTAAAGGCACCCGAAAATATCTGTAGAGGTTGCTCAACTACCGAGAAGTTCAACGGGAAAGTTGGTAGGCAGGAGACTTGAACTTCCCTGGGTTATTCCCCACGTGTTTACAGAAGATATTCAGAGGACGAGTGGGATTAGTTGAGAAGGAAAACCTGAATGGGAATACGGTAGCAATCTTTGATTTCCTGAGATTTCTTTTGCTAAAAAAAACAAGGGCCAAGATCTCAAAGCATGATCTTCGATCTAAAGAACGCTAGGTGCAGAAATATTTTGAATAGTCTTAAAGAAATATTCACCAGCCTAGGAAGGGAACAGCAGTTTGAGAGAGCCAGCAAAGCACTGGACCAGGTATGTGAGCACATAAATATAAGAGAGGTAATGACTAGAGAACCGTTCTACGAAAGTGAAATAAATACGAGAATAAGAACAGGGTGGAGTGCGTTTTCCAGAGGCGATGATTTGTGAATAATAGTTCAATATCATTCAACAGAAGAATATACGATTTCTGTATGTTACCGATAGTAGCTAATGGGACAGAAACGTGGAAGCTACATCCCTGCTAGCTAAAAAAAAACCAAATTATAGGTGCTACTTTGAGAGAGAGGAGAAGAACGGGTTATTTATGACAACTTAGTTGAAAACAAGAAGAATGAAATAGCTATGTGCAGGGTATGTAAAGCGAAGACAAAATAACGTGCTATCTTTTTAGTTAACTGAGTGGATTCCAAGACAGTGCAAGCGTAAAAGGGGTCTACACAGTCACAAAGGCTGACGAGATTACAAAATTTACAAGGATAAGTTGACCGAAGCTGGCACAGGACAATGTTCAGAGGAGGAATTCGGAGAGGCCTTTCTCCTGCCGTGCACACATTTAGGCTGCCGCTGATGCTGATAATGATGACAGGCTCTTTTCGCTGACTGCATAACGTCAGTTCTCGAACACGGGGAAAATATTACTTAAAGTGTCACATAGAACGAGACTACACCGCTGCTTTCAATTTAATGACACCTAGCATGAAAATACAATGCTTTAAAAATCAATATTACGTCATTAATCGGCATATGTGTTGCGCCGAAAGTTATATTGCATCAACTAGCTTGAACCAATCAGGTACAATTTCACTGCTAAACCATGTAAAAGGCAGCTTTCATGTAGAGCCTTTGCTGGACATTTTTAGAGTGAAGGCTAAAGAATGTTTTTCAAGACACACCATGTCATTTCTTCCTACAGGAGCGTACGGATCAGCGAAGACGCCGGCTGGTATGCATTTACTCTATTTATTTCTTCAGAATTATGCGACCTAAATTTATAGTGAACATCTTTTATTAGCTCACACGCCCGACGGAACTCGTAGTATGTTTCTCTTTGCACAAGTGTAGAACGCTATGGCCGGAAGGAAAATGAATTCACCCCGGTACAGTCGCGTGTTCAGCATTGCGGAGTGTTTCAGTTGGGCCTTTACGCAAACACTCAGTAGCCAAGACCCAGCGAGAATCACCCCTTAGACGTGGTATATTGAGCAGCTTTCGTAAAGAAGTTCATCACTTGCGGCGATCTGAGCACAAGTTTACTCGAAATTCCGTCGCCGTCGTATACCAATTTCTTCTCACGGGCTTTTCCGGCTCCGTTCTCAACTTCTACTCGAGCATATTTTAGGGCAGCTCTGAGCCTTGCGCCTCGGCATTTCGCTTTATATAATGTTTGTACCATAGTATTGTTCACTATATACAACCTAAAACGATACGGAACACTGTACAAAATGCTTTTCAAAATATATAAGGCAACAAAGCAAAACAAGGATACTACGTGTATCTTTAAATAGACGAATACAAACCTTCTAGTCGTGTTCGCTAGGGAACTAAGGCCTTGTTCCTTGTTTATTTTTTTTTTGTAAGCCACACCATCTTCTCTGCCGCCGCTTCAACAACCTGCACTCTAGCTGAAATGATAAAACATTTGCAACCTTTCTGTTATTTGAGTAGTCAGTACGGCCTCTGTTAGCGGTGATTATATACCCTCGCACATCTGCATGAGGAAGTGTAGGCTTATTGAGACAAATGGGATGGGGTTAGTGAGGAGTAAGTATGCAGCTAGTGCAATGAGTCTGGGAGACGCGCAATCAAGGTAAGACGGCAACGGCTGGTGATTAGAAAGCGAGGAGTGCAGCGATCGTCATGTAATCAAAAGACGTTAGTGTTGAAGCAGCAGAGCAAAAAATAACCATATGGAAAGGGCGACGATCAAAAAAGGAGATAAACACGATTTTACTGTGGCTGGAGGAAAGGTGGGGCTGAAAGTTTTCTTCCTGGCACGTACGAGACCCTACCAGAACGTCACAGCTACGGTGTACCGCAAGAATAAATTACGTGCTTCCTGCAAATCTTTACTGCATGACGCTTTCTGATTGTAATGCCGTATATTTTGTGACAATGAAAGATTCTTTCTCTCTCAATTTATCTAGTTTATTTCGGCTCAATTACGCTAAAATTTAAAAAGCCACTGAGTGTTCTACTAAAATAGACTACAGCAGAGTTGTACTTAAATGTTCCACTTTTCGATTTAATCCATTAAAAAGAGATAAATGTGCATTTAATTTAGTTCTTAAGTTTGGTTTGAAGAAAAATGCTCAGTTTAGTTGAAGAACGCACCATATCTTTATTCTTTATTCTTTATTCAAGAGTTACCCCACATTTGCCCGAAGGCGTTATAGCAGCGGGGTTACAGGTTGGCAAAAGATACATCTTCACTTGCAGAGCACACTTGCATTTCGGAAAGCCGGTTCCACTGTTGCACTGTTTTAGCAAAAAATGAATTTGCAAACAAGTTCGTCCTGGTACGGTACTCTCTAATTTTACGGGAATGGTCATGTCGTTGAGAAACATAAAAGGGCTGTTTTAAGCAACTCTCAAAATCAATCCCCGTTTTTCCGTGAACTATTAAGTACAGCAATTTGAGCCTCAATTTTCTTCTACGGGAAGCGAGTGGTTCCCATTGCAATTCTTTTTTCATTGCTGCACAACTATCCCTTCGCCCGTACCTGCCCAAGACGAACCTTGCTGCTCTGTTATGAATTTTTTCAAACTTTTCAATTAACACCCGATGTGCAGGGTCCCATAAAAATACAGGCATATTCAATGATAGGTCGAACACAAGCGAGAAAAGCAGTTTTCTTGAGGTTTGGCTGCGAAGACCTTAAACTCCGCTGTATGAAATCTAGACGGTTATTGTGCAGAAATTGAAGTGCATATTCGGTCACAAAATGCTGTTCTTGTATTAGGATCAGCGGTTGAGCGCTTGAGGCATTAGAGATTTAGCTGAGCGTCTTTACGGCCAGCGGGACGGAGCGGGTGAGCGGATACACCAGCGGACAGGCGCGCGAGAAAAGAGTTTTAGCCAGGCGGATCGCCCGTCTTCTCGAGCGGAGTAAAGTCGCTTCCTCTGCTGCTCCACCAATTTGTCAAAATTCGAGTTAGAGTCAAAAGAATATAAATTAAGCCTGCTAATAATGCGCTGCAAATATTTTGTAGAAGTAGATTCTGGGTTTTTAGTTAATTGTTTGGTAAGTGTTGCGTTTTATATCTACAAAAGAGGCTTCCATCTTGAATATCCATACACACCCGCACACTCTTACGGACGCCCGCGCGCTGTCTATCGCTCCGCTGGATAGGGCTTCCGTAAAAATGCTGGCCGGCCTAGCGACGTGCGCATGCGCAGTGCCGTCCGCTCTCGTCCGCTCCTCTCCTGTGGCCGTAAAAACGCTCAGCTAAAACTGTCTATTAGTCGCCGACCTCTGGCAAGCTAGTGCAGACCAAGAGCCTTCACCACCTCGCCAAGCTGCGGTCTTATAGTTGCGGCACCTTCCTAGCATAGCGTCCGGTGCCTGTGCTCAATCACCCGCTTAGGGCCTTTGCTTGGCCAAGGTTTTCTTTTACATGAACGGTAATTCTGAGCGTTGGTAACGGTAACATGGAACTATGGGCGCGCAACAATGCAGGACAGAAATGAAAAAGTGCATTCCTCTGGCTTCCATGAAGGTTCCGCTGAAATTCCATCACTGCTCAGCGTACGCGGACTACGTGATAAGCGGCCCTCTCGCTCAATCCCTAGGGTCACTGGAACATAAAAAGCAAGATTTTCTATCTGACCTTCCGCACTAGCTTCCGCCTCATGCCCCAAGCACTTCCTCTTTCTATGTGTTTCTTGCTGGTACGCTGTTTATTTCCACACGAATGCCTTTAAATGTGCATATAACAATTTGTACGGCAATTACTCGTACATCGACAGCTTTTGCTAATAAAAGAAGCTTGATATAAACTAAAGCTTTTTTTGCCTTATGCAGACCCGCATACTGTAGCGGAAAAAACCATAATTGGCCACTACAAAAATAATCTTCACAGAAAAACATGGAACTTACAATCCGGAAATAAACCCCGATAAAGTCAGCCGAATATAAACAGCACAAAAAAGAAAAGTCTATCGTCTAGGCAATAGGAGTAGTCTTGACCAACTACGCAATATATTTCCAGTTCTGCAAATTAGCCCGCTAGCACAGACACAATTACCTGAGTGTTTTCCTTAGTTTCAGAGTAGAATTTGCAAAGAACTCAAGGGCGAATTCAGCAGCAACTGGTTTCGCTTGTGTTCTTGAGAATGACTTGAATATGGTCCGTTGTAGAAGCCTAAAATATAGCCGGCTGAATGTAAACGTTGCCCGGTCATTGCGAACTCCGGAGTAGCGATGTAGGCAAAATCGAGCTTGCTGCGATCAGAGGAAATCGTCTGCAAAAAGCCGTCTTTAGTTATTAGGCCACCGGTTAAAACGATGCTTTTGCGATGAAAGTGAGCCTTTCTTTTTTCCAGGATAATGACCCTACAGCATCCACGCTGCCAGGTTCGACTTGGGATGATATTGATGTTATGCCGTAAAACGGCGATGGCTCGACCACCCGCTAGCAACAGCAAAATTATTCTAAAAAAAAACAAGTGCCCGAGCCCATTCTGGAACTATCGTCGTTAATAAGGGCTATCTCCAAATACATGTGTTATATATTATTCTTCAAGTCAAATGAAGCTTGACTACTTGCATCATCACAGCACGGCTTCCACTGTGGCCTTTCTTATGAGACCCTGCTACTCTACCACCCTCTTACTGTACCTTAAGTTATATTACTCATCGCTTAATCGTGCACCTTATATCATACGAGCATCGTACATACCTCTCCACGTAAGCCACTCGCTTCAATTTTTCCGCACTCGAGCGCGAACTATTGCTGCTCCGTCCTCTTTCTTTCCGCTTGCAGCTATAGATTAGAACGGCCTTCGTTCCTTGAAAATGTAAGTGTCCTCATATGTGTGTGATTTAAGTGCCCTCATATGTATGTGATTTTTGCCTTTCATCCCTTTCATCCCTTATTACATCCCCCAGGGGTCATGTAAAAAATAAAACGACATGCAGATGTCTACCTATGAAGTTGAAAAAATCCAGCACCATACTTCTTTCATACAGGGTGTGTTTACTGACGTGCAAATCCTCCTCAGTATTTCTGTGCATAAGTCTATGTATTTTGGTCTTCAGATGATTAACACCGTTAATACTGGGTGTTAGAGCTTTCGTTCCAGAGCGCTCTTTTTGCTAAAATGATGGCTAACGGTGGTTTTTTCTCGCTTTTCTTTATCACTTTCAGATGATGGGTACAAGAGAGACATAATGCTCAAAGTTTTGAGAAGCCTCTTCCCAAAGAAAGGGGCCCCAATCTTGCAGGAACGCTATGTCGCCGTTCGCAACCCATTCAAAAGAAATGACACGCTCTTCAGGTTCAACATAACAAACGGACTAATGTTCATGCGGGGAACCCGTGCCGTAAAACCCATGGAGGTCTGCAAGTTCATCCGCGCACCTACGCCTCATGCTTACTGCAGGCTTCCTATCCCTGGATCATTCGCCACATACGACTGCAAGCTCTCATATGGAAGTGCTGTCGTGGACCGATTTAAAATCAACCTATCCATGCAACAATATGAAGGATGGAATAACCCGGCGGATGTATCAGGGTACTTCGACATCACCGATTATCCACGTATGTTATTTTACACTTCACTGACAAATGCGAAATATTCGCTAAAGGATGACCGCTGTGCTCAGTAGTTAGAACCGAACGGCAAAACGGAGTCAAAGTGAATAAGCGGAAATTAACCAATAAGGCGATTCATTTCTGTGCCGCTGGTAACTAACCAGTTTAGTCACAACTGTGATCACAACACCTTTATTGCGAGCATTCGTTAGAACTGCCGGCTTCCCTGAATTCTAGTTGACTGGTTGCAAAATACAGGGAGAGGCATGTTTTTTAAAAGTAATGTGCTTTTCCTGTGGTATCCTTATTATTTCCTTCATCGAAGAACAAGAGACTGGAAATATCAACTTTTCCGGTCATCAATTTTTTAAAGCAGTCCTAACAATTTCCAGGGTTTATTAGGATAGCTTTCTAAAGTGTACGAATTAAAGTTCATTGGGTAGAAAGTAAACTTTTATTCTTTCAACATGGTGAAGTTCTAGGCCAGTTGATCCGACAAGTTCAAGGTTAAAAAGAATCCACTTCTCTTACGACACCCTGTTCCTGTCACGGTTGTTTTCACACCTGGACATTTTGTACTTGCTTGTGGCAGCAAGCTGCAAAAGAATGACGCTCTGAAAGTGGCCTAAAAGGAGAAAATAAACTTGGACTCTTAATGTATCGCAAATGAAGGAGTAAAAATGGAGCAAAAATTACAAAACAGTATTGTTTTGTAACTTTCGCTTGATTTCTTCTCAAGTACATCTTTTTGATAATTAGTGCGCAACCTGGCCATTAGAATTCTTTTTCGCTTGTTTCGCTGATGAACTGTAGAGCGTAATTTGATTAACTGAACAGTATTAATGCTCCTAATTGAGATAACAGAGGTCAATAACTGGGATAGTCTGCAGTCTCGAATTCTACGGGATCCGATTATTCACTGCGGGCACACATCGAGCGAAAGGTCGGATCAAGCGCTCTGTAAAATTTTTGCATTTGCCGATTTTTCGATTTCTTATAGTTCTTGACAAAACTACAGTTCCGGAGAGAAGCCGTACATATCAAAAGATGTTTGTGCTACAGAGCCATGAGGGCTACAGTACAGAGCGGGCTTCAGGGTAATTCTTGAAGAGGCAGTGGTTTAGCGTGTCTGGTCGGTGAGATGTGAGTAGTACGTCACACAATAATTCGATGTCATTTGTCCCTTATTTGTGATTATTCCTTCTAAACAAATAATCACAATGAAATATAAGCTACCACCGCCAGGGAGGTAGTACATCGATCGCATACCATCGATTTCGTGCTTGAATAGAGCAACAACATGTAGTATGTTCAACGCTGAGATAGGCACAGATGCCTATAAAAATTAGTCTTATTGCGTCTACGTTCCCTTTCGCTTAATTTTCGTTCCGGATTCCTTAAAGACGCAGCAGTGGTTTGTCGCTCCTGCAGTGAGCATGGCAGTGGGCGAATATATTTTGCACATTTGTCGATACTTGCGCATAAGTCCTCGCCCAATGAAAACAACGATTGGCTCTCTTACTATTCTTTTCCTAGCCTGCAGAATTTTCTTTAGAGCGAAGAGCGCAGGAGCTTGGCGCTCTTGTATTCTGAACAGGTTTACATTGAACAGCGTTGTCTTACTGTACCACAAATAATCGATATTTATTTATAGGAGGTAAGCTTTCTGCAATTCACACCATCTCAGTCCTTTCTGGTACGGTGCGAACCTGATAGAGGGGAAAACCGAAACTCTTTAGGTTTCGCCTTGAATTCCACCCTCAATTCAAGGAGAAACCTAAGGAGTTTCGGTATTCCCCTCTCTCAGGTTCGCACAATGTGTTGTGCAATGTTGTACGTCTTATGAACTGAAAGAATTTCATAGAGGTACGTGTATACTCGCAGCTCTCAATGCATACCTTGAGTGAAATAGCGCAGACACCTGCACCTAGGCTTCTGATTGGCATGCCAGTTTTCGCCTTGTTATTCTATGTTTTCTAGTTTCTGTTACTTATGAAAATTTTGTACCATTGCCAAGTGCCACTTTGTTTTTTGTTTTTTTTATATGGGGAGGGCAGGCCTCTGTCAGGCGCTACTAGGCGCCTTTAGCTTGCTCTCCCTTGTTTGCAGTCTCTGTACTGGCCAAACAAAACCAATAAATGAAATAAATAAATTATTCTGGTGCGCTGAATTCGCACTTGATAAAATCCACTACGTGCTGGACATGCGAGGCAGGAAACCCATACTGGCGTATGACGCTATGTCATTCGCTGGATTTGATCAGCGCCTATGCCGTGACAATAGCTCTAAAATTTAGAAAAGGGCGTTTTCCACCTGTCTACAACTTTCGGCTTAAACAGATCTACCACTGAGAGCAAGTGCTTCAGATCCTCAATCGTGATATCGGTTGATCAACCAAACAATTTCACGCCGCCTGAGGCATCCAGCTTTCCGCCGAATTCCGATCAGCTTTCTACGCCCGAAGAACGAAGCCGAAACTTAAACGTTTGTCATTTAAAACGATATTCGCACGCTCTTGAATCAACAGGGCTGAACACCTTCACAAACAAATCTGTACCTGCAGAATCAAATGAAATCTAATTTCGATTTTTTTTTCTACCAGGATTGCGAATTAAGCATTGCGTAATTTGCGTTCCACTTTTTTTGCGAAAATAGTAATATCAATTAACAACCAATCTATAGCATCTGTTAAGAAAAACGCCGAAATTATTAGTTTGCTATCAACTGATAAGGTTCTCGCGCTGGTTTAGTAAGCGTTTATATAAGGTGCTAATTCATCGCGCTGTCTTTTCCCTCCGGATCTATCAAATTTGAGAGATTTAGAGCAGTGACGATCCTTGAGCGTCGCTGTAGCAACAGAAATAAATTATAGCGGCCGGTGCGTTTCTAGTCAAGGCTGTAAATTATGCCAGTATATATTTATATAGCAATTCCTGGGTTCAATGGCGAGGCGGAGATCTTTAGGGCAACATGCTACGCCAAAGGTAATCCTTGATTTCTAAATAAATAAGAGCATGGTGTTTTGATAATAAGCAAGGCGGCAAATTGTCCTAATGCGAATAAAAAGAACATTTTCTCACCCTGCCCATAATACCCACTTTTTAAAACGAGATAGCCGGCAAAATATTTCCGTCAACAGAGGCATTAGAACAAAAAAACAGAAAATTTTCAAAGTGTATGTACTCCCTGTGTTTCGTCCAAAGATTCTGTGAGCATGGAAATAATAGTACAAAACCCATAGATATCAACCAAATTGCACTTATATGCAAATAAGCATGATGGTTTTTTTTTTCAACAGCAGAACACTCTAGTGTAGTTAGCATTACTTAGGGAGGGGTGGGCGCTAGTGAAGACCATTTGAAAAATCCCGTATGCCAGGAGAGAAAAAAACAAAGGTATAGAGAAACAAAATCTGAGGGAAAAAAGTGGAAAGGTGATTGACAGTATGAAGGGTCGAGGTTGGAAACCTGTCTTTCGTGCTGTATTAAATGGGGTGTAAAATGTCGTCTGCATTTTTTTTTTCCAGAACACCCACGGCTGAAACTTACCAGCGTATTCGTCACCGAGTTTGCCGTATACACGACCTCATCACCGCCATTCGAGAAGTTCAATGTCTTTAAAAAGTTTAATCAGAACAAAACGTTAATTACGAAAATATGGGACAATTTCACAGAATACGTATTTCGAAAGTGTAAGCAAGATATACGAAATTTAACCAAACTGGTCTACACAAGGAGAATGAACCATGCCGCTCACGCCGTGGGAGAATTTGATCTCAGTAAGCTATTGAAATGAGAAAATATATCCGATATGGCTGCTTGCATGTTTCACTTTATTAATAAATTTCTCACAGAGACCTATGAACGTAGTAATATAACATGCTGGGCACAAGTGCTCACTCATCCTACGTAAACGGCGCGCTCGGTACTTCCACGAATGATATTGTCACGTTCTTGCGACGGCAGTCCAGCGGTCAGGAAGACAGCAACAAGATTTGCAAACGAAGCTATTTATTCGGGCTGACTTGCGCCCGCAAGTGCACGGCAGCGGCGTAAGCAACAAACGTGCTTTGGTAGTCGTCGAACTACGAATGTCCGCCGCTCGCGGCATCGCTCAATTTAAAGCCGGCATGAGAACTTCGAGATAACAGGTCAATATCATATACAGTAATCTAGAAAAACGTAGTTGCAGCTCTTCATGGGTGAGCCCAATTGAGATTAATCCGGTCGCTTCTCACGTCACGAATAAAAATGAAAACACCATCTTCCGGCGGCCTTGAGCCCGAAAGAACACTGGAATGATACGCGGCAATATACTGAATGTGAAAGCATTCTTCTCATAGTCTTCGGAAGCATGCGCTCTTTAAACTTTGAAATCATTCGTGAAGAAAGTGCACATTACACGTAAGATGGTTACTGAAGTTTAATGTCTAACGGAAAAGGTGGGCTACCACATCCGAAACATGGTGAAGTTCAAATATTTTTACCTATCGGCTTAATCTGTCAGGAAAAGAAGTGAACACTGGTCTAGAGAAATTCGCTCCATCGGCTGGTTTGCTATGTGCGGTGGAACGTACTTGAAGACTAGTCTGCGAAATATTTGTGTCCGCTTTTGTTCAGGTTTCATTTATTTATGCCAGTTCAAGAGCCACCGTGCGTGATACTGTTTCCTGGACTCTTTCCAATGCGGAGCCCAATGTCTAAATCCAAGCTAGCCGTACAAAAGCTATCTGCGCTACGGATTCCATTACCTAACTGTAATGCTGCGTCGACTTCTACGTAACGCAAACGCAAGGCTCGAAGTTAACTATGTAGACTGTAACTGTGAGTGCGCTTTTAGATCATTTCTGCAAAGCAATTTACAATATCCTGAAATATTCTGATGTTGCTGCGAGAAGCACACTCTAAAAACAGGCACATCACACGGTCGAGCTCGGAAGGCGCCTTTTCTGCGGTCGTGCATGTGGTAGATAAGAAGGTCACTTAATGGTAAATTGAATTGTACGGTTTCACTTTCGAAAGTGTCACATGGGCTATAACGCAAGCCATAGTCGACGGCTTCGGTATAAATTAGACAACCGAGGGTTCTCTAGCCGCACAGTACAAAGGTGTTTTTCACTACGCCTCTATCAAAATGAGGCCGCCGTGGCTGGAAATCAATCCCGTCAATTGGAAGGCGTTTGCGACCACCAGCCACATTGAGCGATCGTGTGTTCGAATGGATAGCAACAGAAGCGGCGTCTTGTACATGACTCCTGTAGAAGTATTTTGCATTTTCATTCCTTCCTCCTTTTCCTTCAAAGTTTTTCTTCTCGCGTCAGCGACGCATATCTTATTACATGCTGAAAATATTTTCTCTCTGTATTCTTTCTGCCCTTTCGGGACAATTTTTTATTCCTTCGTGTACCCATAACTATCTAATACTTTTGAGTGCCGCTCCCAAAAGTTACCTCAGCGATTCTTTCTCACACATCAATATAGGCAAATTGCGCATTGGCGGGAGTGCCTTGTTGAGGCTTTCATTGTCACACAGCCCGTGTATATCTAGTACCGCCCTAAGCACTCCAGAAGTCTCGGCAAGTATCGACTCTCTGGCAGCCCTTAGAGGCAATTACGCTATGGTGTGTGTGTGTGTGTGTGTGTGTGTGTGTGTGTGTGCGCGTGCGTGCGTGCGTGCGTGCGTGTGTGTGCGTGTGTGTGCGTGTGCGTGTGCGTGTGCGTGTGCGTGTGCGCGTGCGCGTGCGCGTGCGTGCGTGCGCGCGTGTGCGCGCGTGCGTGCGTGTGTGTGTGTGCGCGTGTGTGTGTGCGTGTGTGTGTGTGTGTGTGTGTGTGTGTGCGCGCGTGTGCGTGCGCGTGTGTGCGTGTGTGCGCGCGTGCGTGCGCGTGCGTGTGTGTGTGTGTGTGTGTGTATGTTCAAAATACAGGAATAAAAAGCTTGGGCTCGTGAAAGCAAGTAGTTGAAAGCACAAAAATATCTCTCGACAGCAGCTGCAGAAACATTGATCCTACTGTGAAAATTTGCACAAAAAGTCGTAGTTGGCGTGCCCTGCCGATAGTTCACGCCCCGATGGGCTCGTTCCAGTTTCAACAGAGAAAGGCATACCAAGGGCTTGCATGCCAGAATTGAGTAGACCACTATTATGCCCAACCTGCTACACGATAGGCCCCATACAGAGCTCTCCTGATTTGCATGGAGGGGCGAGCTAACCTTCAAAACATTGTTAAGCGACCCATGGTTGTCTAAGCGTCCACTACCTAGTTGGGGTAATTTAATTTTTGGGCAAAACTCAATTAGAGGTTTCTACCAGAAAGCAAACATCCATTACGCAACTGCAGATAGGAGAGCTGAGTCACCGTGACGAAATTAACAGCAACCAGAAGCCGATTCGCAAACATCTGATCTATGGCTAGTGGTGGAATCCTCGTTACTGTAGTGTATCCTCTTTTCAATCAATACCCCTAACAACGGGGCTTCTCTTGAGGATGGCACCGAAGAATACCAGGTAAACCGTAGGCGAGAGCATTCCTGTTTTGCTTCATTGCACCAAGCGCTATCAGTCGCCTGCCTAAGCTCTTCTAGAGCTGCCAATAATGTGTCAGTTTGTAGCTGTGAGTCTTGCAAAGTGATTTCATTTAAGAGCTCTGCATGGAGGCGCAGGAATTGTAGACTGGGTAAAGCCAACAAATGTAGATGATAATGACACTAGAGAAAATGACAAAGAAACAAACTTATGTGCATCGCGTCTACAGCCGGTATAAGAATGAAATCGTTTGCAGGAAATGTGTGGAATATTCAAAGCAAATGCTTCGATGCCGGTAGCGGCGCTGTTTCAATGGTTAGCGGTCACGTCCCTTGACTGCTAGACGTGCCATCACCTGCACCCATTTCTGTTCTTTAATATGTGCGGTAGTCTTCGTATCCCTCAGGTACGAACTGATGTCCTCTGGTGGTCAATCTTAGAAATTCATTGCAGCACTACCAATGTTGCTGTTGCGATGAGTGGCCAAGCGGTGTTCTGTCGCGGCAGAATGTAGTGCATATATAAAAGGGGCATAATAGATAGCCTACGCTACAAATAGCATGCTTGGTAGTGTGTAAGGGTAACATTATTTTTTATTTTATTTATTTATGAATACTGTCAACCCTCATTTGAGGGTCATTACAGGGAGGGAAAGTGAAGAGACAAAGAAATGCACATATAACCATGAATGAACAAGCTTCTTTGAGCATACAATACAAGAGAGCATTGAAACGCAATACAGTTCACACCACTGTAGAACCACCTGCTATACAAAAAGCAATATTGGACAATCAGTTACGCGCCCATCTACAAGAATCCCATGCCTAGAAGGAATCCCCAAGTGCATTCAAGAATGCCGCTACACCTGTAGGCTCAGCAACGTGAGCGGGCAGTTTATTCCAGTGCTCAATAGCATCCGGAAAGAATGAGCAGCGAAAGACGTTAGTCCGTGTCAAGTATGGCCGAATTGCTTTGTGGTGGTTAAGGCGGGAGCTTAGTCTACCTGGAGGCTGCAGATATTTTTCTTTATTGATGTTAATTTCTCCGTGAATGATTTGGTAAAGTATTTTTAATCTCTGCCTTTTACGTCTTTTTTCTAATGTTTCTAGACTACATGAGTTTAACATCTCCGTTACCGAATCTGTTTTCCTGTATTTTGAACAAATAAATCTCGCTGCACGTCTTTGAATCTTTTCTATTTCCGTTGAAAGAATCTTCTGCCGAGGAGACCATACTACAGATGCATATTCTAGGGAAGGCCGGATGAGAGAAGAGATCAGAACAGGGGGCATTGGGTGACGGATCCACCGCAGGTTAATGACATCCTAGTCGAAAACAAGAGGTTAAAATTGGCTTGGGCACGGCATGTAATGCGAAGGCAAGATGACTGCTGGTCCTTAAAGGTAACGGAGTGGATTCCAAGAGAAGCCAAGCGTAGCAGGGGGCGGCAGAAAGTTAGGTGGGCGGATTAGATTAAGAGGTTTGAGGGGATATGGTAGCCGCAACTGGCAAAAGGGAGGGTTAATTGGAGAGACATGGCAGAGGCCTTTGCCCTGCAGTGGGCGTAGTCATGCTCATGATGGCAATGATGATGATGTAGTGTGCATGTGCCGAACCCTATTTCAAATGGAGCCACTCGTTTTCAGTTGGTTTGCTTGCCTCAAACGGAGCACTGGGCTTTCTTTTCTCCTCATTTCGCCTACATATAACAAAGCGCACGAGAGATAAATCTGCGTCATTTTTTAGTTGGATGGACGATTCCGCCGCTTTCAGGCGTAAGATTGACCGTCGGTTTTGTTGAAAAAAATGGCTCCCGTTCTTCTAACCCTGAAAGGGTGCCACTGGGCTGATGTTTCGTTGCTCTCTATTTACATACTTTTAATTGAAAATTGGTTTTTGAGAAGAGGAAGTGTTGTAACTCTCTTACATCGCGGTGGAAACCCGAGCTGTGCCATAAGAGAAGGAATAAGGGAGGGATCCGAAAAAGACATCAATAAAGAGGTGCCGTAGTGAAGAGAAATTTTTAACAAAATGCGCTATTGTCACACAAATGGCGTATCGTTCCAAAAAATCCTTGCTCTTAGCGTTGATTTACTCTCTTTCCGTGCCATATCTGTGTACGCCGTGACAGACGAAACGTGGAGGCACGCGGTTTCAACGTCGCACTGTCAACGTCGCACTGTGTTTCAAAGACTAAAATTCACAAGACAGTTACCAGATGCTGTCTAAAGTATGTGTAAAAAACTTGATAGGGGCTTAACATAGTTAAACCGAGTAGACCTACGAAAGCAGGTGTTGATTCTTCAATTGAAGGGGGCCCTTAAACTCCGCCTTAGGGTTGTGGCGTGATATATTTAGTGAGTTAAGGCTGAATTGGTAATTTCTACTTACGATTCGTAGGTGGCGGCAAGTCCTCATATACCACTCACTACCAGCGCAGTGGCGCAGCGGTTAAGCGATGCGCCACTGCACTATGTACCTGTTTCTATCCCAGCCACCCGTCGGGATTTTGCGACCGATTTTGCTCGTCCCGAGAAATCTCTCGCGCTGATGGCACGAGGCTCGTCCGAACTTACCCGAGCTTACCCGAGTAACTCGTATAAGCTCGAGTAGTAACTGGGGTTGCTAGGCGACATCTCTTGGAGCGCAGCTGAAGCGGTTGCGAGGCAATGGCGACTCAAGGTCGTTCGGTAACCGCACTGCCACGAGCATACGCAACGAGCAATGCTGGACTCCAGTAGTGTTGCTTTCTCAACAATAATGTACCGACATTTACAATCAGTGAGCATGTTTTAGAGCGCAGCTCTTTGGCGTCCGTTCCTGGGTTTCGCGTCGTCGTCGGCGTTGTCGTCGGCCTCGTAACCAGCTCCGCCCCCCCTTTCATCCCCCCAGCGCTAGCAGCGACCGACTGATACCTCTGGATGCCGCTGACGCCGCTAGAGAGTCAAGATAACGTGACTGCATAGAACACCGTCGCCGCCATGCAGAAAGAGGAGGAAAGGGTCCCCCCCCCCCCCCCTCTGTTCTTGTGTGGCGGATAGGGTGCTCTTCAGTTGCCGACGCGCCGGTTATTTCACGTAGGCCCCGGCACGTCGACGAATACGTGACCACCTTCCCACGGCTAGACCTGGTTCTTAGCGCTGCGGAAGCGAGGGTATCATATTGTTTGTGTCGGCATCGGCGGCATCAATCTATCGAAAAGGTGAAACAGCTTATTTGCTGCGCTAAAATTTCGCATTAGGAAGTAACGTAATCGTCGGTATTTTTTGCTATGTTTCATTTTTGGAACATTGGCGTTTGCTGTAGACAGGATGCTCGTGAAACAGCTTTTACGGACTGTGCAGTGCGAATCTCTTTACTTGGTATCCGAAGGCAACTTTACAGCTGCAAGCAATATCTGCGCAAATAATACAGAAAACTGTTATGCTGCAATATTACAGCTTTAGCGTAGCGCACTTTGCGCGAGTGCGTGCTTAGAGAAACAGCGGGACAATTTCTCATGCGCAGAACGCCAACAGAGAAATAGCGTTAGCCTGCTCGAAGTTCCCAGCAAGCAGTGGTGCGGCTTTTGCGCCTTTAGCGTGAAAACATGGCACCGGCCATCCAAGCAGAGCCGTCCGCTTCAGCCGAATAAGGAGTCGTTGCGGTTCTGGCCGGCAGACTTGCCGTTAACTGCTGGTGTTGCTGCCTTGCGGTTTTGACGACAATGTGCGAGCTGTAATTCAACCTAACTTTTGAGATTAACTCCTGATTCAAGCGCTCCTGGGCCTAATGGAGCCTCAAGCTGCGCAGCAACCGTCTGCATCAGGCCGGAACGAACGCAACCGCCCGGAACGAAACAAAAATAGTAGGGGTGTGCGAATATTCGAAATTTTCGAATATATTTCGAATATTATATTTTTAGTATTCGTATTCGATTCGAAATCCAGGTATTCGTGTTGTTTCGAACATTAGACCCGACACGAACATTCGTATCTAGCCGAATATTCATTGTGAGCACCGGCGTTCACTTCGGTCCGCAAGCCCTATCGACAGAGACATAACGACGCCCACAGCAATGCGCATGGATGAAGGAAAATTTTTCCTTCGAGGAAGGAAAATTTTTCCTTCCTCCAAGGGCCATGCCGTAGATGACTGCGCTGGTGAGCTTTTTTTGTGGTTATACCTGCGAAGCTGCTATAGTCAGAGCTGTGCACGAAGTACCTCGCAGTACGTGCCAGGTCAGTGCCAAGTGAGAGGGCATTTTCTGTAGCTGGAGGAATCGTTTCAGCTAGAAGGGAACTACTTCTGCGTGACCATGTGGAGCAGCTGGTTTTCCTTCACGACAACCTTTTATGTTCATCCCAGCAACGCGCTTTTGTGCTGATGGCAAGCTAGCCTTGATCAATGCTGTGTACTAGCCATCCTCTCGGATATTTCCACTCTTCTAAGAATAATGTTCGAGACCTTGATACTTTTTGTGCAGCCACACACACCTTTTGTGTTCATTTAATCATCGATAGTTGAACTGTGTGTTCTTGGGTGCTCAAATAAATGCTTTGTAGTGGTTAAATGCATCTGTCCTTGATTATTCGATATTCGATTCAATATTCGGAATCAAGTATTCGTATTCGATTCGTATTCGAAAAATTGGATATTCCCACATCCCTAAAAAATAGGTTTCTAGGTTTTTTGTTGTGTTTTGTGCCTTTAAATAAATTGATGCATCAATTTATAGTAAATTTATAAAAGCTGGTCAAGCATTACACGTCATGTTATAGAAGATATTCTTGCTGGAGCAATTTGTGTTCAGAGTTGCATTGTCTAGATGGCGCAACTTTTTTCACCCCTCTTATTTTGCTAAATTTCTATTCGCAAGGAAGTATTTGGGCATATTTTCCACTGAAGTAAGGTTATTGGATTAACTGACCGCAAAAGTTTCTGAAATAATATATTTAATCTAATCAGTGCCAGTCACGACCATTTTAAAAGGACATTCCGCATTTCTGTAAAGCAGAGAGCGCTTAATGTTGTCGAAACGCGATAGAAAAACTCTCTGTAGGGATAACTTCTTTGCGCCGCGCTAACGTAATATCTCTTAGGTTTGCTGTCACGCTACCGCTGTACCAAAACATTCTATTCTTTCCTTTCACCGGGCGAGCAGTATCGCATACAGCGCATCAGAGCCCATGGTAGGTAGAACCGCATTTATTGAGAAATCGCGTTCACAGCACAGCTGTGATACGCACGTCTCACAATTAGAGAGTTTGTCCAATCCATGATAACGAGACTAAAAGAAATTCAATCGCTTCTGCGGAAGAGAAATTACGCAGTCAATGTCTCCCTTCTCAGTGGTCCCCTCAACCACGCCATAAGGGAAAGGTGCGAAGTGGGAGTGAAAGAATAAAGAGAGAAAGAGACGCCGTAGTGGAGGGCTCCGGAAATTTCGACCACCTGGGGTTCACTAACGTGCACTGACATCGCACAGTACACGGGCGCTTTTTAGGTTTCGCCTCGCATCGAAACGTGGCCTCCGCGGTAGGATTCGACCCCGGGTCTACGGCTCAGGAGCCGGGCGCGAACAACCACTGAGCCACCACGACAGGTCTGCAACGTGACCACCCTCTGCTCGGACCTCGTGTTCCCTTTGTCTTCTTCACGTGGGGTCGTTGCCAGCAGGCAGGAGGCGGGGAGGGTGCATGACCACACCCTGCATGAGCTCTGCCTCCCGCTTTATGCAATCTGCTGTCACCGGGTGGGAAGCGTGCTCGAGGAACGCTACAAAGCCGGAGTACCCGGGTTCGAGCCCGCGGGGTCGCGTTACGATCGAGGCCACACGCAAAACGCGCCCATGTGCTGTTCCATGTCAGTGCACGTTATGAGATAGAGAGAAGGATGTTTATTGACATAGAATGTCGAGATTCTGGCAACGGGCCTGGTGTGGCCCTCAGCTGGCGGCGACTTTCTGAGCGCACGAAATGGGTGCCATTGGGGTGGTCTTTTCTGGTGGTTTGGGGAGTTGGTTCCGTCCCTCCTCGCAGCGAGCAGGCATTAAGGTCCGAGGGGGCGCTTTTCCCGCTCAAGCCCACAGGATATTGTCACAAAGTGGTGACTGCAGTTCGGCGAACAGGAAAACAGCGAGAATGGCTTCTAAACAAAACTCTTTATTTGGGCATACTTGCACCCGCAAAGAACTCTATTACTCGGTGGCAGCGCAGCAACAAGCATGTTCGGCGGTCGTGTATCCGAATGCTTGCCCCTCTCGGCCGTGCTCTTTTCAAAGCTGATAGCAAACTTTCGAGATAAAGCTGGGAAAATTGCTAGAATACTCTGGAACAACGTAGAATCGGCTCCACCTGGATGCGAAGAGGCGAGATAAATCTAGGCGCGTCTTGCGTCAAAAACAAAGCGATAAAGCGACGTGCAGGAAGCTTTGAACAATGAACAAACACTACAAAGATTCGCAGAATTACTCCCCTCTCAAAGAAGCATCGACCAGACGTTTTAGAGCATAAGGCGGCCACAAACAATAAAAAAACGACAAATTTTTAATCTTCAGTGGACATCAGTGGACCTTCCATTCTTCTGTTTAACAGATGCTACTTGTGTTGCCAATTTGTATTGCGCAGTATTAGAGTGCACGTACACTTGGTCTCACTTCTGTTACATCTACCAACTTGTCTTGCTCCTGAAGAAATCTGTATCTGGGACACTGACGTGTGCAATATTTTAACACTACAAACTTAGGCACAAGCGATTGGCCCACTGTTTATATCGCCATCACACCTCTTGCAGTGTTGATGATAGTTTCTTGCACTATCAGAAACAAATTTTGTTTATTCTGATAATATGCTGAAAACACTATTGTGCAGCTTACTTTCTCTAAAATATTCCTTAAGGTTCAAAAAAAAGAAAACAAAAATTGGCAGGAAAGCAGGGGATTTTTTCTGGAACAAGCTAATTTTTCAGACGAAATAAATTTTTGCAGAAGCGCTTTCAAAGCACCTTCGTTGCATACATACTGTATCACAATTTTCTGAATCAGTATAACTGCCGATTTCTTTATTTGTTACTAATATGCATTAGCCCCGTCCATAACAGTCTCAAATACAGTACACTAGCGGTAACTCCAAATTATATAATTCGTACATTCAATTAGTGCAAAAATTTAAGTTCTAATAATTTTGATCATTCAGTATTTTAATTATTTTTATATTTATTTTGATGGTCACTTTCAATATATTTCAGTGCATTTCAAAGCCGCTTACTTCGTGCCACGATTACTCCTAAATTCGGTTATTCCAACTTTTTGTGTAACTTCTACTTTACGCTTCTAAGAGCGATGACCGAGTTCGGGTACATCGGTTTTCCGACGCCGTGTCATCTGAAAATTCCAGGGCTTCCAGCTGATTAATTCAGGCACGGCCCGACGGGGGGCCGTATCGGATCGGGGCTGTATCGCTGCGTATTTCCGACTTTCGCTCCCAGCCTGCGACGATTCTTCTTTGGGCCACACATAGCGACTCAAGCCCAGCTGTGCGCCCGTTAGTATGCTAATTAGCGTGCCGCTGGTTTATCTTTTTTTTTCCTTTTACAAGGCGTCCTGCCGTTTGGTCGCAAATGCGCGTTCCCTTCACCTTTTCAATCCGTGTAGCACTGAACGTCGATAACACATCCTCGTGAGCTGCTGCCCTACTTGGACAGCAACTTGCCAGGAGAGATCACTACTACAGCGTTGCGAATCTGAAAGAGGCCGCGCATGGCATTAATATTCTGGAGCAGGTCTGCTATGTTCAACAGTGGGAATGCAGTACATCGTGGTGATATAGCTTAAAAATTGTCGTTTCCAGCGAGTTTTTGTTTAAAAGTAGATAACCACTGCCCATTTTTTTCATCAGTTGAATTAGTTGCGGTGCGAAACTGTTTTTGAAAGTATTTTTTAGCGATTGAACTAATAAACCTTCGGATCATTCTCACCTTTTTTTACCAGTTCTTTGAGGCCTTAATGTGGTTATACTTTATTTGTAAAGCAGCGCATATTATTGACAACGTTTTGAAACCTAACTTGAGTAAGCATAGCAGCGCTGTTTAGCCGTATTTTATGTTGCGTAAAAGCTTTTCCAACACTTTCTTGAAGAAATAACCCCTAAATACAATTTTTATGGGCAGGTATCAATATAACATATCGCATTTAGTTTGCGATCATATTAAGGTGTACTTATGATAATTTAAACTCCTGCTAATTCAGACAAAAATCTGTGGTCCATTGAAGTTTGAACTCATGAGAGTCTACTGTATATCTCTCTTGACCTCATGCTTATCCTTTGCGTTACTTAATACAGGAATCGTTTCCACGTTATTAGCTGTATCAGTGTCGCTAATGTCATCTCCCGGCTGTATGTAAAATTATCTGTGTCTTAATGGCCGCACTCAAGTTTGAGAACTTCTTTAAATATTCTTTTTTTTCCACGGAGTCTTACAGATTGAAACAATTTACCTCAGTCGCTACTATCCAGTATTGATTCTAATGAGCATTTGACTTATTGACATTATCGTGCTGCTGTGAATTATATATTCATTTGTATATTTGCAATATTGTTCTTTTACTTCGCTCGTATTGATGACTCATTTCTATATATGTTCTCTGCATTTTTTGTTTTGGGAATTTTTTTATTACATTAGCTGATCATCCTTTTCCGTGATTTGTTCTACGGCTGGTTGACTGGTTTAGTATTCTGTGCACTGTTTAATAATTTTTTCTCTATCTCTGCTTGTATTGTTCCGCTGTATTATTAGTATTTGTATGCCCCTCCTGCTTGGGCCACTCCAAGGCCTGCACTGTTGCATAGATAAGTAAATAAATAAATAAAATAAATAAAAACTGGATTTAGCGATTTAGGGCACATTGTTCGCAATTCATTTCATTTCGAACTGCAATACTTTTCTCAAATCTTGCTATAGTTATATCTGATCTCTTCATATTAAATCTATTTAGCATGATCTGACTTCGAGCAAGGTACTTTTTATGGTTGAAGCCCACATTTCTCTTCCAGTAAGCAACTCCTCAAGAATGACTCTAGTGCACATGTGTACACAATACCTGAATGAAAAGTAGGATACTTGCTCTCCGTCGTCGTTGATACCACTCTTTCTTTTCCAATGTTGTGCCAGCTGTCCCCTATTGCAATGAATTGTACAGACGCAGTCAAAACTTTTCAGGCGACAAGGTCTGCTTTTTTGTCCGAAGTGTGGCACTCACAGTATCCTAAAGCACAAAGGGCTTGAACTGCTATGACAAGGGTCCTCCCTACCTTACAAAAGTTTGCAGCATCGCGAGTGCCTTGAATGCTCCTCATCACAGCGGTAAAGCAAGCCGTGTGGCTTGAACACTTTTCACAGGGAAGTGTACGTTTACCGGACTACTGCTGTTTGCTTTGATCTCTCATTTCAAACTGCGTACTACAAGCTGTTGTGAAGTTACTTTATTTTTGTTGAACCTGGTCCTTTATTTTTTCAAACGTCATGAACACCTCCTATGAGTTGCACATGCGAAAAATTCCTACCGACAACACTGAAAGCCAAGGGACTCCCCCTCAGTGGAATTGATAAGGAATGTCACATGTGACCACGCCACTGTTTCCCAGCGTGAGTCAAGGTGGACGAACTAAACAGCACAGGTGAAACTGCTGGCTGCTGGGAAAACCAAGCACGTGCATACATAAATGTGCACATAAAATAACATATTACACACTCAGATTTAAACAAGCAATCGCCTGTTAGCACAGTTCTTTTAATACTAAGTTCCTGGTTTCACATACCTAACTAAAGAGCATATGTCATAAGGAAGCCAAAGAGGCAAACTGTATGATCTGGCTGTATGTCTATCCTCAGCTGAGTTCCAGTGTGCAGTTCTTTGAGGAGTGCACAGAAGGAAGGCCAAACTTTTGCAAACCGTGCAAGATACAGTGCTGGAGCCTGTTGTGCATTGCTGAAGAAGTGCACAGATTGTCGTAGCCAATACGTACACTCTGACTTCATGATCGGGAGTTACGCTCTGAAAGAGAAGTCTTCAGGGCAAGTGAGCAGCGAACGAAGTTAATAGCTCCGCTATTAGCCGGCGGCTTCAGGCCACACTTCCGAAGGTTAAAGTTGTGCTTGTGTGCTAGTTAATTGTGGTGGTAGTTGAAAAAGTGAAACCTTTGCAGCTAGATTGCTGTTTTGTGCGTCGTGGAAATTTTTTTACTAATAGTACCTTTGCCAAAAACAGTACCGCTGTCAGGAATGCTGCCTCCCAATTATCTTGCCGTGGGCCACTTCAGCCTTGAATCTGACGCCTCTTTTCCCTCTTATCCTCCTAAATGCTTGCGCTTTTCCTGCTGTGTTCCTGCCTCCATCCGTGCACTCGCTGCTGTATTCAATCCAAATAAGCGGTTGCCATATTTATTTAGTCCTCCGCTACTCTTTACAAATGGCTTTAAGCCTTAAAAGTATGTAAATAAACAAGTGCGCTCTTTATTTATCGCAGTGCTTATAAATTTACTGCCGCTTCGTTCTCCATCAGATTCTTGGTTTCATGCCACTCAGTTCTTCCTTTAAACAATACGTGCAAGACCAGCGAGAGTGACTGGCCCAAAACGCATGTACAGGCTGGCTTTGTGTGGCGTGTACTAGTTAATGAGAATGCAGACGTGAACAATGGGACAACAATTACTTTCATCACGCAAAGAAGGCAATCGTCTTGCTCACTGAATGCATCTCACTGCAATATGGTGTGACCACTCATCCTCACTCTCTACTGCTGTTTCCTTTACTTTCCCTAGTGTAGAATGGCAGGTACAGGAATTTTTTTGCAGCTGACCTCTGCGCCCTTCCTGACATTTAACTTTCCTTTCGTGCAATAAGCCTCGCGGCTCAGTATTTATTCAAATATTGAAGGAGGCTGCCTGATGCTATGGTAAATGCGTAAATGTTATCCTATACCGAAGAAATTGCTGAAATCTCCCCGACTCCTCCCACTGGTGGGGAAAGCAGGGGGGAGGGGAGGGGGGAGGCTATCTATGAACGACAAAAAAGAATTTTTCTTTTCTCCGGTTTGCACTTTAAAGATCGTTCAGTAAGGGATACGCCCTCGCAGCGCTCTCTTTGGCGCCATTTGCTTAGGCATTTCGCGTTTCGCGTTTTGCTTAGGCATTTCGCGCTTACCAACACCCGCATGTTGGTAAGTTTGCATGCCTTCGTGTGCGAAGGCATGCAAACTTACCAACATGCGGGTGTGGTTGAACCCATTGCCTAAAATGCTGACACCCGTTTGCCCCGCGACCCGTGAAGCATGCATTTTAGCAGAAAATACGCAAGGTATTGCTGTGGAGTCCTTATATACACACACATATCACACGCACGCACGCCTGAAAAACACGCGCGCACACACCAACACCACAAACACACGCACGCGCATACACCACCCCCACATCCCCACACTCATACGCACATGCACCACGCACGCACGCGCACACACACACACACACACACACACGCACACGCGCACACACGCGCACACACGCGCACACACACGCACACGCACACACGCACACACGCGCACACGCACACACGCGCACACGCACACACGCGTGCACGCGCGCACGCGCACACACACACACACACACACACGCGCGCGCGCGCGCACGCGCACGCGCACGCACACGCACGCGCACGCGCACACGCACGCGCACGCGCACGCGCACACGCACACGCACACGCGCACGCGCACACGCACACACCACAGCACCCCACACACACACACGCACATTACTCGGTCCCAGCACGCTCTCCGCACTTTACACCGCGGAAGTCGACACGTAGCGATTAAAAGCTTTCAGCATACATGCTGACCTGATGGTATACATAGGGCAGCGCTTAGAAATTGGTTGGCTCCTGCAGTCAGTTCCCAACGCTAAAGATAATAATAGAAAGCTAGCGTTGTCCTTCAGCAGAGACTGCTTGCGTGCACAGAATTACGCACCTCTTGAGGTGCCGCTTTACCACTGCCGGCCTGACCCGTAAAATCTGTCTGCCCTTTGATTTCTTTCGTCCCTGGTGAGCCGACTTTATACGCCAAAAGATGCCTTAAACATCTTAGTTTCCTGCATTAAACTGCAGTTGGTAAGCTAATGTGCGAAGCTGTCGGCGATCCTTGTGAGAAACAGTGCCTCAAAAGCATCATGCAGACCAAAGCTTTAACATAGCGCCCACTAGGCATGTGCCCTTTTTTTAAACACTGTGCTTCTTAGAGTTAAATGATCTTCTATTCACATGAACTATTCACAAAACTTCATGAAACCGCATCAAAGCCATCTGAAAAACAAAAATAAAGGCGGAACAACACACACAACACCAGACCGCAAGTAAGGCTATGCAGGACAATTGCCATTCTGTCTTAAAGACTGCCACTTCATTCACTTTCCAGAGTAATGACAGCCACTGTAGCAGGGTTGCAGTTGACGTTCTTTGTGGTGTTTCTATCGACCTAATAAGTGAACTGGGGACTTGGATGTTTTCCCTATGGTCACTTTCTTAATACAAGAAGGAGAAAAAATGAATCCCGGAAAGATATGCAGGAAAAACAAGTCAAGCAGAGGCCACAGTATAAAAAAAAAACAACAACCGGCAATAAATGCGACTCATACCTAGGGGATGCATTAGAATAGTGGCTCAGATTTCGAGAGCGCTTTGTGTTGGAGAACTAAATTCGCTCAAACCAATGACATTTCATGTTCTTTTTGCTCAGCTGTGAGGGTTTAAATCTACCGCCGCTTTGTATGGCTTGTCCCATGCTCGGGAGATGGCGCCGGTGGCTCATATGTCCTAAAGCTCCTTGATATTGGAAGTAGCGCATTTCGGTGACCTTCGCCGACGCGCCGTGAACCCTTGCAGATCTTTCTCGCCCGTGTCTCTGCTCGGCGCTTTTCTGAACGATGATTGGCCCCTTTGGTTGCTTGGTTGCGTTTTCGTTTTTCTTCGCCACCATGCGCAGGTCTGCCTCTGCTGCAGCTCTAGCTCCTTTGAGCTGCGTGCTGAAAATTCGAACTGTACTTTTAGCGCCGCGTTATACCCGTATGCAGCGAATTGCAGTGTACAAGCAGGCGTGAAAATGGCTTCCTACTGTTCGCGATTTTTCGAGAAAAAAGTGACACCAGCCACAGAAAAAAGTAAATCCACAATATCAGCCTTAACGACTGCGTTCCGACAAAGCACATTGTCCTCTCCTAGGTACTGGACATTTCTTGGTATCGAAAGTGTAGTGTGTCTACTTGAAACGTTTTTCGATAACATCGGGAAGCTGATAATCTTGCTTAATTCGCTAGTCGTTGTGTGCCTTTTCGCACGCTGTTCTGTCCATTCGATGGCATTGCTCTTTGTGTTCTATTCGCGATTTTTGGCGTATGTAATGCGCCTACAATAGTCGCTTTAATGCCAGGATCTCATTGTGCGTTTCCGCGAAAAACGGATGCATCGTAGACATTAATTTTTTGCTAGTGCTTCTGATGTGGTGCAGAATAGTAAAAATGTTGATTTTCGTATCGTATACGGCAGTCTCTCTCCCATGTTCCTAAGAGCTCTAGTGTACTAGTAGCTTTAACGATGTCATACCACCGTCAGTCTAGGGATGATAGGAGTTATTAATCTTTAAAGCAATTAAGGTGCTCGTTCGACCGTCGCGACTGCGCAACTCTACCGCGATTCCGAGGTCTATGATCCCACGTGAGGAGCCAGTCACAGAAAAGATGTTTTTTTAGGGCGAGCTTTGACTTGTCATGGGTGAAAGCGTTATGATATACAACAGTGAATGACGTTTTCAAATAATCGTCATATTCTTCAACTACATACTTTATAAAATAGTACGAATTGTTTCTGTGAAGCTGATTCTGTCACACAATCGTTTCCGATCGTGCTTTACAGTGCTGAATATTGATTCAACACAGGCATTAGAAGCACTGCTTAAATTCCTTCAAAGAACTATTCTCGATGAGTCATCGAGAGAGCATTATCTTTGCATCACTTAATCTCATCATCCCTTGGCACCAGCAGTCATCCAGAAATTTTAAGCCAACCCTGGCCAGACACACTTTTTCAGTAGTCCATAAAATTATCGATTAAACTAGAAAATAATGTTGTCCTTTTTCAAGCAGCCGTGAAATTTGTATTGACCAGGCAATAAAGCCGCTGCATGTGCATCACTCAGCGGAGCCAAGCTTAAGTTCATGGTATGTGAGGATGCTGTGCGATGTCAGTGCACGTTAGGGAACCCCAGGTGGTCTAAATTTCCGGAGCCCTCTACTACGGCGTCTCTCATAGCCTTAGTCGCTTTGGGACGTTAAACCCCATAAACCAAACTAAACCAAACTGAGGGTGAAAAACGGGACAAAGGATAGAGAAAGACGCACACAACACAGGCGCTTAAATGTTTTTGCCCGAAACATTCTAAATAAAATGCATACCGCGCATTAAAGAAAACGTCCCAGAATTTTCGTAGCCACTATCGAGCTTCTGAGATTTCTCTCGTGAAACGACATCTTTAAATAAATAACCGGAATCTTTGCTTCGCTCAATTTCAATAGGACAGCGTCATAAACAATATTTTCTCAAAATGCAGCGCTAAGTGAAATCTGCTTTTAGCGGAGTGTCATTGTGCCGAAAAATATTGACGAATACATAAATCTAACTTTACTTTTGTCCTAATAAAACTGTGCCGTATTAAGGAGGATGGAGTAGGCTTTGATTGTTCATGCCGCAATCGCTCACGTTTAGCGCTGCCATTGCTCAAACGAGAAGATGATAAATGTGGCTCGTGGCAAAGTAAAGCATGTCGCACAACTTTCTGGTGATTTTGATCATTAAAAGACCGTGAAAAAAGAGCAACTTCGGCGCGTTCACGTGTAGAAAAAAACGTATTGGGCCGGCGAGCGCGCGATGGCCTTCAAAGAGTGCCGTGCGCAGCGCGCACAGCTTGCGGGCGAGCAGAATCGAGTAGGAAAGCGCGGGAGTGGAGGAGAGTGTCGCTATCGTCAATATCAAGGGGCTTTAATATGTCCTTAATATGTCAAGTGGCTAAGATTTCTCGCCGTGCTGTATGACTTGGACGCTTTCTGCGGATGCAAACGGATGATATTTACTGCGCCATTTCCTTTCCTCAAAAACAAAGTTCAATTCCAATTTCATTTACGGGGAGAAAGACTGCCTAAATACAGCGTGAAAGCAACAAATGCCAGTTGATGAACACGACGATATCCCATTGGGAAAACCGGTTTTCTAGCCTGTGCGGATGACGCTGGAGAGCTAAATAATCAACTCTTTCCTGCACTACCAACACAGCCCAGTGCCCAATATGGCGGCGCCCATGAAGCTGTTTTCAAAAATATCGAAAGGCTGCTCTAACGGCCAAGGGGTACGATGAAGCTGCGAGAGAAGCTGATCTTTTCGCACAGCGCCGATTTAAAATCGCGCTTGAGGCATTACGTATGGTAGGTATTTTTTCTGCTTTATCAGAGGCTGATCGCCAAAAGACGGCAACTGCCAGGTTATCGTTATCGTCAATATAAACCTGTGCTATAAAGATGCATTGGTTGAGCGCGTAGACCATTATTCATTTTTCATCATCATCATCAGCCTGACTGCGCACAATGCAGTGCAAAGGCTTCTCCCATATCTCTCCATTTACCCGAATATCTCTCCATTTACCCCAATGAGGAGGCTGACGAAAAGTGTTGAGCTTAGGTTAAGGGCAACGCAGCGAACTATGAAAACAAAAATGATAGTTACAACGTTAAGAAACAGGAAGCGGAAAGAGTGGGTGAGGGAACAAACGTGTATTAATGACATCCTAGTCGAAATAAATAGGAAGAAATGGGCTTGGACAGGGTAGCAGAGTGGATTCCAAGAGAGGGCAACCGTAGTAGGGGGCGGCAGAAAGTTAGGTGAGCGGATGCGATTAAGAAGTTTGCGGGGATACGGTGGCCGCAGCTGGCAAAGGACACGGTTAATTGGAGAGACATGGAAGGGGTCTTTGCCCTGCAGTAGGCGGTGTCAGGCTGATGATGATCATCAGGTGCTCACACACTGCCTGTCGCCGCGATGCTCCTTGCATACCCTCCATGCCAGGAGACCTGTCAGGTCCTCACTGTCACAAACCGTTCAGTCAGAGAATTCAAAATAACCACTGACCGCTCTAAAACACTTCCCTTCTTGCAGCTTGCCCTAACTAACGGCAGCAACGGACGCTGCCGTCGCCGTGTTGTAGCCACCGCGCGGACCGATGAGTTCTCGCTGTGAACGCAGCGTTTGCAACGGGAGAGCAATTACAGCCCTCTTGCGGCTTTAAGGCTGTAAATTTACACCCTCGTTATGAATGCTTGGAGGGGTGGCTAATCTAGCACAGGGGTCTTACTAAACTATTTCTATGCCTTCTCCAATCAAAACAAGATGTTCACGAACATGTTATTCTTTAAAATGAATGCCTATCAAACTGCGGTGAGCTAAAAGCCGTATAAGTCAACGTTGCATTTATTAGCGTAATTCGACCATCTCGTAGCCATCGAGAAAATACGGCAGGCAAACACGGCGTTGCGGTAAATGCGGAACGTCGTTTGCGTGAAGAAACCGGGTTTTGGGACTTTATTGTGCTTGAATATACCCAATTCATGTGAAATTACTCTAGCCAATCAGATTTCAAGAAGTGGTTCTCCTCAGGGCGCAGTCATTTTCTTTCCTGCCATCTCCATTTTCGCTTCCCTTACGCATTGACTTATGACTCATACTTAAAAGCCATGCACCAACCTTTACCTTTTCCACGTAAAGTGATGTCGTGTCTTAGATCACGCCACATTCTGCAATATGACGCAGTTGATCACACCATATCTCCTTCGATATTGCGTAACTGAATACGCAATGGCACAGATTTACCACAGACGTAATATGACATCATTAAACTATGACGTCGTCTTCCATTTTGCGTCATCTTAGAACTTTGCACTATAACGCTATCAGCTACCACTATCACTATGTTCAGCGTCACAGACATAACTGTCATTAACTCTTGCTACGGTTAGCTATTTTGTGGTTTAAGACTGACTTAATATGGTCTTGGTGATGTCATTCTGGGTTTTTGGGAGCAATTTTCTGGATGGCGGCACCAATGCCGGGTTTCGTTGCTATTGGGCCAGATGAAAATAGAATGATGAAAATAGATTATTTATTTATTTATAAATAAATAAATAAATAAATAAATAAATAATCTATTTTCATTAAAAGCGATTTCAAAACCTGGAGGATTCGCGCTACAAATTTGAAACTCGTGATTAGCACAAAAGTGCTGTCGGAGCCAGTCAGAGAGAAAACGCCGAAGGGTGGCCACACGTGTCCAGAATAGGGCCCTGCACTCTGGCGAGCGTTTCTCTGGTGACGTAGGCCGCCGCCTTGTTGCACCACGTCTGGAGGCTTCGGCAAAAGCCTTGCTCTGCCGCTGCAGTGGCGGAGCGCAGTCGGAGCGCGGCACATCGAGGAAAACCGGTAAAGAAGGCTGCCGCACTAACCCAATAGGAAAAAGCTCGATCGGAGATACAGGCGTCGGACTGCGCTGCGCCACGGACACTATAGGATGCGTGATTTGGCAGAAATGTCCACACTGAGTGCATTGTGATTATCTCTACTGCTTTTCCGGAATCATCCAAAGGCTATTCGCTCACAAAGGAGCCACTCCATGGCCGTCGTCTCGTCTTTCACGGGCGTTACCTCGTCATCCCAGAGATAGATGTATCTGAGTTCCGGAGTGCTGCAACTTCCCTGCTTGCGGCTTCCGTCGATGGTTTCTTTTAAAACGGAAGCGACATCGCTGCGCTAATATAGATTTTGGAACAGTGCGGCAACTGAATTTATTTACCTAATATCCCTGCTTTTAAATTTAACGTTTTAATTCTCCACATCGCTGTTTTTGATACAACACTCCGTTCTGCTGTCAAACTTGAACCTGATTTCAAACATGTACGATATCTTGTAGTCTTAGGATTGGGCAAAATATCTAGCTCTTTAGGACTTCAGAAGAGAAAATTGTCTCGAAATGCGCTATGTGAAGGATAGCGCAAAGTTTTGTAGCGATACGTAGGACGAGACTAAAATGATTACCCCTTTACATTAAAGGACTCACACGGAAGTTTGCAGATTTATAAATCAAAGGAGGCGTCAGACGCAAATAATCGATGAACTCGGGCAGTAAAATCGCTGAATAACATGGAGATAAAAGGATCATTTGAACCGCAAATCGTGATGGCTTATCGTCGATAACTGCTCAGCTAGTCAAAGAGCCCCTCCATGAAGCAGATATTCATACTTGGGAGAAGGTTCCAGCTTAAAAGTTTTGATGAGATTAATACAATAGTCCGGTCCGTACGAAAGGACATGCGACATACCTTTTTCCTTGCGACGAGGAAACACAAGATTCGAAATAAAATCTTGCTGTTACGAACGAAAAGCCAGTGTTGATAAAGCGATGCTACAGCAAAAACGAAATTTTCGAGAAATTGTTCAATCTCGCTTGGGAGAGGCAATTGTCCCATGTTATTGTATTCATTTTACTCAGTTAAGCACGAAAGGGTTCCGTTTTCTTGTGCGCCTGCCGCGCACCGTTGGCAACGGCCGAGCGTCACCTCACCTGTTCTCGTGGATAGTTGGGCCGCAGCGGCGCCAATTAAAGATGAACGAAATCGACATCTCGTATCTTGAAAGTGGCAGCGGTTGCGACAACCATGATTCCAATCAGTAATATGGTCAAAAATACGCTGTAACACGCTTACTGCTCTGACCCCACCGCTTCGTCTTGAATCGATCAGCCAAAGCTGCCACACGCGCCAACCTGTCGCATGTGGACATGCCTATGACCCACGTTCCCAAGTGGACGAGCGACATTGGAAGTCTGCATGATGACGTAAAGCGCCTCATCGGACGTGGAATTCGGTTTTGTGGAATTCAAACCATGCAACGAATTGAAATCAAGAAATGACGTTTCTGAATATTTCTGTGCCAGTAGACAAGCAGTAATTTAAAAGAATACTTTCTCATACGTGTCTCCCTACTTTGACACACGTAACTATAGGCGAATAAGAGGAATTGTTGTTTATGCCAGGAATCAACCGCCCTGAAATAGCTTTAGAAAGTGATCCTTCACGCAAAGTGTTTTTTTCTTGTACTTGGCTCCAAACTTAATTACGTGTGTAAAATGAACAAAACGATCCCTCCAAGGTGAAGAATCTGATTTGTTGGCCTTTGAGTTCTTGTCGCACATTTCTGCAAAGCCGATAACCCAGAGCACATGCAGGAAAGCGAATGGAAACCAGCAAGTGCAGCTGAAAGCAGCATGTGCGAAAGTGTGGCCTCGGCTTTACCTGCTGTTTTATGACTCAAAAATCCAAACCTATTCACAGTAATTTCACTTTTCCGCCACCCAGCAAGAAAGCAATACGCAACTCCTTCCGTCTCCTCTTGGCCAAAGTTTCCTATATACGACACGACATACAAGTATTATAGAATCAGGGTGTATATGAACCTGTGTTTAAATAGTTGAAGATAATTATAAAAGCTGCACAACCACCAAAACCTGTATAAAGTCAGGAATAAAATAAGAATAAAAAAGGTGTCAGGCAGGGACACAGAATCTCGCCAACGCTATTTACCGTCTCTTTAAAGCAGGCATTCAGAAGCCGTGGATTGACAAGAGTTGGTGCAAGAGTTATTGGAAAACACCTTTCTACTATGAGACACTGGCGGTACTTATGTATCCTGCTTCACGTATATTAAAGCTAAATGTGACTTATTCGAACGCTTTTGACTGGACCGATCGCACTGACTGACGACACCAGTTGCCATTCTAGTACGTAGACAATCTCGTCGACGCATTTGCGGCACAGGTGCAGCGTACCTGGCACCAAGCGCCACAGATCGTACCAACTGACTTTGCTAATCACTCCTCCACTATGTGTAAAAGCCCGTCGACGCAGATGCAGCGGTGGCTTAGCGATAAGTTTGTGCGCTGCGTGTAAGATGACATTCCCAGAAAGACGTAAAGTGGAAGACTGAGTGCAGAACACTAAGAGCAAACGAAGGGGTTCTGTATACCTGCCCCCAGGGGGACTCCGAGCCATCGAGAAGTTGGATGCCACGGCTTCAAAGTAGCTGTCGTTTAAGGCACCGGCGGCAGGAGCACAAGGTCGAAGAAAAAAAGAGCAAAACTGTGCTTTCCATTTCCAGCCTAAAAAATCAACGTGTCACTGACTTTTCCAGCGCTGTGGATCACCAGAATACACAAATGGAGTGGCACAATTTTAGTGCAACATTCCTTTACAGATGAATTAACATTTATTATATGCGGTTGTTTAATATGGTGGTAAGTTAAACAATTACGTTACGGGATTTAGACAGAACAAGACTATTTATCACATGTCTCGTTAGCATTATTGTGGGAGGCGCTGCGTTGTGCGCAATTAAAGTTGAACATTACATAGAGAGAAATTTAAGAGGTCATTGTTCTTAGGTGGGAATAGTGAAGCTGATGATGACGACGAGGATGATGATGTGTCAAACACTGATGATAGTGAAACTTTATGACGCAAGGGAATCTGCGGTGAAAGAGCGTCATGACACAAGGTATTTTGGTTTGCTCAAGGTGGGGTCAAGGACCCATTTCCCAAGCATTCCCTCTTGTTAAGCCGAGCATAAAGCCAGGGGAAGCTTTACCGGTGGGTGCCCGCCGGCCCTGGGGATCGAACCCCGCACCTCCTCCATGTGTTAAGCAATGCCCATTGCTTAACGTACGTGGTTATCCACGTCCTGCTGCAATGCTCTTGTTTGTTTAAAATGATTGGCGTGATGTTGAACTTATGTTTTTTCAGTGCTCAGAGACTAGCGTGCGAAGCATGGATGCCGAATAGAGGAGCTGGAAAAGGCGGTAGTCCACGAAAGTAATCAAAACGTACAGTCGGGAACAAAGGTCTCCGGACCACGTCTTCCTCTAACGAGGCCGATAGCTCTGCTATTAGTCGGCGGCTGGAGCCCACACTTGTGGAGGTAAAAGTTAATTTTTTGTTCTTCCATCTCCACAAGTGCGGTCTCCAGCCGCTGTCTCATAGTAGAGCTATAAGCTTCGTTTGAGGAACACGTGGTCCGGAGGCTTTTGTCCCTGACTGTACAGCGTTTTTCGTGGCAAACAAAGTCGAGTCCGCATAGTGAGTTTTGTTTTACGCTAAAATAAAGTACCCGAAAAGCCCTATTTACCAACTTTTTGCAGCAACCCGATTTGTGGCGAAGGTTTAGCTAAAAAATACTGCCTGATCTTCACGCACTAATATCGGCGAACATAAAAGCCGAAAGCGAATGGCGCTGTACAGTATGCAGCACATGCATCTGAAGGCATGACGTTCGTTTATGGCTGTCCAAGTTATCCTGCATGAGGAATTTTTCAGGTTACAAATGTCGTTTGGAAAAAAAACTTTCCCCGCAATGTAGTGTCGAAGATGTCGACTATACGTCACCACTCCGAACTGTAAATTCTACACCTATCATAGGGAAAGATTGCGGAAACGAGTGTACGGGCCACAAATTATATTGATGCGCAAACGTGCCCCTGCTCCTTGGCACTACTCTTGGCGCAGCAAACATCGCCTCTAAATCCCAGCAGGCAACAACAGTTCTGCCTACCTCAGCAGTTGACAGAGCTGTCTGGCAGTTTTAGAGCCGCAGAGAAATGGTATACGAAAATAATCCGAAATATTTCGTTTAAAGAGACTCTGTTTATTTACAGAAAAGATGCGTAGGTCTGAGAGGACAAGGTAAAACATAGGGCTTCAACGCTGTACATCTAAAGCATCCTAATAGGAAAAGCACCCTCAAAGCAGGCTTTGATGGCAGCTCCCTAGGTCTTGGTTAAGATGAAAGGAAGCTATACAAATATGTCTTTCATCATAAGCGTAGTTTGGCGTTTGGTTTTCATTGTCTGGGATAGACGCGGGTAGCAATAGGTCCGTAGTGCTCTAGGGCCGGTAGCCTAGGAACATATCGTACCGGAAATTGCGGGCACCATTGTGTACAGAGCGCGCTTATCTTCGCCGCTAGGCAAGCTAGCCGCCGTGTTGTGCTGAGAGTAAGGGCGCATAATGCCGAAGAGAGGAGTGGAACATAAACGTTTGAACGCGTGCACCAATAAAAGCGCTGACAGAGCAGTAGTGTTGGCATGCTACTACGTCAGTCAATTCACCGCTTCAAAAGGACAGCGCACTAAAAATAGCGCCATTTATACCACTCATACCGCAGCTGCAAAAGGCTGGAAGGCGCTAGATGGTTTGGATAGTGCTCCGCGCCTGAACAGACTGATTCGGCCGCGCTTAGGTGCCTCAGTGGTTTTCGGCTGCTGTCCTGAAGGGCGCGGGTTCGATCCCGGTCGCAAAGGCCAAATTTGGATGGAGGTGAAATGCTAGAGGCCCGTGTACTGTGCGATGTCACTGCATGTTAAGAAACCCCAGGTGGTTGTAATTTCCGGAGCCCTTCACTACGGCGTCCCTCATAGCCTGAGTCGCTTCGGGACGTTTAATAAACCAAACGAAATGGTTGGCTGAGTGGTGTGTTTCAGAATTCAGGTAGAGTTTGACAACTATTTGCACTCTGCACTATCTGCGTGCGTCTGTTGTCTCCTGCTGAACTATACTAAAGAAGTATAAAGTGACCCAGATTGTGATCTCCCATAAAGCAATTAAATTCTATCAGAAAAACCAGCAAAACGTTATACTCAAGTCAGGAAAGGAGATGTGTTCAGAGAATGTTTAAATGAGAGTGTACCAATATTATGAAATTCTAGAGGCCCGTGTGCTGTGCGATGTCAGTGCACGTTAAAGAACCCCAGGTGGTCGAAATTTCCGGAGCCCTTCACTACGCCGTCCCTCATAACCTTAGTTGCTCGGGACGTTAAACCTCATTGAACCAAGCAACCAGCCAATATTATGAAGTAGTCATGAATACAGGTTTTATGTCTCACATAGGCGATATAAGAATATATGCACAAAAAACTCTCATCGAACTGCGCAACTCTGTTCTGAGTTTTTAATGCATTAATGTATTAACGAATGCGTAGGTACAAAAAACCAGTGTGACTGAAGATATTATGTTCCTTTGCGTTGTCATCCACACTTTGAAGTGTTTCACCACGTGTCTGTTTATCAACAAAGCCTCCGTACTTAAATGAAAAAAAATTGTCAGCGATAATGCCGTATACCTGTATGATTCAGAATTTGATTGTGGTATCTACATAAGTATTCTGAAGTTTGCATTCATTGCCGCTTGAGCGTGTTCGATAGCTGAAATTTTATTAAGTATGTTCTAGCAAAATTCTTTGCAAAAAACTTACTTTGAATTTCTTTGGAACATTTTTACTACATTATTCATTTAGCTTGATGGATTTATCGAGGTTTCAGTTTCACTTTAATCAGTGGACGCGCCCAACTTCGGAATGGTAACTTCTTTACAAACTGCAACGAGATTTTTGCCTACTGAGGATCGGAAATATGTGCTCACAATTATGTTCCCTTGTTTCATAGTTGATTTCAAGCAATTGGGCCATGATTTCTTGCCTACGTCTCCTTATAGAAGGGGAACATTTTATCTACACATTCTTTGGTATGAACACTGCGCCTTTCATCTCCCAGCGTAGAGCACTGCTCCAGTCGGCGTTAAATTGTTAGCCTTAACGTTCTGGCCGTTAGTAGAATCAAGAACCAAGAAGTATTTATTGAGTAACACAAACAAAATGTATACGCAGATATTTGGACCGATAGCCAATGAGGCTAGTCAGCGGTCCAATACAAAATAACATAGGACAACAATCACAAACACATTGAAGAAAAACAAACTTTGTAGCCTTGCTTCCATTCCCAAAAAATGTTTCTTGCATGTCAGTTTGAAATTCCTAGCTTGCTTTATTTCAATTGGCAACGAGTTCCAAATTTTCGCTCCTGTGAATTCTATTCGTCTTTCTCCGTACGCATTATGGCAAATAGGAATATTAAAATTGCCATTGCTGGATTGTCTAGTGTTGCGGACGGGAACACTGAATGCACCAAGAGGTAAGGGGTAGTTGGTATTTATAATATTATTAACCATAAGAGCTATTTTGTAATCGCGTAAGGTTGTGAATGACATGATTTGCATTGCGCCAAAAATGTTATTGTTAGAACTATTCGGAGAAGGTGATCCCATGGTTTTCAAGGCACGTTTTTGTAGTCTTAGCAATGGTGATAAATACGTTTTGTATGTGATTCCCCATGATTCACTGCAATAACTGAGATGACTGTGACATAATGAAAAATACAGTGATCTAAGAATAGCAGGTGAAAAGTGCCGCCGTGCTTTTGCCAACGTAAAACAACCGTATGCAACCTTTTTACACACACTGTGCACCTGTTCCTTCCAAGACAAGTGGCAGTCAAACATGACCCCTAAATATTTAAAAGAAGACACACTATCAATAACATTGTTGTCAACACATATAGAAAAATCACTAGATTCAATACACTTTTGTTTTGAACGAAAAATAACATATTTAGTTTTTTCAGTGTTTAAAGTTAGATGATTATTACGAAACCAAGTCGAGATACGTTGGAGTTCATTGCTAATAGGATTTTCTATTGACTGAAGTAAGTTGCCAGTAAAGATAAGTGCAGTGTCATTCGCATGCATCAAATTGTTAGCGTTAACGTTCTGGCCGTTCGTAACGTTGGTAGGGTATGCACAGGAGTTGTGTTGGGAGGGAAGGCGACAGAAATGTCCCGCACCCTGCCTAGTACATCATAATAGAACCCGCAGCAGTTAAAGAGAAAGGGCTCTAATGTTGACGCAACCAAGTCGGCATCGCTAAGCTTTGCGTATTTTCTCGCCATTGGTGTGCTTATATAGTGCCTTATGCTTGCAGCTCAGGGGACAAGACAGTTACTGCGTGGACCGTCGCTTCGGAAAAGTGCGGCGAGAACCCACCACTTCGAGACGAACCGAGCATATTATTAGTCTGAAGGGAAGAAACGGCGCTTGTTTCGACATCCCTCCTGAACTTTAGCCTGACATTAGCGCAGAACGTGCGAGAGTGAGTAATAAGCCACTCTGGCCTTCTTCGGGTTCTTCCGACAAATTTTGATATGTCGCAAAAGAATTTGCCGCGTCGGTTGCTTTATTTCTAAATTAAAGAGTTAACCGCGCGAAAGGGTCAGGCTACCAGGGAGACACATGCATGACACTTAAAAGCGATTTTAAGTGTAGTGAATGTGTCTCCCTGGTTTCCTAATCCTTTCGCGCAGTTAACTCTTTAACTCTGATAGGTCGCTGCCAGAAGCAGGGTTGGTGTCCGTGTAGCACGTGTTTCACAGCTTGTACCCACTGCTAGTATGAGTATTCCAGCGCTTGCTGCTAAGTTGTTGATCAATAGACCTGGCTTGCCGAGCTTTGTTATTGCACTTCACGGCGTGCTTTACTTTTGTTTGGGTATACATCAGATGACAGCATTAAATAAATTCTGTGAGATTGGTGCTTGGGTTTGCCGGTAATCAGGTTCTGCATAAATATATCTGCGCTTATTGGGCCATCATGGAGTCAGCTCAGTGGACGCCGATGATATATGTATATGTTTTGGCCTCGTGAGAAAATTCATACTTTTTCCAGGCGAAGGATGCGTCTCTATGAAAAGGAGAATGATAGAAATTCCGAAAATAGTGGGAAGAAATAGCAGTAGCTCCTGCTCATCCCCTCTACTGGGTTAGTTGGATGTCGTAATCAGTAAGCAGTAGCTCACTGGCCAGTACACTATGTTTTCGATTCTTCACCACTGATTAGCTGTGTTCTCAGCTACAATAAACTGAACCAAGCTAAATAGTTCTTAGTTCGTCCCAGCTAGACAACGTGTTTAAAATAAGTTGTTATCGTGGAACCAAGGGTTATATTCTGGATCTTTTCCCTCTAATTACTGGCTTGAAATTGTTTTGGTTGGCACTTTAATGAAAGTTCCAAACAGCGGCACTTTCATTAAAATCTGTTTTGAACACTGTAGCTGCACAACTAGGAACAAGCAAGGCGTTATCATATACTACCATTAATATAGTGTCCTCAAAACCCCGTAGTAAAACTTCTCCGAATTCTCTGCTGACTTCCTCGACTCTTCAACAACACGGTGGCCTCCCGCTGGTGCGTTAACGCTAGACATTACGGCTCAGCGAGCCTAAATTCTGATAATACAAGGTACTGCTCAAAAGCTCGAAATAACTGCAAGGGAAAAGGAAGCCTATCTCCGAACAGTGCATTCGCCATCAGCAATCATTTCTAAATGCAGGGCTGAGCCTCTCCGTCGTTAAGGCATTTTGGGATACCCAGAACGGGCAATCCTTTTTCCGATACGTATGTGATCCGTGCGCCCTAGTTGCGTGGCTCCTAATTTTTTTCTTTCAACTTTGGCACCCTTCACATGCGTCCCATAAGGGCACATTAAGGAAGCCCTCTCAGCAAAAGGCCGCTCCTGCATCTCTATACCTATAAGTGTGTCCCATGACCCGAGGCACTTCCTGAGACCCCGAGAATAAGACTGAATGCACTCAACAAGCAGAATTGAGCCTCTTTGAGGAATGACCGTGCGTGGCAAGAGAAGAAGGCAACACAAGAAAGCAACGTCGCACGGTGAAGCAGGCTTTGTCACAGCCACCAAGCGCAGTACTTTTGAAGATCGCCGGTTCCTCGCGATTCCCATGCGTACAGGCGGTGCCAGGCGCTTCTCTCGATTGTCTACTCTTTGCGCTACTTGAAGAATAGTGGAGTGAAAACACACACTGCGCGGTTGTCTTCACGTTGTGCTAAGTGCTCTCTGAAATACTCTATAGGACTAAGTGTAGCCATCCCGGCGTCCAGCTTCCTTCAAAGCTTAAAAATTGGCTTTTTCTTCCGCTCCAGTTTGTTGATTTTTTTGTGCAACAGTTGCAGACCGGCAAAGACAATGATGCCATTTCAGAACGATAGCTAGGGACGTATGCACCTTTAATGTGTTCAGTCTGCGTGGACCCACTGAGTGCACGAAAAAAACACTAGTTCCGATTCGGAATAACCGAGCTATTTTTTCGGCCGGAAAGCCGGACCAGTGCCCGAGTTGGCTCAGTTGGGCGAGGATACAGTTACGGTGACAGTGTTCCGGTACTTAACGGGAAGACAGAGGCGACAAGAGGAGATCACGAACCGGCTTGAAAGAGTTTACTTCTAAAATTCAAGTCGAACAAAGAGGCCTGAAGGAGAGTTTTTGGTCGATTGAACTTTAACCAGTTTTGTCCATTTATCTTCTAAGCAGCGCAGCCATCGGAAAGTCACACTTACTTTATTTCATTGTTCCCTTTAGCTGGACAAGGTGGGCGGGAATTCAGGGCTCCTGAAAATGTGAACATGTCCCACGGGTTGTTCGATCGGGCGGTTGGGGTGTTGCCTAGGCTTTTAGCCAAGTCCGGCTTATAGCGCACCGTCGACGCCGGTTTCGGAGTTTAATTTAGAACTCCTCTAAGCAGTTCATGTGTGCGGCGACTCGATTAATATATGAATGTATCAGCAGCACGAACACAAAGCGGAAGAAGAAGGAGGAGATAGTACAGAGCGCTGAAATTCCAACTTTTATTTGAACAAAACCGAACTTACATTTATGTACACACACTAGAGGGAGTAATCAAGGCGTGCGGTCGAACTGGGACACGCACGAGGCGCAGGGCATCAAAAGATAACAAGAGTCACACTATACAATGGGTCCAGCTTTGTTCAAATAAAAGTTGGAAGTTCAGCGCTCTCTGTACTATCTACTCCTTCTTCCGTTTTTTGTTCGCGCCGCTGATACATATGGATCGCGACCAACTAGCCCGGCAGATGGTGTTATTCAAGACCAGAGTAGGCGGCTTTTTTTAATCGGCGCATTTGCTCTGCGGTTGAGAGCCTAAGACGCCACATAAGTAAGCGCAACATTTTTATGCAGACGAAAAGGGGGAAATTTTTCCTGCTTACAGAGCCGTGCGCTTGCTCGGCGGAACCAGATTTATGCGGCCTGCAAATGTTTTCAAGAAATATCAAATGGTTTTCTAGGATTTCAGGACCACCCGCCGCGAAATGTCACTGTATAAAGACGCAATTTACATACACATAAATATAGAATATCAACATCTATAAATAAATGGACACTAGTGATCGAGATTCGAACCCTGGCCGCTAGGTGCGAAACGAGCAGACAATACACTATACTTACCATTAATAGACACGATGAGGGAGATTTTTATTTGTTTTAAATATATATAGTGGGGCCGACCAATGACACGAATGTTTAAAATAGTAAATTATGAGCTCCTTTGATGCGCTAGCACGCATCTGATCCCATGTCGCCAATGACGTTTCATATAGAGTGCGTCAGGCTCCATAAACATGGTAGTGGACATGGATCACTTGCTTTTCGGCAGGATGGTGTGCAGTATAGGCGAGAAATATATATCTATTGCTGATTCAGCCGCTGTATGTTGAAGCATACAAGAAATGATAACTCGAAGCATACGGAATGCGTATTTCTCACGCGAGGTGCCAGAAAAACGCGGATCACAATTTTTTTAGCTCAATCGGACGCCTGCCGCTTCAGTAGTAAGCGGCAGGGTCCACATCTTGTATTCAGAAATGAGGGGGCTGCGATAGCAAATACAACTATATTATACTCACTCTCATAAAACTGGTGATGCAAATGCTATAGCGATGAAAGAAATTGCATATTAATAGCACAATGTGTTGTGTGGCTCCGCTGGGAGGAGCGTTTTTTGCCCGTATCGTTTGCAGGCTGGATGCGTTTTAAAACGAAAATTTGATTGAGGTCTTCATTGAAGAAATCACAGCACCAACTTTGTGTCTCACTGTCTGCAAAGCTTCTAGCGCCGTAAGTTAAGCAGCATTCAGGCTGTAGTTACACTAGCATCTAAAGCCGTCTTCGCTGTATCAGGGTGAGCCGCTAACTCCAGCACGGAATTAGAAAAAGAGCTGCTGTGTAACTGGAATAACAAGCGTGTTCTGTTATTAGACAACTCTCATACGTGACAGTGCTTCCTCCCAGGTAGCTCAGTGGCGGCGTCGTTCCGCTAGCGAGCGAGGGTAAAACGAACCTGGCCTAGGTGCCATGCAGAAATTTCGATTGAGGAAAGATTGTTTGCATGGATATGTTTTATTGCGCGAAAAAAAACAACAAAGGTGATGGAAAGTAATTGCGAGGCCTGTACAACACAAATCCGATAAAAAATTTAGGTATTGATGGAAGACCCTTTCTGAACGCTTACGTGCACACCGAAATGTATGGTGCTGAAACCGTTGAAAGACGCATACCTGGCCTTAGAGAAGGCGTGGATTTCCCCTTTAATCTCAAAGTGACCACATTTAGAATGCCGCTCACGCTTAGCAGCGACAGCCAACAATTGTTCCAGCATCCTAGATTGAAATAGCCTGTCAAGCTCGACGTGCTACAGTAATGTGCAGGTACTTTCACGTTGGAAAGAGATGCGAACAGAGCGGAGCCTAGGCGCTCCACGGTTCGCATTTCTTTTAATCACGCTTTTGCTTGGGTAGCTGCAAAAAGGTGCTAAAGTTGTCCGAAATGCATCATATGACGACTCTAACGACGTTTTCTTGCCACCCAGATAACAGCCTCGTCAAAAGTAATTCGAACAACGGACCGCGTAGGCGCATTGTTCGCGTTTCTTTCCATTGCGATAGTATGTTGCCTGCACTAAGTAATTCACAGAAAGCCAACCGCAGCCCAACATGCACGCACAAAATTATGCCTATATACAACACGGCATGCACGTACTTTTCTGCGGCCGTTATAATTCGCTGTATATCCCGAATGGTAATGTTCCACCTTTTTTAGGCCTGGAGCTCAAAACTGCATTTTGAATTCACCGATATTACCGCCTTCAAGAAACAGTGCCGTTCAGCCATATGTTGGCATTTCCCACTGTTTCCTGAATTGCAGGAGATACAGGAAATACAGAAGTCATTCAGACATGTTAGGCTTGGTTAAATATATTATACTTCAATATGCTATCACCAGAAATTCTTTGAGGAAACCGATCAATATAGAACTACCCTTTGTTAAATGAGTGGCACACTTCTTGACATTATCATGTCCGCATCTATATTAAAAAAGTTTAAGGCTTCATCTTGCCTTTAATCACAGTAGTAACCATGTATACAAAACATTAGAGAACACTCCGCAGAGTCCAAAGCGAAATTTTTCTTATGTTGCAGTTCTACACGTGTGGAAGTACATTTGCTACGAATCGGTGGCTTTGCAGGCTTGAATAAATTTATACAATCAGTGTACGATCCTGGTAGTTTCTAGAGAAGCCCCAGTTTATTTCAAGCAATTCATAGAACAAATGTGCGGATGAAGATTGTTTTACAACACGCTTCTAATATGTTAAAACCATAAAACAAAAAGGCAACAAACAAAAACAAGGGGGTTATTCAAAAGTGCAGTCCAGCTGGCAATGGTTACTGTATTTAATGAACAGGAAGGGGAAACTGAATAAAAAATTCAGGAAAAACATCACAGAACCATGCTGAAGCACCACAGCCCACTTTAACAAAAGAAGTGATATGCGTATGTGGGCAGCAACGAATATGATACTTAAAATCACGTATGCAACAAAGTGAAAGTTAGCCCCATCCAGGTGTGGTTCACCGACTGCACTGATATCTCTGATAGCATGTAAGTGAACAAATAAATATTCAAGAATATTGCCATCCTATTTACACGCCCTCTAAACTGCTGAAAGGTTGCCGTCACATGCCTGGAAACCTCATAAAAAGACACTAATAATGCAACAGGACTTTAAAATATGGTACCATTTTTTTTATTAAAAATCAAAACTCTTCCAGCTTATTTTCCTCGCGCCGGCACAGACTTCAGAGTGCTTGCTATATTTGCGTCTTCATTCCGTTAAAAGACTTGCATCTGAATGGAAGAAAAAAACATCAGTTTGTGTGTAGGCACTAAGCGTGTCCTTTGACGTAAGCTAGTCGCTGCTCTTACGAACTGCATCAAGAAGTGAATGAGTTGCTCCGTAAAGATGTTGCCCACCAAGAACTTCAGGCGCTTCAGATAGAGGTATTTCTGCAATTTCTCAAGGCAAAATACAAGTCAGCCGGAGTACCTCTGTTGTGTAGTACGTTCACATCATATCTGTTTACTTGGAAGCAAAAAAAGATACGTTGTACCGAAAACTAGGGAGTTGTTCGGCCCTTCCACGGCTACTAGACGGCGACAGCTTTACAACTTCCTGTCCCGTTCTCTAGACGGCGCCCGCTCCAGACTTCACGTGGACCATGTGAATACAGGTTCCATATATTCAGAACGTTCCTCGCTTGACCCCCACGTCCCATATAGTTCAATTAAACCCCTCATGACGAAACATTTTATGTCAAAATACCTATATTTGATAAGCAGGTAAACGCCGGAGTTCTCGCTGCAGAGAGGATACGACGCCATTTAAAGCGCGAATAAAATATAATACCATTAATTAATTATCATAATCATCAAGACCAGGAATGGACCGAGTGATGACTAAAAGTTTGCTTACTGCGGCTCATTTAGCGTCGATCCGACTGCAGGTATTTCAAAAAGTATTCCTTGCTCGCTTTGCCAGAAAATGCCCGAAGTGAAAATTTGTGCGAGTTGATTAATCTGTCATTTTCAGTGAAATATTTAAGCAAGTATGGTCATGTACTAAAAGCATTCATTATATCTATCATCAGCCTACTGTTGCGACTTATTAACAATCACGGTTTTATTAAAAACTATAGGCCGCGCGCCGAGGGCACATACTGGAACAAAAAGGGCAAGCTTTCAACGCATCTTTGCAGGCCAGCAATGCACGAAGACATTGTTGCGTGCAAAATTGAGTGGAAATAATAACGGAAGTCAAGAAATCTGTGGCGTTCCCATACTGTTTATTCATAAAAATATAAATATTAGTAAGTGCCTTCCACAGCATGAAAATGAAAACGCAAGAACGCGTTCCTCCGTGTGCTTCTTGCTTTCAGAGCACTCTTCCAACCTCAGACAGTTGGCCATCCCAACAGATTGCTGAAGCTTAGTTAGACTTTCTTTGAAATACGAGCTCTATATCGATGCAATTTGGCCGGCATCTGTGGCTCCCGGAGCCAGTTTTTCTAAGTACATGCTTGGGCTCCGGCGAACATACCACTACGTGCTTGAAAGGAAAGTAAAACACGCTACAAAAAATGGCTGAGGCTTAGCTAAGGTTAAGCGTAGTCAGATGCGAAGCATATTGATGGCTAGGCTTGGTAAAGTTCATCGCTTTGTTCTTCAGTTGTTGTAGGACGTTGTCGCCGAGCCGCATATTCAGCACGCCGCTTAGTCAGACGTTCATCCCGCTCTTCATCGGTCTCTGTGGCGCGCTGAAGCTTTCGCTTCTCGTTCAAATGAGCCCTGCTTCTAGGCCTCGTAAGTGCCCGGAGAGCGAGGCAAGATCAGCTTTATACCGCTGCTGTAGCGTCACGTGGTCAGCTGCAGCGCCTCTGATGTGGAGCCTCCACCGCCGCGGCCGACCGCGCGAGCCGGCAGCCCATCTCTCCTCTGCTGTGACGTCATGTTGTCACGTGGTGTCACGTGGTCACGCTAAAGGTCAATGGTAGCTCCACCGCCGCGCTCGACGGGCTCTAGTGTAGCTCTAGTAATATGCTTCGCATAAAAAAAAACACACCAGCGTGTCTGCGCTGCGGGGGGCTCCTCATAATACGAGCACTTTTGTCTGCAGACACGATGATGGTTCGACAGCATCGCCAGGTCTCACTTCCCCTTGAAATTAAATCTACTTCATACGTTTATGTGAAGAGTGGAACACATCGAAGCGATAGTAATAATATCGAAATAGCGCGTTGGTTTTTGTATGCTTGACAAATTTTTTCGCACGGCCAGATCAGCCTTTATACACACACCAGCTGCGTGACCATGAACGCGTGAAGTGCTTTTTCCTTGTGCTCACACGAACTTGAAAGAGGGTAAGAAAAGAGAGGTGAGCCCGGCCAGGCGTTTCCCTGGCAACGGCCTAGCGTGCGTACAATCAAAAAAAAAAAATGTAGAGGCCACTCAAGCTCCGCCTTAAGTGTATGAAGCGATAGCTTGATGTGAATGTATGCCCATATATATACTGCATTGCTCATTCTGTATTTTACATACATATATACCTGGAAGCCTTCATACTACTCCTGACAAAGTGGCGCAGCTGTTAAACAGTGGGGCACTGCCCTCCAATGGCAGGTGCGGCCACCTGCAGGCATTGAGCGCCGCAGGTTGCTCTTGCTGAACAGCTACTCATTAATTTAACTGCCACCTGGCATGGTGGGCAGTTTGCTCACAATCCGGTGCGAAAGTTCTTAGGACGCCACAATGTCACGTGACATCCTTGTCACGTGACCGCTACCAGCTCCTCGACGCTATCACTTTAAAATCACATGTCATGCTTTGCGATAGCCAGGTTTGAATGCGCCAGGAAGCAAATTATCGCACTAACGACTGCTTCAATATTCTTCAAACCACAGCAAGCACCATTCATTGTCCATTGCAAACAGCTTATTTTATTCTTTCACTCTAAACATGCAATTTTGTTGCGCAGACGACAAAAAAATGCGATGCGCGCACACGGGCCTAGTATAATGCAGGCGGCTCGCGCTTACATGTCCGGACAGCGTTGAGCTGTCGGCTTTTCCGCACCTTGACAAATTTACATTTTGCCGTTGGTTGTAGGCAGTAAACTTCCGTACATGTTGCTCACTGCGTTCATTACGTTGAAAACGATGCAAACACGACCCTTTTAGTTTACCGTGCAGCACCGTCCATCAAGTTGACATAAGTACAGGAGAGCCATCTGACAACAAGAAGTGAAACGACATCAGCTCTGGGTTCACGCTTGTCTTTGCTGAAATTTTCGATGAGAGTCGTGGTCGCATTGCCAGCTTTTTTTCTTCTTGTTATTCCAAGAAGTGAAACTAGTCAACTAGAAAAATTGTTAAAGCTTCCACAAAACCCAACTGATTCGAAACCTGTCATTGGTACTGCGTACAGGTATGTTTAACGCTTTAAATGTCGCTAATTTGTCTAGTCTAAAGCTTGCGAAATAAAAGCGAGCGCTACTATTTAAGGCTAGCTACCGCGCGGAAGACTGCCTTTGCAACTTGCATTTGTTACGAAGCGGCCGAGCAGTCAGCCGCTATGTTGTCCTCACGTTGCAAACGGTGCAGACACGACCCTTTTAGTTTAACGTACCGTATCGTCCATCAAGTTGAGGACCATACCATACCACAGCCCGTGCCATGCACAATATATGTCTTGTGATGTGCCTGCCGGGCACGGCGGAGATAGGTATTGTTCCGCGCGTGCGTATTCGTTACCAGCAGGCTCGGCTCATACGCCGAATTAAATATTCTTTTGTCTCACTATCGCTAAGGAAGATTACGCCCTCTTACTAATGTTTGACACCGAGTTCAGATTGTCGAAGTTCTCGCAGTTGTTACTTTTTCCTTTTTAAGACGAAGTAATTACAAGTTATCCATTACTGGCAAGAATATTTGTATTACATACAACGCAATAAGTAATCAGTCAATCTATTACCAAATTCGCAGATAATATAATTTCACATGCAATGCACATGGACGACAGGGCGGCAACTCATCAGGCTGAAGGCAGAAGATTGAAGTGCTATTTTCATAGGTGGAAAGGGTATCTGGCGTGTGTGGCTGCAATGTTCGCAGCCTCGTTTTTTATTCGCTTCGAGTACACATTAGTGTCGCAGTGTGTGCTTATTTCGAAACGTTCAGATGCTAGCTCCCGTTTTGTTGTACTATCAGCAACGAATGAAACGCGAACAAGAAAACTGAGGTGGCAGCCCAAAAGCTCCAATGTATTAGCTCTTCCATTGGAAATACAAGCGCGGTTGAATAGCCCTTCTAAAGAAGAGTCTTCGGGCCTTCGAAATTAAAAAAGCAGGAGCTAGTATTCAGCTTCCCCTGGGTAAGAGCTGCTTATTTTGCAGTCCGTGGTTCAGTTGTCTTGTTCGCGTTTCATTTCTTGCTGATAGTACATATAGAGGACTACGCTCTGGAAAGCATTGACCGTTTGCTTAGGTCCACCGCATGGCGTTTCACGAGTTCCCTTTGAGAGATTTTGTTTGTTGGGAACAAACCCCTGAATTTTGTTTTTCGGTTCCATGGCTCGCCGGCCCGTTCTGTAGATGTCTTGACGTTCATATTTAACACAACTATAAAGATATTCTTTGTAAAGGAGAGACTTCCGACCAAAGTGACAGCAAAGAGAGGAAAGGTTTTCCTCTTTTTTTTTAGTCTCTGATTTGTTGGAACTCCGTCTTTGCTTCACTTTTTCTTGGATTCCTTCTCATTACAACAGAGATATATTCAGGTTCTTCTACAAACCACTAACGAAAGTTGTGGTTTGGTTTTGTCTGGCGACTAGTGCTCGGCCAGGTTTGCTGCTTAACGACCTCGGTGAAATTCTTCAGCTTGGTTTGTCATCCGCGGCAAAATCCTATTTTCTATTTTATGAGTGCCATAAGCTCACAAAGCACCTCTTCACTTTTCAGCCTTCTAACGAGGTCCCCAGAAAACAGCGCTTGACTACCGTTAAGAACGCCCGCGAATTATATCCGTAGAAAAAGAAAGCATAACTAAATAATTTCAAGCATAGGCTCTCATTATAGCGCTTCATGTTCCCCAAGCGCTAACGCGTCCACGAAACTCACCGCTGTGAGCTTGAAAGCGCCTAAAAGGCCCCTAACCCGTAGTCACTCTGGCTTCCCCGGTGTATTTGCGGCTGTCAAACAAACACACAAAAGTGATTAGTTTTTCTCTTCATTCCTTGGTACAGTGCCCTTCTGACAAGGACACAGCGTGTGACGGGACCAAGGTTCGTAAAGAGAAAAGCTTGAATCAGCTGTACTCGCCATAAAGCTGTATTCGCTAAGTCTGTAACACGTAGAGTTGTCCCGCTAAAAATTTACCCTTTTATTTTCTCTTGAGTTTTCTGACACATTTAGAATAAAGATCAGTTTCATTACTACAATGATTCGACATTTTTGTGTCCGAGTAGGTACACCCCGTTGCAAAATGACACAGGCGGCCAACCATCAATGCTATTGCGTAAGCTCTATTTGTTGAAAGAGCAATTGTAGTTCCCTTCCTCTGTGCAGTTCAAGGCGGTATTTCAGGAAGGGAAATAATTTTGGTGCCGGGCTTACCAAAGTTCTCGCAGTAATATTTGTCTGAGGTAAAATCTTTGGAATAAACAATTTCGCGGTGGCGCTGCAAGCAGCCGTCTCGAACAGACGCACGTTCGCATCGCTCCGACTTTTTGAAGCTTTTTGGCCCGGACGTTTTTGAGCTAGGCTCCCAAAAATGAATGGGCCACCCCCATCGTGTTCCTCGTCACCTGTGGACGACGGTTTCAACGCTTCCGCGTCAACGACTACCCCAGGAAACCATCCGGATGCATCGGATACGCCTACCGCCGAAGCCGCCAACATGGCTTCGCAGCAGCCTCGGCAAGACGCCGCGGTAACATCGTTTTGCAGCGGCACAGATAACGCGGCCCAACCTGACGCCGTGCTCGGCGCCGACGAAAGCATGGCAGATGACGAAGCCATTCAAGTGGTTGCGACGATACCTGTCTCCAACCCATTCTCTGTTCTTTCCACGGAAAACAAGCCGGGAAGCGCCCCTTCCGAGGTAGTATCTTGCACTTTTCCGTTTTCGAAATTTGCCAAGCAACCTAGGATGTGGTCAGGCACCTCGCAGATGGCTCAAGAAAGCACTCGCTTTGAGAACAAACGACACGGCGCAAAACATGCCCACTCTCAGATAGCTATAAATGCTCGCTTCACGGATGCGCATTATCGATCGCTAGGCTGTGCCTCAGCGTCCATAGTCACCCCTATGGGCAGAATCCATCACTTGGCTGATAATGAACATACTGAAGAAGATGATTAGCAGCCTGTTAGGCGAAAGAACAAGGCCTCAGCCGCCGATCCAATCAGGGTTAAATACACTGTCATAATTAAGCTAACCTCACCTGGACAACTAGGGACACTCCCCGCACACTAGCTGCACGAAGCTGTTGCTAATGAGCTTCGGAAAATTCATTTTCACTCTGGCTTTCAAGTACGGCCTCTTGAACGAAGCAATCAGTTTGCTGTCGACATATCGCATATGCATGCCAGAGACCATCTGATTGGACTGCAGTCTCTCCTTATTTCTGGAAAGGAGACACCTATCCAAGCTTATGAAACCATACGCCCCGGCCAGATCCGCGGGGTCATTTATCGTGCCAACGAGTTAACAAGCGAACAGCTCATGGCAAACCTCACGTGCTACTCGTGCAGCATAATAACCGCCAGGCCTATGGGCAAGAACGGAGCAGCTCTAATCACGTTTGAGGGCTCCAGACTTCCCCGAAAAATTCATCTGTACAGCATACTCCTTCCGGTGACACCTTATCACCCGAAGTCTATCATATGTGAGACCTGTCACAAAATCGGACACAGGGCAATTTCGTGTCCACTAGTCGACCAACGTCGATGCTCGTACTGCGGTCGCCTTGCACATGGAAACCTCGAGGTTTGTCCGACGGAACCACTATGCCGCAATTGCAGAGGTCCCCACGTAGCCACGGACCCAAAGTGCCCTGCTCGGCGGCAGGCCACAAAAACCTTGAGGAATGGCGTTTTCCGTCGTATCCGAGTATCGCGACGAAAAGAACGCAAACAACAAGCCGAGATTCTACGTGGTAACCAAACGGTGTCGACGACGGCGCCCAAGAGCCCTGTCAGTACACAGCAATCAGCCTCGGAGTCAATATTGCTTGTTAATCAGGACTTCCCTCCACTACGAAGTCAGCCGAAGCAGAAGACACGAGACAGCGAACATAAATCTAAACGGCAAGGCGCGCACAAGCCCTCCACACAATCTGAGAGCAATAGTGAAAGGAATGCCACCTCATCTCTAGCCGCAGTTTTTTAGCATACCGCGACGGCACAAAAGCAAGCGCGCATTCATCGGGTTTACGCTGAAACACTCCATGATACGCAACGCGGCGAGCAAACGAATCTTGCAAAAGATAGTTCGCGTACGCTACACTTAGATGAAAACCAGCTCACGCGCATTATCGAACTGGTCACTGCCGAGGTGATCAAGCGTATGCTCCCACTCTTGGGAATGTCACAGGTTTCTCCGAATCAAGAGCCCGAAATTGGGCACACATCATCTTCACTTCCGCGTACCTTTCAGTTTAATAATGGCAGGAATTAGCGCGAACCCACATGACATTTTTGCTTCGGACTCTCCTATATGGTTCTTGCAATGGAACTGCCGGGGAATCCGTCGCAAACAAGCTGAACTTCAGAGGAGACTGTCCATTACGCCAACGCCTCCTCTAGCTGTCCTGCTTCAGGAGACTGGCATTAATAAGCCCAATCTAATAGGGTACAAACCTTACTGCACCCCTTCCATAGAGCACCGGCGTCCCGGGCCAGGATCGCGATCTGCGCCTCCAATAGCCAATGGGCAGGCATGCGTTCTTGTTCTGTCGCGCACGGCCCACACTGAACTAGATACTTCCGCGTGGTGCACGCAGACGCAGGAGGTAGCGGGAGTACGCCTTAGCTTAGATGGCGACCAACAAGCCTTAGTTTTTTCAATCTATGTTTTTTCAGTCTTAGTTTTTTCAATCTTAGTTTTTTCAATCTATCATTCGGTACTACGACATATCAAGTAGATATGTCTTTTGTAGAACACTTCTTAAGGATATATCCCCAGGATCGCGTTGTAGTTGGGGGTGATTTTAACGCCATGCACAGCAGCTGGGGATATCATCACTCAGATGCTAGGGGAAGGGACCTTTGGCAGCAAATTGTCAGAGCGAAACTGAACATAGCCAACGACCTCACGCTACCTACTCGCCTTGGCCAGCACAAAGGTCAACAAGACACTTCCCCAGACTTGACACTAGTGTCTCATCCCAGTGAGATCCTATGGTCGAGGGCTGATGATGTCATTGGCAGTGATCATTATCCCGTGGTGGTCTCATGGGCTCCTCGAGGGCGAAAGTCATTACAGCGGCAACAACGCCGTCGAATAGAGGAGCACGTCTCATGGGACGATTTTCGTAGAATGCTCGGTACGGTGAACGCTCCAACAGGGTTAGACGAGCTCATTAGTCAGATCAGCGATGCCAAGAAGAAAGCTACAACGAAGCTTTCAGTCAAGTTTGATGCCCCAAAGCCAGATTCCCACCTTTTGAATCTGTGGAATCGTAGGCTTCGGGCTCTCAAGGCGTATCGCCGATCAGGCCGGACACCCCATCGGAGGCGTGCTCTCACTCTCATCAGTCAAGAAGTTGAGAAGTATACTCTGCAGCTCGCTCTCCAAGACTGGCAGCTGCTGTGCCACTCACTCAATGGAGCAGCTAACTTATCGAAGGCCTGGCATATATTTCGAGCTATCCTTGGACGCAAGAAGCCAATTTCCCCTGCCCAATGCATGGCCTTGAAATTGAATGTCTCCCCGGCGAAGTTAGCTATGCAAGCAGGGAAGGTATTTTTTCCCCAACCTGAAACTGCAGATGTCTTGCCTGCGGACCCCGTATCAGGTACATAAAACGATTACGACGTTCACTTCACATTAGACGAACTGGAGGCAGCTCTGTATGACTCCAATCACAATAGCGCCCCAGGGCCGGATGATATACGCTACTCAACACTTCTGAACCTTCCCAAGTCACATAAAGTTGCCCTCTTGAAAGAGATGAACAAGTACTGGGCCAACGGTGATCTTCCTCTTGCCTGGAAGAAGTCAGTGGTAATACCAATTCCAAAACCTGGCAAGCCAAGTCGAACATTACAAGACCTCAGGCCAATATCGCTGACGTCCAACCTTTGTAAGGTCATGGAACGTATGGCTCTAAGAAGACTTGAATGGTACTTAGACAAGTACAACGTCCTGTCTCCTATGCAAGTAGGTTTTCGTCGAGGGCTCTGTGCCCAAGACATTCTCAGAAGGCTTTATAACGACGTTCTCGCATACCCTAGCAGCGCACAGCTCCGAGTGGTTGTTGGGGTAGACGTCAAAAAGGCGTTTGATTCCGTGCCCCACTCGACCATACTTCGCCGGCTACAGGAAGTGGGGATAGGCGGCAACCTCTACCGCTTCGTGAAAGCCTTTCTTGCAGAAAGAACTTTCTCAGTAATGGTTGGAGATACTCAGGATGAATGGCAACGTAACCAAACAGGTGTCCCCCAAGGCGCTGTCATATCACCGGCTCTTTTTAACATTGCTATGTCAGGTCTCCCGCCAATGCTGTCGTCGATACCCGGTCTTAATTTTGCCGTGTATGCGGACGATATAACGTTGTGGACTAATTCAGGGTCCCCTGCAGAGCAAGAACTAGCCCTACAAACAGGCCTTAATGCCGTCCATGAATACATCAAGAAGTGTGGAATGGAAACCTCTCCCGAAAAAACCGAGTATGTGGTTGTCTTAAATGGTTCGCGGGTACGAGCCGAGGCCGGACGCAAACTTATCTCTCTTCATTTAGGGCACTCAGTAAAGGCCGATTCACACGACGGACCGTTCGTCCGCGGCCCGCGCAGTACGTGTGCATACGTCAGCACTTTGAGAGGCGCGCTGTCGGCCGCCATCCATCCATGCATCTAGCGCGCCTCTCAAAGTGCTGACGTATGCACACGTACTGCGCGGGCCGCGGACGAACGGTCCGTCGTGTGAATCGGCCTTAATCTGCCGGAAACAAACAATCCGTATACTCGGCATGCTTATTGACGAGGATGGAGGAGCCAAAAGCTGGCTTCATAACACGATGCATAGCTGTCATCAGGCTTTACACCTTATACGCCGCGTCTCTGCGCGTGGATGGGGAATCAAGGAGGTGGGGCTCCGTCAGATTACCCTGGCACTCATAACATCAAAAATCCTGTACGCATATTCGTACATGCGGCTTAACGCAACCCAACGCCTTCAGCTTGAGCGAATCAATCGCAAGGCGATGCGCCTGGTTACTGGTCTGCCGCAGTACTGCCCAGTAGTGAACCTACACGCATGCAGCAAAATCAATGCCCTACAGGATCTGGTAGAGCAGCAATCGCTAGCCCAGCGAGTCCGTCTCTCCACAACGGCGGCTGGCCGACAGATCCTGCGGGCATTAGGCTACAACGTTGACAACTTAGAGCCACTTTCGTCCGCTGCCCCGCCATGGGAATTGATCGACTTAGTAGATGGTATGCCATTACCAAAGAATATGAGTTCGGCTAATCCTCAAAGGCGCAAAGCTGCCGCCAAACGGCACGAGAAGACATCCTACAAGTTATCCCAGGAAGGAGCCATCCAACTATACACAGACGCCGCTCAGTTTCAACATTGCGCCGCTGTAGCTTGTCACGATTCTGTGTCAGATACCTCTGTAGTTCAACGGCTTTCCGAGGAACACACCGTCACCAATCTCGAACTCATGGCCATACGACTTGCCATTACTCGAATAGTAGAAAGACAAGATCCGGCTCCTTGCACCTACCATGTTTACACAGATTCACAAGCAGCGTACACCACCTGCCGCGCAGGGGGAGCTGACTATGCCGTTCTCAACACTATTCGAACCGAAGCCCGTCGCCTGCGAGAGGAGGGCTACACTGTCATTATCAAATGGATTCCTGCACACGAAGGAATCACTGGAAACGAAAAGGTACACCAGGCAGCGCGCGCAGCAGCTCTTTCCGCACCTTTGCCTGGATCCACATTCGTTTCCGCTTCTTGGCCCCCTGATGACGTTGCGCACCCGTCGTCGCCCCATATGGATAGGGCGGAGACATGGCATCGCGCACAACGCTATCGTCGCAGCATACTCCAGCACTTGGCCAACCCTGAGCAACTATATCGCCGTCCACATAGCGCATTAAGGAGAGTGGAGGCAGTGCTCCTTCGCCGAGCCCAGACTGGCCAGCTTCTATCACCAGTGAAGTTGCACCTCATAAACCCGCGCTCATACCCGACTCCTCAGTGCCCGACGTGCCCTGCCAGAGGCACGGCCGAACATCTCCTGTGGAGCTGCCCTACCTTTGACGCAGTACGGGAAAGAGCACTCAAGTCCCTGGGCGGGCTTCGACCTGGAACCCTGCAGGAATGGGTCGATCCGCCATCGCACATCGGGCCATCAGACGCACTCCGGCTCTGGCGAACTTTTCTTTCCTACTTCAAGGAAGATGAAGGGCCAGGCCATCACTTCGCGGAGCCGACCTCGGGACGACACTACCTCGAGGAAGAAGCGGACACCGGTCCCCAACCCGCACTCCGACCTTCACCCCCACCCCCATCCTCACCCCCACCCTTAACCACTCCCCCACCCCAACCTCCATGAAGCACCTTAGTTCTGCCGCAAGGTATCGGCCTACTAAATGCAGAAATAAAGACGTTTAAAAAAAACAATTTCGCTATCCCGGTCACTGCTACATCATAACAAAACACTGCCGCTTTGCACATTTCCTCCCATTGGCCGGAGAGATATGAGCCTTGGTTGGCTTGAGCAAAATGTAATTCATGGGCCAACCGCAGGCACACGTAGCATACGTAGACATGTGATTTAAGATATCTCGTAAATGTGCCGGCCAGCTTCTCCAGGTGTGGTCCTGCTATTTTAGCACTGTAATGTCGTTTGTTGCAGTAATATAGAGGGTTTTTTTTTTAATGAGAACAGCTTTTTCTTTAAAAAGCCGAGAAACATACGACAATACGTCCTGTGCAGTAATTTGTGCGGTATAGTGGACTTCAAATACGCGGCAGCAGGTAGTTATAAAACAATTTTAAAATTGTCGCTATTTCCCATTTTTGTTTCTAGTTTTAGAGCACATGATTATACAGAATTTATAGGTGGTAGGCGATCCAAATTTTGAATTTTCTTTCATTAAGGTTCGAGATATCGAGCCTGCAGTTATGCGCGCAAAACTAGGCCGCATCGCAACGAACGCTCAGGATGTGCCGGATGTGGTATAGCCGCACTTCACGCCAGCCATACGGGTTTAAATCCCCCCACGCCCTCCCCCCCCCAAAAAAAAGAAAATCAAGCAGCTCGCGTGGGGCGTCGGGCTCACTTGCACCTTTCCCCCGTGCTCCGGCGAATACATATCGTGAACCTAAAATGGGTGGCAACGCTCCGAGCGCAGAGTCGCGACGCCACATATGTTACTTCGCAGCACTACTCAATGAAAAAGAGTTAGGGTAAATTCTATAACAATCTAAAATTTGCCAATAATAACATCTATCGAAGATAAAATATTTACAATAATAAAAAAAACAATACTCTTGCACTTCGTAACTAATTATAACAACCTGAAGCTGTCTAGGCAATTGTTGCCAAAACAGTTCGAGAACAAAAAATTGTGTAGCTTATATCAGGAAAAATTAAAGCCATCCTAAGCGATAAAAAATTTCTCGAAAAATCTGTAAGTTAAGAAAGCTTGAATGGAACGCATAGCACGCGTTAGTCATCATCTCATCAGGCATATCAGCAAAATCCGCAGATCGGCCTGTTTTCGGGGACCGGGGAGTGGTGATAATATCATATTAAGTTTACCATTTATTACGCTATTTCGAAACACATTTCACTTCGGACCTAGTCGCTTACGATATGTAGAATGAAGCACAGAGGGTATCACAGAATTCATAATTTTAGATCCTAAATTTTATCACATAAATCGGTATCCCAGACTCAGAGGCATGGCAACCTGTCATATCAAAGATTTTGTTCAGATAACCTAGATAAACTTTGATAACCTAGGCAACATAGATGACACGAGAAGACAGGGGACATTTCCGAGAACGCCTATATTAGGAACCATCTACGTAGCACTCATCTTAACAAGTATGACAAAGCATATTTTCTTTAGCATCACACTACAGTACCAAACTGCGATGACTTCTTACCAGTGAAATTCTTTTCCGCTTCTACAGTTGTACCAGAAGAAACAAAATAATAATAAGCACCCTAGCACCAGCTTTCTTCCTGAATTCGACGTACTGCCGCCTACCGCCCCTTCATTGTTAGGGCCGAAGATACTCGAAGTCGCTTGGGCACATCGTTGGCAGACATGCGCAGTGCTTTCCAGTCGTAATGAGCATTCCGCACTTAAATTATCTCGGACGCGCTCGACTCGCGTTCATCTGGAGATTGTTTTTTCGTAGACAAAAGCAGCTACCCGTCAACTTCATGCGGCTCCATTAAAAAAGTGTTTCTTCCCTTTACTTTAGATTAGTAATGTTCCCTCTCAGCGATCTGCTCGTAAAACATTGCTCCGGCTACGTCGAGTGCTAATGTGTACTCAACGATAAGCGTACGCACAATCTAGCATCCGCAAATTAGTAAAAATTAATGTTAAGATAAATAAAAACTTTCCTGTTGTTCCACTCATTACTCGTTTCAAAATCCCAGAGATGTCGAACTTCCCACAAGTGCTCTGGCGGCTTAAAAGTGACGCACAATTATTGCACTCCCATTACTATGGAAGAGCTCCCCAAGAATGAAACTCTCAGGTTAATTCACAATACTTAATGACTTCCGGGTTAAGCCTGTTCGTATTTTAATAAATCTTTTCATTTAATCTTCATATTAGGGAAGAATAAAGTAGTTGGGCCAGTGTCACTGACCTCGGAAAAATTAAACTAAAGCTTCTCAAAAAGTTTTATCACCTTCGTACTCCAAAAGGAAAAAGAACGCGTACCGAAATGAGCAGTCAGTTTGCTCCGCGTTAACGCATGACTAGTGCGGGATAGAAAGCTAGTAAAGAACTTTCCGAAAATGCATAAAAACTAGACGTGTGCAATACCAGATTAGATTAATGGCCATCGTTTCAACCAGACCAGAACCTGAACATGCGCGTGAAGGAATAAATGCTTCATCTGCACCTCGAAACACAATTTTTCTTCTTTAGGTAAACGTAGAATCTGCGTAAATCTTTAGGAAGCGGATCCGCGGCCCATACGCCACAATTTTGTTCGTATCTCTTCTATTTGTCCCATTTCCAACTTGCCACGCATCAACAGAGAATCATAATACGAACTAAAGCCCGGATCCAAATTCTCCACCAGATTCTTTTAAGAAAAAGAAAAGCTGAGTTTCCAAAGCCGGCGGAAACTTTTTCATCCTCTTTTTTGAAGCAGTGTTTGTTACCAACAAAGAAATTTCTCTTTTCGACGAACTTTGCGCAGTGTTGAGGAATGAACCAGTTTTATCGCAAATTTAATGCTCCCATAAATACTGCTGAATTTTCTTTAACTTGCCAGGATGCAAATGTGAATTAGCCGCGAATAGCAGAATCACGAGAAATCTTTGAAAACTTACATCATCGAAGTTTAATCCTAGGAGGTTCGCGTTTGAGCGCTTGTTTTCGCTAGGGGCTCAGACAATTGAACAGGTGGTGGTTTGAGCGTAAGATTGTCTTAGAAGCGCGAGATATGAGGCTGAGCCCCCAGGCTTTACGCTTCGGCCGAATCGCGAAGCTGTAAAAAAATATTCCTCTAGAAACGGGATGACTCAAGTTTCACCACGAGTTCATAGCGCCAAGTGAGACCTAAAGTACAAAGTGCATCCGCGTAGGCATGCCGAAATCGCATCATGCAAATTCCAGACAGTGCCATCCCACGCTATGACATTTCACAAAGTTCCAGGCCATCTTTGTTTGCTAGACGTGCGAGAAAAAAATACGGAATGCCTGGCCTCACCTGAGGACAAAGTTGTGCTATGGCTTGCCTCACGGTTCTTCTAGTGTGTCAAGAAGAGCGACACGGGTGCTGTGGTAGCTTCTTGACTTAGAACGCTTAAAACTATCCTTACGGTGTTGCCCCTCCCAATACCGCAAAAAATGATACCTGGCGGCGATGAGCATGTGCCGTGAAAAAATAGTTCGTATTTTCACTGCAAACAGCTCGAAAGGAAAGATGGAATGTAGAAGAGAAAATTCATTCGATGTGTATCTAGCAAATAGTACCTTTGAGACGCCTAATTCGTCGTTGCAAGCGACCACTGGCGCTCAGGGTATTGCAACACGTGAGACCCGACTACTGGTCAAATATGGAGGGCAGACATTTGAACAACACGCCTGTTTCCTCAGCCGCCCTCGAAGTTGTCGAGGAAGAAAATATATTTAATCGCTGAAATCTTTTTTTTTTCAATTTGATAGAAAATGAAACGGTGCTTCGCGTGAAGGGAACCGGATTTTGCGCGTGCCAATGCAGGAGGTTTAAAAGATGTCAAATTTTGAAATGGAAAAGGATCTGAACACCTATACGGTTTAAGTGCGTTATAACCGCCAGCCTACTGATAGAGGAATACGTGAAGTTGCATATCAAGTGGCAGGAATTGAAGAAGGCATTGCACTTACGGAGTTGCAATAATTCAATTCGCAGTGTTTTATCTTTATTTGAGATATCTTACAGCACTGAATTTCCTTTCTTCGAATCTTAAATATTTATGCCTCGAACAAATTTTTCTCTCTCATGCATAGCCGTAAACATGATTCGCCTTTCCGACCTTTCCTTGGGAGAAATCGAGTCGATAACGGATCTCCAGAGCGACACTCGTAATTTTCTGTTCATGGCTGATTTCTTTTTTTATAGTCAAGCGCGAAACGTTTAAGCCAAGAGGTCAGGTTTTGTCAATACTTCAAACTGCGGTGCGCTATGACATGATTGCGATTGAATGCAAACAAAAACAAGCTTATCTGCTAAGCGCATATGTACCAGGTGGCTATCCAGAAAAAAAAATAGCGCAGGTGTTTCATCTCCTACTACGAGCCAAAACATATTCGCCTGGTTTAATCCGAAGCTTCAAGAGCCTTGGAAGAGAGGATTAGCCTTGGATGCCACACTACACGTGTCTAAGTGGGAACGATGCATGGTGGAAATCAACGCCGACCTGCCGCGCATGAAATGTTTCGTATCGCTTTTCCGCTAAGCACCGGAAATTTCCATTTGTTTCGCTTTATTACAGGACAGTAAGAACAGGATCACAGAGAGTGTATCCTTCAGGTCCTCTGGGTGTCGATATGCTCTCTTTTTTGTTTATTTTTTTCTTCTCGCTCTTCTATTTCTCGTTCCTTCAATCGATGCGCGTTTTCATTTCATAACTTTAGAGTGTGTTCAGACTATTGTTGTAGCCTGTTTCGCTTTCCTCTTTTGAAGTAATTTCTTCGATTTCGAAAACTCTGAAGCGGCTTGAGCAGAAAAACATCACCTGAGATTATGATTCACCCACTACAGTTTTCCGGCGTCACCTATTACTAGCCCTTTTCTTGAACTAAACGGAGTTTTTGGTGTCCGCAACAGACCACCAGGAGACTAGCTGTATGCACGCCCGCCGTAGGAATACGAAGAACGAAAACAGAAGCATGCAGAGCATGAATGTGCGCACAAGCTTTCGCACTCTCGGACTGGCAGCGTCGCGGGCGCAGACGCAATCTCACTCAGAGCTAGCAAGGTCAATAAACCGGTCACGCTAGAACGAATTAAAGGCGTGCCAGAATTTATTGCCCGTAAAATCAACTAATTGGAAGGACTTCTGTTAATGGACGTACATTAAGGCGAAATAGCACAACTGAAAACTAATTTAAAGTATACAAAACGAAAATACTATTTTAGAGTGCACAGATAATTGCGATTGCCTCTTCTAGGCCGAAAAAGAAAAGATGCGGGTAGTTTGTGTGCAGTGCACAATCTGTAGTTTCTTTATCTCCCGCTCGCAGCCTTGGGATCCGCCTCTACGCTGCTCATATGAACAGCACTTGTATAAACAGCACTTGAGCCCGCACTTGTATGCGGGCTGCCAGGCAGCGCAAGCCCCGTTTAAGCATTAGGCCTTTTTCGTCGTGTTGCTTTTTGTGGCTGTCTGCGGACAACGTAGGTATTTCTTTGTCAAACATTAAACATTTTCGCATTTCGTTGTGCTCGTAGTGATTCAGCTCGTAACGACAACAACGCGAAGGCGGTGAGCCCACGCTTCGAACTGCGCCTTCTCGGACGGTCCGGCTATTACGCGTCTGCGCTCCTCCCGTGGACGTCTCAGCAAGTGGCGGCGGGTTCTGTGGATGCCCGCATGTATGACCAGTGTGTCATGGCGTTGTTGTGTCATTTAAACCTGATTAGCAAGTTCTACTTCTCTCGGATCGCGCGCCGCATTCCGTAGTAAAGCCCCAGGAAAACAGGGCATAATTGCATCGAACTTCCCATTACATTGTTGCTGCTGCTGCACCGAAACCTTAGCCTGCGTTTTTTTTTTTTTGAACATCCGTTTATCCGGAATATCCATTTAGGAGCACCCCAAATGTCTGGTCGAACAAGTAGCTCAATGCGTAGAATAGGAATGCAAGCACTGCGCTTCCGGTGGCCTAATCTAATCTCCCCCAAACTTCTCTTGAACTAATCATTAGGTTTCCTGAAGGAGCACTTAAATGTGTATCAGCGGCCGCATAATGTAAGTGGAAGCACTCACGGGATTAGGTTCTGCTGACTTCTATCGCATTTTTCCCACTAAAGCGAGCCCTTGACCACGTCGCTCAGATGAAAACAAGCTTGTCGTAACAATCTACCACCGTTAGTCTGCAGCTACGCTGCGTGCAGCTTAAAACCACTTTACCAGTTCTGAGTATCGAGTGAACGGGAATATAGCCAGATAACACAGTTCTGGTTAACCTTGAAGCAATATAAGAAAAAAATGCTTTTGCAGTTCCGCTATGGGAAAACCTTGCCACTTATTTCAGTCTACGAGCGCTTAAGTGAAAGCACTCAAGTGATTAGCCGCTGTCTGTTGCTCCGGGCTGGAATCGTGACCCGAGAGGTAGGCAGGTACCCTCACAAAGTGGCCGGCCCAAAAGTAGGCGCCCTCTCAGGAGAACCACACAGCAGCCGTTTATTTCAGAGACTGGGCTACTCTGTCCAGAATCTCAATGGAATGAAGGTGTTCCTACAGAAAAGCGCGCCGTTCGGCTTTGAGCGCACACAGGAAAGTTCCTTTTGTTAGGGAACCCAACTTCGGTACTTAGATTTTGGGCTGAGCAGCCAATATACGTACAGAATACACAAAATCCTACTTATCTTCAGGAGACCATGCACGATTACTGGCGCAAATGGAAGCGACAGTTACCGCCGCCGCGGTGGCTCAGTGGTTATGGTGCTCGGCTGCTGACCCGAAAGACGCGGGTTCGATCCCGGCCATGCCGGTGGAATTTCTTTGGAGGAGAAATTCTACAGGCCCGTGTACTGTGCGATGTCAGTGCACGTTAAAGAACCCCAGGTGGTCAAAATTTCCGGAGCCCTCCACTCGGGCGTCTCTCATAGCCTTAGTCGCTTTGGGACGTTAAACCCCATAAACCAAACGAACCAAGCGACAATTGTATTGTAAAATTTATGGCACCAAAATTTGCGTGCGGGAGCCTTTTTGTGGGATATAATGGAAGCGACTGGGGATGTTTGAAGGCTAATTTCGACGAGCTGGTACTCCAGTTTCTTAATTTACCTTCATGAGAAAGCGGCCCGCTCACACCAGCCAAAACGCGCCCAGACGCTGAACTCCGTGCTCAGCGTGAGTGGTGTTAAAATAATCCATCCGAGATCATACACTGCATCGATCGCACAGGCCGCCCACTGCGCGTTCAGGCGGTCTGAGGGCTATCAAAGACGTGTTCGCTCGCAAGAAAAATGAACACAGCTTGCTAAAGCCGGAGTCAAGCAGTTACGTTTTCCCCAGTTTTCCCAAAAGCGCTTGCCCGGATCATTGTAAATGCGTGAGTACGGTGGAAAAAAAACAACAACCAGCAGTTCTACCCGTATCGGACTGTAAAGCATAGATGCAAAGAGGCTGTAACTTTATGCAGGGTGCATAGCTGGCATGAAATTTACCACTGATCAGAACTTGTGGTGAACTGTGAAATACACCCAACACGACATTATGTCAGTGTCCTGCAAAAAAAAAATAGTGCTTTGGAGTAGCACCAATATCTTACCCCATATCGGTGTATGGTACAAGCTCTTCCCAAAAACACACTCTGTACGTGGAACTTTCATCCATCTGCCGCGGACAACAGAGCTGCAATTTCTGCACTTTCTGAAAAATTATCGTTCAGATCATGAAAAATCTGTCATTATGGGCTTTAAACGTTATTATGGTTGAAACGAGATTATAGGGTAAGAGTGGTGATTTAATTTATTTTTAGAAACGCGCTTGAACACTGAATTGTGGCTCTGTAAAAAAATGTGTGCAGATATTAATTTCCCTCTCATTACTCGAGGTTGAAGTCGTAACTTTCAAAGTCTGGTATTGTTTACGGCGCTGTAGATTTGGTGTTCAGCCATGAAAGTTTACTATTCTCTTAGATCATTGGCAGGCGTCATTCTTTGTGCGCTTTGGACCTATCGCAAGGTGCACAAAAAAAGGCGAATATTGTGTGGGGAAACTAGATTACCACGAGCTGTGAACCAAAAGACTGGATATGTCGATTTTTCAATTTCATTCGAATTGAGTTCACTTTTCAACACGTATATGCACAAACGGGCAAAGAAAGCAACTGAGGGCTCAGCAAGTTGCTAGTTTATGCCCATGCAATGAGTGCACAAAATAATGTACCCAGTTGCCAGTAATAAATAGGTGTGAAATGTGTATATTATCACATGGACAAAAATAGACTGCACAACAATAGCAATCAACTGGAAGAGGCATCACCTTACATATATAAAAAAAATCCAAAAACCGACAAAGGTTGTTCTTTAGAAATGCTTGTGTAATACAGAAATACCAGGCTACGAGTAATCAAAGCTGCCACAGTATCCCATACGTGTAACAGAAAAATGCAAGTCACTTCGCATAGCTAACACCTGGTATTGTTCTAACAAAACAAAACAAAAAATAAAACGGTACATTGTTTACAAACTAAAAATAGAAACAAATACATGAATAGCATACTAAGAGTAAGAGGATTTATTACTGCATTCTAGAATGCGAACGAAAAAGCATATTTCTAGCATAGAACTAATATCGGCAAGAAACTGACAGCTATTTTTGTTAATTACCACTTTTGCTGAGCGAGAAAAATTGTGGCGGCTTTTAACTGCTACTGGAAGACTGATCCATATTTTTATTCCCATTATATGCTAAGAATCGTTCGCTCTTAAGTTAAGAGCTACCGAATGTTTAAATTACAGTTTTCTTTTACCTTTTGCGTGCATTTCGGAGGTATAAAAAAAGTGGAGGGAAACGCGTGACACAGTTGCATGCACAACACACGCTATTTTGTAATTGCGTGTGACTGGTAACGCTATAAACCAAATTGCGTGAAAAACCGGTGCCGTATATTTTCTCTCATGAGAAGTAGTTAACATGCACAGAGCTGGTTTCTGCCGCCGCGGTGGCTCAGCGGTTACGGCGCTCGGCAGCGGACCCGAAAGACGCGGGTTCGATCCCGGCCAAGGCGGTCGAATTTCGAGAATTTCGATGGAGGCAAAATTCTAGAGGCCCGTGTACTGTGCGATGTCAGTGCACGTTCAAGAACGCCAGGAGGTCGAAATTTGTGGAGCCCTTCACTACGGCGTCCCTCATAGCCTCACTATTGTAAAACATTCCAGCGGCTAAAAAGACACGGACGAAGGTAGACGAGACAGGACGAACGCCGGACTTCAACTGAGGTTTACTCCACAAACAGGTATTATATACAAAGGAGGCGCAAAGAGAAGCAATCCGTGACAAGATAAAACCCATTATCCAACAAATGCATAAGCCACCAGTGCCATGCCATTCATGTATGCCGCATCGGCGCAACTTCTGGAAAATGAATAATGGGTTTTTATCTTGTCACGGATTACTTCTCTTTGCGCCCCCTTTGCATAGAATACTTGTTTGTGGAGTAAACCTCAGTTGAAGTCCTGCGTTCGTCCTGTCTCGTCTGCCTTCGTCCGTGTCTTTTTAGCCGCTGGAATTTATCACAACAGTACTAGCGACTGTGAGGACTCTGTGAGATGATTGCAGGTCTTATTTTCAACAAACACCAAAGTACAAACAATAAACGAGGCGGCTTTTAACGGAAAGGAAACCAATTACAATATGAGCGAGAAGAAAGGAAAGGAACAAGAGAACAACGCAACAATACACGGGAAAAACACACGGGGGAACAGAACAAAGTGCTTATGATAAATGCAGGAAAAAGAGTCAAAGAGGAAAGTTCACACTACTTGTCTTATTCGAGCAACGAGCGGGGAGGACTGGCTGGGTGTCGGGCAGTCAAGGAGTCTCTTGGCGTTCCAACGTCGATGAAACGCTACCGCAGCGTCAGCGTTCGTGGGCTCCCGGCACGGTTCCCAGGTCTGGTTATCCCGGAAAAAGGTCACGTAGGCGCCAGAGGCGGCCTGTGTGGAGCAGCTGACGGATGGACGGAAGAAGAGTGGCGCCTGGGCCTGGTGGTTGAGGCTCTCGACGATGGATGTCCAGGTCTGGTGGCCCGGACGTCTGCGGCTAAGGCCCAAGCCCGGAACTCGGGGAGCCAGCAGAACTCGTCCACGTCCGTCGCCCACCGCGCTCTTCTCTTCTCTGCCACGTAATCCTCTTCTACCTGCCCCGCGTTCCCCTCCGCACGCGCTCCTCGTGCTTTTTCTTCTCCTCACGAACGCCGCTGGGTGGCGCTATCTCCTTACAGAAGGCCCCCTCTTCGGAAGTTTTTTCCAAGGGAAAGAACTCGACTTCAGGAGAGCGACACCAGACGCGTTCGACGATCGCAACACAGAACACCGCACCACAGCGCGCACACTACACACCACACACAATACGATGGTCGTCAATGTTCGAAGCGTTCACAGACCTTCGCACACACAGCACAGAGAGCACATGGAAAGTCAACGTGAAGCGTCCATAGAGGGCGAAGAAACACGGAAAGCATAAAAAGTAGATAGCCGACACTCAAAAGCAAACATGAACAAACAAAAACAATTCCAACAATAACAGGTGTGGGCTACATTCTTCTGTATTCCATTGTTCACATCAAACCACTTCACCGTCGCGAGAACTTTTCCGGCTAGTACTTCCGTTTTCCTTTGTGAAACCGTTTTCTCCAAACCGACCTCGGTTTCCACCATGATTTTACATGTTCCCGTCCTACGATGTTATTCACTCTGTTCTCCCTTGCCTTCAACACAGTTTGCTGACACATATCACACGATCTGACATAACTCTTAATGTCAGCCTGTACACCGGGCCAGTAAAACTCAGTGAGCACCCTAGCTATTGTTTGCCGTATTCCATGATGGCCGGATAATGCACTCTTATGTGCCAACTTAAGAACTTGCGTGCGTAAGCCCTTCGGTACCACCGCTTGCTCAACGACTTGGCCGGGACACACTTGGTACGTCCGGAAAAGAACACCGTCATCTGTATCAAAGGAGTGGGCGGTCTGTCCCTTGCCATGAAATATTTGCCCCAACTTCCTGCGACACACCTCTAAGGTCGGGTCTTCTTCCTGTTTGAGGCGAAACTCCGGCCGTGACAAGTGGAGTGTGTTCAGAGTGGGGCTTTTACTACTCTCTGAAACCTTTGCTGTCACCATAAGGGAAGGAACATCGACCGCACCCGTCATGGCAAGGGAAACTGCCTGATCAGTGAGAACTGGCGGGTCAACCGGGAATGGAGGTTTAGCCCCGGGGACATTGCCTATTATAATGTCGTATAAGGGTGTAGACAAGCAGCGCGCGATGGCCTTACCCGAGAAGTATGGAGAAGAAATCACCACCTCCGCTTCCGGAACTTCTACACGGGTCCCATTGGCCAAGAATAATGTAGCCTTTTTCCCTGTTAGTGCCGCTGGCGGTACAAGAGACTCACGCACAACAATACCGGTGCTGCCCGTATCCCGTAATACCGAACCATGCTGGCCGAACACCTCACCGTGCGCCACGGGCATAGCAGTTTCCACCGGGTTGGAAGGACAGACCATCTCCCCCAACTGGCCCTCTACGCGCGTTACCACTGCAGTGCTATCGGGATGTGAATATCGAGGTGTCATGCAACAGGCGGACTCCTCACGGTCTCCTGGCCTCTTAGCTTTGCATGACTGGGCATCATGTCCTACCTCGCGGCACCAGGTGCAATACAATTGCTTCGGCTTTGTCCGACAATCCGACGCCTTGTGCCCAGTCTTGTCACAAAGAAAACACCGAAGGCGAGACTGTGGACCTGAAATCTCGTCTTTGGCTTTACCTATCGTGTGCTCCCCCTTTTCTTTAAAGACCAACAAGTTATTTTGCCGTTGTGCTTCAAGAAAATGATCGGCAGCCTCCGCCAGCTTGGCAACTGTCTTGCCCTCCCGCTCACGTAAGAAAAGGGCTAAACGAGAATGACAGTTGTTCAGAAATTGTTCGCTCACGACCATCTCGCGAACCACCTCAAAAGTGCGGCCTTCACCCCGCATCTCGACCCAACGGTCAAAGAAGCTAAACAACCTGGCAGCATATTGCGAGGCCGTTTCTCCATCCTGGGGCTTGCTCTGGCGAAACTTCTCTCGGTAACCTTCCGCGGTGAACCTAAACCTCTGAAGCAAGGCAAGCTTCGCTTTGTCATAATCCACGGAATCCTCAGGCGAGAGCCGACCGAAGACCCTAAGTGCTTCGCCACCAAGGCACAAGCTCAACGCCGTTGCCCACTTTTCTTTTGGCCAACCCTGCCCCGTGGCCACATGCTCAAATCTCTTTAAGTAGGCATCGAGGTCATCCCGCGCTTCATTGAACTGTGGTATGAGGCTGTGCGGGTTAATGGAGCTGGTCGATGAGACGCTACGCTCTCCACGGTCACTCGGAGGATTTGCGCCACCCTCCATGAGCCTTATTTGTAGCTGCAAGTTCCGCGCCTCTAACTCCAAGCGTTCCTTCGCAGCCTCTCGCTCCGTCTCTAAATTCCGTGCCTCTAAATCCAATTTCTGCTTCGCAGCTTCACGCTCAGCCTCTAAATTCCGTGCCTCTAATTCCAATTTCTGCTTCGCAGCTTCACGCTCCGCCTCTAAATTCCGTGCCTCTAATTCCAACTTCTGCTTAGCAGCTTCACGCTCCGCGGCTCTCTCTTCCCGTGCCTTACGAAGCTCGTCCTCCACCCACGCTCGTAACTCCGCGCCGCACAAGCCCATGCGCTCGCCTAAAGTAACCAAATCTGAAGCGCTCATATTGTTCCTAAATTAACACAACAGGCAAATAAATAAAAACCGACCTCGTCCTGTCGTAGTGGACGCCAAATTTGTGAGGACTCTGTGAGATGATTGCAGGTCTTATTTTCAACAAACACCAAAGTACAAACAATAAACGAGGCGGCTTTTAACGGAAAGGAAACCAATTACAATATGAGCGAGAAGAAAGGAAAGGAACAAGAGAACAACGCAACAATACACGGGAAAAACACACGGGGGAACAGAACAAAGTGCTTATGATAAATGCAGGAAAAAGAGTCAAAGAGGAAAGTTCACACTACTTGTCTTATTCGAGCAACGAGCGGGGAGGACTGGCTGGGTGTCGGGCAGTCAAGGAGTCTCTTGGCGTTCCAACGTCGATGAAACGCTACCGCAGCGTCAGCGTTCGTGGGCTCCCGGCACGGTTCCCAGGTCTGGTATCCCGGAAAAAGGTCACGTAGGCGCCAGAGGCGGCCTGTGTGGAGCAGCTGACGGATGGACGGAGAAGAGTGGCGCCTGGGCCTGGTGGTTGAGGCTCTCGACGATGGATGTCCAGGTCTGGTGGCCCGGACGTCTGCGGCTAAGGCCCAAGCCCGGAACTCGGGGAGCCAGCAGAACTCGTCCACGTCCGTCGCCCACCGCGCTCTTCTCTTCTCTGCCACGTAATCCTCTTCTACCTGCCCCGCGTTCCCCTCCGCACGCGCTCCTCGTGCTTTTTCTTCTCCTCACGAACGCCGCTGGGTGGCGCTATCTCCTTACAGCGACAAACTAGCTCAGCTTTGTACGCTTAACTCATAGCCTGAGTTGTTTTGGTACATTAAACCCCAATAAACCACAGCAAACCGAGGCGCATCTTCGTTTGGTGGCGCCCTATGGAGATCTGCAAAGTTAGGAGCACAAGGAGTGGAGTATCCTAGTTTTGCACTCGATAGTACACCGTCTGTATGTGTTAAGTATTTGTCTTCTGTCTTAGGATTGGTGCTTTTATCTGGTTTTTGACACGTTCGCTTCCTTTTTGGAATACTTACTGGTATCCTAAGCGACGATCGGCGATTTCCCCTCCGCATTAGATTCTTTGGTCATGTCCACTTCTTGTTGCTTTCGACTAGAATATATCTACTCCTTTTAGCCCCATATCTTCCTGTCCTCTACGTGTCTCTTGACGTTACACATATTGTGTTCCTGCCAATAGCTAGCTGAGTTGCTGAAAACCGAATTGCAAGCAGTTTCTTTAGTCTCCAAATCTCTGTTTCGAAAGCGAGTATCGTCCAAATGCTATCATATGCTTCTCTCCGGGGGGACTTTTGTGAGTTGGTGTTCATTGTCAGATTGTAGGTGTCAAGTGCAATCCACCTAGATTGCAGGGAAATGTGCAGAAATATATGTTACAGGGAACAAGTCGAGGAAATTGAAATTTCAATCACATCGAACCCTCTTGGGCAACTATCTGGATTCCTTTATTTTGTTTTTGTTTTTTTGAAGCGCTGTTGAGCCGATGCATCGCGCTTTTCGCTCTCTTTTTGACCTCGCGAGTCTCGAACTGGTAAGTACGCAGATTAACAGCAAACGACAGCTATACCAGCTTTCTCATTTCTGCGCTTTCCGTTTGCAAAGTGTTCATGATGCTATAGCAGGGCCGACGGCCTGTATGGTACACGACAGGTGTCCATAGAGCGATCTGTTCCGTGTCGCTCTCCGGAAGCCAGAAAGTCACGGCAAAAGATCATTAGGCCTCGCTGTTATTATTTTTTCATTGAAGGCAACTTCAACCAAGCACTTCTACCAGTATGTCGCCAAAACAGGCGATGTATTTTTATTTCCTTCCTTCTCGACAAACAAAAGTATGTTGCGCTAAATATATTTATATCTGATTTAATCTGTTCGTTGTGCATACACGAAACGCTAGAAGCGCTACACATATGTCAGTGATAGGTTTTCAGAAACGACAGCAAACACATAAGTGCGAAATAAGGAACCACAAAACGGTGCTTATCACACTATTAAAAATTGCTGCAGTTCGTGGAATGCGCAATAATAAGAAGCTATCTGTCTGTACAGTTCTCAAACCTTTTCTTTCCTGTGTTCGTGTGTTATTTCACTTCACGAAGCTTTAAGCTCTAAGCGATGATCTGCAGGCTGTTTCACGCAATTTTTCTCACAATTTTTAGCGCAATTTAAGGAAAGGCTTTTTTGACACAGTAGCACTTTTTTTTTCGGCATAGCATCATCAGCGGTGTGGTACGTCGTACTGTAGATAAGACGTCCAAGCTAACAGGCTAGTTAGCAAATATTGAATATTTAAATTTTGCTAGCTCTTACTCTTTGGCTAGCTATTGAGAAACGTACAACCAGCCGCAAGTAATATTCACGTTAGTTTGTTAGAATTTCGAAAACGCGGCTAACCTCGTTACTGTAGCCCGACATAGTCTGGCTACATCGCGCCAAAATATAAACGCTTTCTGGAAGTGTGCAGGCAAAGCATTCTCTCTAGTGCACGTAAGACGGAGAAATTACAACGATATTTTGGTCCACAGCACCGAGGGTAAACGTGTTTTCGAAATTCTAAGAACTCTTATGGATATTACTCATGGTGGAGATGCTTTCGATAATTATGGAGCCTAGCAGTAATAGCTGAAAAGTTAAATATTCAAAATCAGTGCGCTAGTTAGCATGACTTACGTGTATTCTGATGTTCTGGACCGCTAACAATGCTATGCCAAAAAAAAACTGTTCTGACTAACAAAGCTTATCTTTATTAAAATTGCTTAAAATCTCAGGCGAAACACCCTGCGTAGTGTCCCCCAAACAAATAATGTTCAACGTTATCAACCTTTTACTCCTAAAATTCAGGAGGAAAACGGCGCAAAAAAACGTGCACAAAAGAGAGACAAACACGACAGGACAAGCGCCAACTTGCAACTGAATTTTATTTCGCTCTAAGCCCGCCTTTATGTAAGCCAACACATATGTGCGTGATTACACGGAAGATACGGCGTGTTTGCTTACATAAAGGCGTGCTTGGCGCGAAATAACATTCAGTTGCAAGTTAGCGCGACAGCATACAATTGGAAGAGGAGCATTGTAAGATGACAGGGAACACATGTAGTCAGCCAGTATTAAACGAACTGATACAAAGTAGTGATTCGGGCTAGTTGCTTCATGGCTAAGAAGGAACGACGGCCGCGCAGCCAGAAAATGGACGAGCACAAGTGCTGTCTGCTAGAAACAGAAGCGGTTTATTTACTTCAGCAGTATATGCAGTCCAGAAAAGATAAAACATCACGTGGTCACTGCGATAAACCTTCATCGCAGGGAAATAGCTGGATGTTGATACTTACGCGCATAGAGTGAGCAACTCTTCCTCCAGCAGCGTGATGGAAGGTATGTTATAGGTGCACTGAAGAGGAATCTCTACTCGTCTTTTTGCCGCGGGAACTCATCTACACGTTCCCAGCATTCTCAGAAACTTCTATTTATTGCCCTGTGTGGCCGACTTCCCTAATTAAATCTGATTAACGTCCGGCTCCCGCATTTACTTTTTGAATTCTCCCCGTACGGTAGGCGGAGTCGACCATCGCGTGGAGTGCCTTTCAGCCAGCTCCTTGCAGGGTTTGCTTTCGCTTTATTTTGTTTGTTAGGTTTCCGTGAATAAATAGCTTCATTCGCAGATAATATAGCCGCAAAATAAGCCCCCATAAATAAAGATGCGCGTTTACTATTTGCTTCTACGGATTACTACGTCTTATTCCGCCAATGGGAGAGCGGCAAGCCGCCACGGGACTGGGTGAAAAGCACTCAACGCGTTGGTCGACTCCGCCCACCGCACGGGGAGATTTCAAAAAAAAAAAAGGCGGGAGCCGGACGCTAATTCTATTTAATTAGGGAAATCGGCCACACCGGGCATTAAATCGCAGTTTCTAAGAATTCTCGGAGCGTGTAGATTGAGTTCCCGCGGCAAAAAGACGAGTTCAGATTCTTCTTCACGGAACCTTTAACGCAAGCCTCCGCCCTCGTGTGGATGATGGAGGCCTCGCAGATTACACTGGCTGCTCATTGTTTGTATCTTCTCCAAACATTCACTTGGCATAGCTTGCGTTTGCAGCCTTTACATTTTTTGCAGTGAATTCTGCTCCAGTCTGCAAACAACTGCCATGTTCACGCAGTCAGTCATTCAGGCACCGTCGTGTTTCTCGACGTAAGTTCGAAATTTCAGCCCTATTTTATAGACACCTTTTCGGCGTTGCATCACCTGGACGCAGTTTATTTATTTTTTTTTTTTTTGCTGCATGACTTGTCCTTGACACTGTGCGGTTCACTTTTCGGCTAAGACCGCCAAGCTTGTTCGAGGGAGAAAAAGCGACCCTAATTCTCGCGCGGTTAGCAGCCTTTCTTAACCGATGCCAAACCTAACGTGTTAGATAAGGTATTATAGCGATATTTTTCAGGTCTTGTTCACTGGCACCCGTCGGCTTCCCTCCTCCAAATTCGGATGGAAGGATTTTTGCCAGATCCTAGGGAAAAGCAAAAGAAAATCCTGCGGCTTGCAGTCTCTGAATTAGTCCTGTAAAACTCGGTGCTACAGCACGGAGGCAAGATCATCGCAGTGCGTCTCGCATTGCATCTATGGCACTGCTGCACTTAAAAACATTTGAATGCACTGACGGTAGTAGTAGAGAGGAACGTCTAGAGCGGGGGGTGTACCTCCAGCACAGATGGTGTGGTTTGACAGTCAAGGCAAAATCCAGGAACCTAAGCTGGATGTCTGTGGTGATTTCTCTGGTTAAGATAGTGTTGGTGAGGGTCGTTTCAAGGATAGAAGTGATATGCACTCGGTCAATAAAATGCTCGCCTGAATGATAATCCAACAGGAGAAGGTAGTCAACAAAACACTGAAATATGCGGATCGTCGGCATGGTGCTCAGCATTTCATGACGTTCTTGACGTGGCGTGTCAACACTAGGTCGCTGAGTATGGGTGCTATGCACGGTTCTATGTGCACTCCTTTTTGCTGTGTGTAAATCTTGCCTTCAAAGTTGGTGAGTGACGACCGCTAATAACATTTTAGGAGATCCAAGAAGGTGTCCATGCCTACTTGACGCGCGTTCGGGAATCTTGTTACGCCATACTCTTCTGTTTGCTCGGTGACAACTTCTGGAATGTCTTCTTGCGGTAGGGATTAGTATAAGTCCTTGACGTCCACTGAGAACCTGTTGAATGAAAACAAGTCTTTTAGCATGAAGGTAACGGAAACACGGAAAGTCCTTCTTACTAGGGGTGCGTCGGCAACCTTCAGCAAAGTCAGGATTTTTGCAGATATTGGCCCATGGAAATCTCCCAAGTTCCGTACTGCGAGGTAATGACACGGAAAGGGGTTCCATTTTCGTGGCTCTTAGCAGCGAAGAAAATCTCGAGAGAAGACTCGTTTTCCGTCTCAACAGAAGACGCTATAGTCCTGATAGGGTTGCGTTCTCACACTGCCTGAAGGCTTCTCTTTTGACTTTGGCAGGCTTAAAGCTGGATTCCGTGAAGCCTTTATTTATAAATGATTGTTAGAACTAAAAAAATCCGTCCTCGTCGTCTGACGAAATCGACTTTTGATTAGGGGTGTGCGAATACCAAATTCTTCGAATACGAATACTTGGCTCCGAATATCGAATAATCAAGGACAGACGCATGTAACCACTACAAAACATTTATTTGAGCACCCAAGAACGTCACAGTTCAACTATCGATGTTTAAATGAACACAGAAGGTGTGTGTGGCTGCGCAAAAAGTATCAGTCTCGAACAATATTCTGAGAGGTGTGGAAATATCAGAGAAGATAGCTGGTACGCAGCATTGATTAAGGCTAGCTTGCCATCAGCACGAACGCGCGTTGCTGGCGTGAACATAAAAGGTTGTCGTGACAGAAAACCCGCTGCTCCACATTGTCAGCCAGAAGTAGTTCCTTCCTAGCTGGAACGACTCCTCCCGCCACAGAAAATGCCCTCTAACTTGGCACTGAACCGGCACGTATTTCGAGGTACTTCGTGCACAGCTTTGACTATAACAGCTTCTCAGGTATAGCCACAAATAAGCTCACCAGCGCAGTCAGCTACGGCATGGCCCTTGGAGGAAGGAATGCGCATTGCTCTGGGCGCCGTCTTGTTGTTATGTCTCTGTTGATAGGGCTTGCGGACCGAAATGAACGCCGGTGCTCACAATGAATATTCGGCTAGATACGAATATTCGCGTCGGGTCGAATATTCGAGACAACACAAATACTTAAATCTCGAATCGAATACGAATACTATAAATGTAATATTCGAATTATATTCGAAAATTTCGAATATTCGCACACCCCTACTTTTGATCTGCGTCCCGGTGGTAAGCGACGACTTTATCAGTGGCACCAATCTGCCGGCGCTCATTTTTGTGCGTTAGGGTTTCTACGGCTTACAAGATGCACCTCTCCGACTCAGGCTCTTCCGCTCGCGAGGCTGTCTTTCGAACCAGCGCCAAGAGACCTGTTTTGTGCGTCGTTCATCCCATCTTCAGCACTTCTTGCACACTTTCTGGAACAAGCGCCTATGACGGGAACGTACCTGGAATCCGGAACTTGAATATACGAATTTCCAGAAGGGAACCCGATGCGTCACTGTGAACAAGATCTCAAAAAATATGGCTGAGGCTTAGCTAAGGTTAAGCCTAGTCAGATGCGAAGCATATTGATGCTAGGCCTGGTAATACATGGCTTTCCTTGGTTGAATACTTGGTCATTTTAATACAACCACTAGAAGCCTTCGTCGTGGGGGAAGACAACGGCATGGCTACAGCGGAACGCCGACTAACCCCGAGACGCGCGTTGGGTGAGCGCCTGGATTGCCACGGAAGCCGCGTCCGCCTGCCCGGTGGAGCGAGCGTTTCACCTACACCGAGTGTGAACGCGCGTTCGAAATGCGCGGGAGTGTGACGTCACCATACCACGTGATTCACACGGCGTGCAACCGCAGCGACGGCACAAGTTGGAGCCCCGTCTCTAATCTGTCGTGACGTCATTGTGTCACGTGGTGTGACGTCACCATACCACGTGGTCTGCACGGCGTGCAACCGCAGCGACGGCACAAGTTGGAACCCCGTCTCTCATCTGTCGTGACGTCATTGTGTCACGTGGTGTGAGGTCACCATACCACGTGGTCTGCACGGCGTGCAACCGCAGCGACGGCGCGAGTTGGAGCCCCGTCTCTCATCTGTCGTGACGTCATAGTGTCACGTGGTGTGCACGGCGTGTAACCGTCACGAAGGGCTTGGGTTACCTATTGTAATATGCTTCGCATAAAAATATCACTGTAATACCTTATGTGCGTGCGGTTTAGCATCGGCTAAAGAAGGCTGGAAATCGCGCAGGCATTAGGGCAACTTTTTGTGCCCCTTAACAAGCGTGGCGGTCTAGTTCGTGCAATGCCAAAAGGCATTACACGAAATCACATACTTATGAAATGTGTTCTCACTTACGTCGGACAAACAGGATGGTGCCTGACCGACCGGCTGCGTGTATATAGCAAATCTTTGCAGGCTGTGACCGTGAGCAACCTTGAAATACACTGCAAAATATGTAAAGGCTGCAAGTCCAAGCTACGTCAGACGAAGGGGTCGACAAGACACAAAGAAATAATAACCATGGAAACCTGCGAGGTCTACATGATCCACACTACGGCGGAGGCTTGCGTCACCGTACCTCTAAACACGCTGCTGAAGTAAGAGTTGCTCATCATTGCGTTTAAGTATCTACACCAAACTATTTGATTGCGGAGAAGGTTTGCCCCGGTGAGCAAGTCATGTTTTATATTTTCTGGACGATATATACGGCTGTGTTTGGTAGTAGTCAGCGCTTGTTTTCGTCCATTTTCCGGTTGCGCTGCCGCTGTTCCTTGTGAGCAGTGTTATGTTTTAACGCTGGTGACGTGGTTGAAATAACTAGGAAAATATGGTTCAGTTGGAGTGCATTTGGCAGCCAATACCTCTCTAGGGGAGGCACGCGACACCTTTATCTTACCTGTACTCACTCGTAGGGTAGAAATGTGGAGGCTAACGGAAAGAGCTGAAGCAAAACTGAGGACTGCGCACCGACCTACGCAATGAAAATTGAGGAATACTTCTAAATGACATCAAGAAAGCACAGCGGGCCAGGAAAGAAACTCGAGGAAACGATACTATAGTCAGAAAGAAAAAGAATAAATGGGCTTTGGTAGGGCATGCAATTAAAAATAAAGAAACTGATGGTCCATTAGCGTTACGTAAAGGATTGCGAGAAACCATATGCGTAGCATGGCTCGGCATAAGGTCAGGTAAACGGATGAGATTAGAAAGTCGTCGGAAATAAGCTGGCCTTAGCTGACACAGAAGATGGGTAATTGGAGATATTTGGAAATTTTTCTCGCGATCTTGGCTTGCGGATGATAATGAGGACAATGACCATTAGCTGCGATTCGTCAGCTGCGATTGCATAGGCTTTCAGGGCGTAAGAGTACGGAGAAGAGAGATACTGGTAACTTTACAGTAGACGGCACAGCTATTACAGCTATAGACTTAGCTACCTCGTTTAATTATTATTTTATATCTCTTTGTGACAAAAGCAAGCATAACGAAGACTGCATGCTTTTCCTTAGGGCTGAGACGCGTGAAAGTACTATTTTTTTTTTTCGCTCGTCCTGTTTGAATAATTTGTCGAGATAAGTAAATTAACTTTTTAAATATAGCTTGAAACGTTCAAGCGTCAATAGGAATGTTGTGGAGCTCCAGAAATATTGTTCAACCTGGGCACTTCCATTGAGATAGACTTAGCGTGGCTGTTTTTGTTCGGGATAAACGAAAGCCAGCGGAGCTTAGAAAATACCATGTGGCAGCGCGCTCCGTGCGCCCGAATGCGCCGCGATTACAGCGCGTGCTTTGTAAAAACCATAATTCGCTTCGCGCCTTTCGTGCTGCCCAAGACAGTGGTTCGCGTTGAGCGTGGTTCGAAGATAAGCGCCAGTGGGTTCGGGCGGCAGCTGAAAGAAATCGCGGCTCGCGTTTCTGCGGCGATAATTTCGCTCTCACGTTAGCAGAATGCATGCAGAGGAACGATGACAATCTCATGAGTTCGAATTTGGGAGTGAGATCCCAACAAGCAAAGACGCATATAAGAAGCTTGATAACGTCTCCTGAATTACGCTGAAAAACGGGAGCCGTGCTTTCTTTGAACTGCCGCCCGAACCCACTGGCGCTTATCTTGGAACCGACCACAACGCGAAGCCCTGTCTTGGGCAGCAGGAAAGGCGCGAAGGAGTGATGTTTTTTGAAAAAAACAGGAATGAGAGCGTTGTAATCACGGCACGTCCGGGTGCACGGAACGCGCTGTCAGATGGTATTTTTTTATACTCCGCTGGATTTCGTTTTTCCCGAACAAAAGCGGCCACGCTAGGCCTATCTTGTTGGAAGTGCCTGGGTGGGACAATATTTGTGCAGCTCCACAAGTTTCCTATTGACGCTTGAACGTTTCAAGCTACATTTAAAAAGTTAATTTACTTATCTCGATTAATTATTCAAATATGACGAGCGAAAAAAATGATACTGTAACTTTAGATAAACTTTAACAACATCCACCCGATTTCAGTCCTGAGGAACGCTTAGGTTTTTTAAAACCTCGGTCCAAGTTACTGGGACAACCTGTATAAGCGGTGTAGTTAGATAATGCCACTGAATTCGCCATTTACGCGGATGACGCCACATTGCTTTTCACTGGGCGATATCCTACTGACGTGGTTAACGATGCCAACCTTGTGTTAGCAAGACTTTCCTGATGGAGTACTGCAAACTATCTTGCAATTAGTGCAACTAAAACAAAAGCCGCGCTGCTCCAGCCGAAATACCGCAGAATAAGCAATAATTCAGAATTAAAGTACGGAACATCTTAAATTCAAATTGTATGTCAAATTAAATACTCTAGTGTAGTCTTTCAGGAACATATGACCTGGAAAGTTGGCATAGATTTGGTCACACACAGGATTTCGTTCGTGTGCGGAATACTTAACAATTTAGAGTTTTATTTACCTAGAAGCATCAAACTCATAATTTACAATAGTTTACTCATGTGCCACATTAACTACTGTCATTTAGTGTGGGTAACCTCTACTTTTATCAACATTACCAAACTACATAAGATTCAGAAGAAAGCAGTTCGTGCTTACACATACAAAACTCATGTTTAAAGACCTGAGTTTAATTTATATACCTGACCTTCAAAAATTGGCCCTTCTTACGGGCTATAAAATGGCCATAAAGTACAATAACAATTTCTTTAATACTGTTTCCCGTCTCGCTAAAAGAAAGAAAGCACGTGACACTCGCACGTTGCAAGAGTGGGAAGTTCCACGCACTCGCACTAACCACCGAAAGCAAATGCTTTGTTCTCTGCTTCCCCGTTATTTAAATAGTATCGTGTAAGCTGATTTCTGTTTTCAAATTTGTTTTTTGCCTTTTTTGTTTCAATTTTCTTTTCTTGCTTGCATGCGGGCAGTGCGCGTGAATTCCTGCACTCTATACGGTTTCCTTCTGTGTCTGCCAATGCCAATTGGATGCGGCCGTGGGCCTCGTCACGCCGTTTTTGCGGCTTTTAGTCTACGACACCGAGTATCGATGTGAGAGATGCCGAAATAAAGAAATTTGAAAAGAAAAGCTGGAACTTGTTATGAAGGAGGCTATATGGGCGACAGGTAGGGTTTAACTGCCATGAGAAATCCTCTCCGTCCCTCATGGCCTGAGTTGCTTTCGGATGTTCAAACCCCCCCAAAAAATCCTAGAATCATGTTCGACTTGATGGATAAGCGAAAAAGTGAGAGCAAACGCCTCATTGATTTCCTTGGTCGACAGAAAGCCAATGACCTGTTTGCTTCCCATGCACTATACTTGTTGAATTCGAATAGTTTATAAAATAGCGTGCACTCTGGAGGTTTAGATTTTTATGTCTTATTGATTAGCTTGTAGCTAATGTCCGCATTCATTGCAGCTTCCACTTGCAAATATTCTCCCATTTATAGCATCTTTATTATGCCGTGCCGTCAGTCGCTATTGCTCGCCCATGTTTGTTATCATGCAGTGCCGCCACTCTTTATGGGCTTTCGCACGAGAGGGACAAGTACAGGTTCGTATTTGAGGCTTCATATTTGAACGACGGACGCCTATCCTGTACTTTTACAATTCATTCCCTACAATGACGATCTGGTAGCTACTGAAATGGCTACAGGGAGACTATGTCATCTGTGTCCCTTTGAGCCCGCTTCCATACATTTCTACAACTTCACTGTACACTTGTTAAATTGATAAACTGGATTTTGAGGAAACGAAACGGCGCACTATCTGTCTCACTTATCTCGGTGGACACCTGAACTATTGGAATTTGAGGAATGGCGCAGTATCTGTCTCACATATATCGGCGGATACCTGTACCGAGCCGTAAGGGAAGGCAGGAAGGTGGGAGTGAAAAAAGAAAAAAACAGAAAGTACTGTAGCGGAGACCCCAAGAACAATTTCGACAAACTAGGGATCTTTAACGTGCACTGACATCGCACAGCACACAGGCGCATTTTGCGAGCGCCTTTTGCGGTCCGCCTCTACCGAAACGCGGCCGCCGCGGTCGGGTTCGAACCCGGGTACTGCGGCTCGGTACACGAGCGCCTTAACCACTGAGCCACCGCGGCGGGTAACTTCAGTGTTGCCTTCCCAGTTTTCTTTTTGTGCGGCTGTTTTTTTTGTTGCCTTTCCAGTTTTGCGGCTGATTTTTTCATTGCTTTCGCAGCTTCTTGAAAGCCGAAGCGTTCAGGTCGGCGGTTTCTAAAACAATTCTCGCGCAAAAGCTAACTGAAAATCCTCATCAAAGGCATTTTCAATTGCCCACTATTGAACACTTTGGGAGACTAGTGGTTTAATGAGGCGATAGCATTACACGCCTTATCAGAACAAAAATTGGTCTTCACTCAACAAATTCATCCATTGCTTATAAGAATGGGACATCACTTCCAATAAAGGCAGCCACATCCTTTAATGGTGGTGGTGGTGAATGATGGCGCTAGATTTTTATGGCGCATGGGCGTGTACGGCCAAAGAGCGCCATGACACAAGGTGGCTTTCGTCTGCTCGAGGTGGGGTCAGACACCCATTTCCCAAACATTTCACCCTAGAGAAGCCGAGTGCCAGACCGAAGGAAACCTTGTACCCATTTTATCACAGGTGGGTACCCAGCGGCACTGGGGATCGAACACCACACCTCCCGCATGCAAGGCGTACGCTCGCTCAACCACTCGGCCAGCGCTGCGGTCTAGCATTTAATGCTGCCCCACTCACAACCCATTATGTAATTAGATGCCTGTGAACTTTATTTATTTATTAGTACCTCAAAGGCCCACTAGGGGCATTACATGAGGGGTGGGCATACATATCATTGAAAAAAAAAATCAGTGATGAATGATTTGAAGTATTCCAGGCCAGGATGGATGAAAGCTTCAGCGGGGAGGTCGTTCCAGTCTCTTGCGGTCTGGGCGAAGAATGATTTTAGGTGCGCAGAAGTAGATGCTCGAGGTGTATGAACAGCTTTCGGATGACTGATGCGAAGTGAAAGGCGGTATGCAGGGGTGATAACAGATTGGCTGAAATGCGAATGATAAAACTTGTGGAAAAGGCAAAGTCTGGCTATTTTTCGACGGGATTCAAGGCTAGGGAGGTTAGCTTTTGTTTTCAATGCTGTTACGCTCGTATGATATGAGTAATCAGAATATACGAATCTTATCGCACGGCTCTGGACGCACTCAAGGGTTTTGGCTAGGTTAATTTGTTGGGGGTCCCAGATTGAGCATGAATATTCAAGTTTAGGGCGGACAAGAGTTAAATAGGCGGACAGTTTTACGGAAGCAGGTGCCAAACGCAAGTTACGCTTTAGATAACCAAGAACACGGTTAGCTTCGTTGGTTATGTTCATTATGTGGGTGGTACAAGAGAAATCCTGTGTAAAGCTAATACCTAAATATTTATATGAAGATGCGTGTGTTATCATGGAACCGTGAAGGGGGTAATTGGGAGTAGGATACGATTGACGACGATGAAATGATACTAGCGTTGTTTTATTAACGTTTAAAGACATCAGCCAGTTTGCGCACCACTCTTCCACAAGTCCTATGTCGCACTGCAGATGGTAAGTGTCTCTGTTACAAGTGATGCTCCGGTAAATGACGCAGTCGCCGGCGAACAAACGAACGGTGGAAGATAGGTTACTTGGGAGGTCGTTGATGTAAATTAAAAATAGTAGAGGTCCTAAAACCGTGCCTTGAGGTACGCCGGAGGTAACAGGGGAGATGAAAGATGCATAATTGTTAGCCCATACAAACTGTTGGCGGTTAGTCAAAAAATTCCGGAGCCAATCGTATACTAGTGGGTGGAGGTTTAGGCGCGAAAGTTTAAATAAGAGGCGTTGATGGGAAACTTTGTCGAAAGCTTTTTCAAAGTCTAAGAAAAGAGCGTCGACGGGTGTGTTCGTGTCCATACTAGAACTGATGTCATGAGTAAAGAGGGCCAGTTGGGTAGAGCAGGATAAGTTTTTCAGGAATCCGTGTTGAGAAGGGTCAAAAAAGCTGACAGACTGCAAGAAGGTCATGATGTGTGAGTAAATTACGTGCTCCATTAATTTAGAGGGAACGCTAGTGAGGGAGATGGGACGATTGTTCTTACTAGACGATGGGGGGCCTTTTTTGTGTACTGGGATGATTTTCCCCACTTTCCAGTCGTGGGGTACAATACCGGACTCGAGTGATTGCTGGAAGATACGACAAAGAAGAACAGCTACAACGTTTTTAGTATTCTTGAGAACTTTTGTGTTAATTTCATCTATACCAGCAGATGAGGTTAGTTTCATGGAATCGATCAACGCGATTATTCCGTTAGGGTCGAAACGTATTTCAGGCATAGGGGGGTAATCAAAATAAAGATAGTCAGGCATGTCGCCTACAGGATCGTGGGTAAAATTGGATGAAAGGGTATAATTTAATGCTTCAGCCGTGTCAGTATGTGGAATTGGTGAACCGTGTTCGTCGCAAAGCGATATTGGCGGGGTTGCTTTTGGGTTTATAGCGTTCCAAAATTGTCTTGCCATGAATATGCGGCTATTTTTAACAATCCCGAGCCCAAAAAGGTAATGCCGCGTGGGGCAGAAACCTCCATGCTAATCCAGTCGAAATCACCCATGCCGATTCCATTTAAAAATTTACTGAAATTATTAACGCGAGGATAAGCTTCATGCACACTGTAGAAGCTCGCGAAACCCGAGATGCGATTTACTTGATGTTGAAAATAACCAAACCCTTAGCCGCGGTTGCCGCCTATTGCTTCTTCGGAAAAGAAGACGCCACTGAAAATGAGCGCTTACATAGTTGTTCGGTGTTCCGAATTGAAAACTAAGTTTTAAAAGCAGCAGTGTATTTTGATCCTGTGGTGCCAAAAGAAGTGTCTGCAAAACAAATTTAATGAATTGTGAAGAACTCACTCCTGTTTAAAACATGGTTTGAAGAATAAGTGCACCTGTCCTCACAACGCTTGCATACGATGATCATACACAGAGCTGCAATGCTTTCTGACAGTTCCGCATTTTTTGTTTTTTTTTCAACCTAATTTTGAGTTTCATGTCTGTTCACTCGCTGTGCGCGACCACCCGGCATACGGTTAAAAAATAATTGGCGAATTTAAAAAAAAATGGCTGAGGCTTAACTTGGTTAAGCCTGGAGAATGCGAAGCATCATCGTGTCGCGTAATTTGGAGGCGCACAACCACAGCGACGGCGCGAGGTGGGCCCCCGTTTCTCCACTGTCGTGACGTCATCGTGTCACGTGGTGTGACGTCATGTATCACGTGATTTGGAGGCGCGCAACCACAGCGACGGCGCGAGGTGGGCCCCCGTTTCTCCACTGTCGTGACGTCATCGTGTCACGTGGTGTGACGTCATGTATCACGTGATTTGGAGGCGCACAACCACAGCGACGGCGCGAGGTGGGCCCCCGTTTCTCCACTGTCGTGACGTCATCGCGTCACGTGGTGTGACGTCATGTATCACGTGATTTGGAGGCGCATAACCACGGTGAAGGGCTGAAGTGGTAGCTAAAGTAGTATGCTTCGCATAAAAAGCTATCAACAACACGAAACACATCCTCCAGAGCGGAAACTCTCCAGCGTTGGTGGCAGCGGCATCTATGCGAAACCTCTACCAGCGAAGTATGGTAGTATGGCAAAAGGCGTAGTATGGCGAAGTATGGAAAAAGGCAGGTGATACTGAGGGGCATTTCTCTCTGTCCACAGCGGAGAGATAAAGAGACAGGCGCAGAGAAGAAATTTTCCTTATCCACTTGTAAAAGAGGTAGGAGAGGCGTGACTAGGAATAAGTTAGCAAAAATGAAAATGACAAAAAATGACTCAGTGACGAATCATCGCATTTCGTACTCATGAAACCAATTGATCGCTACTAATTTTACAGCACGTGTGTTATGTGACGAAGAGGATGAGAAACGGGTAAAGTCTATTATTACACAATTTATTGAGGATACGTATTATATAAGTTCATTTTATAAACTTGAAAAAACTTTCATTCTCAGCCTATTTAGGTTAGAAAAATTCTCGTATACTGTCTTCGTTCCTATATATTCCCCTCCAAAATTTCAACTATGCGTAATTACGCCTGTGGGGGTGGATGATCGACGCAATAGTCCTTTCAGAGTGATTTGGCGGTTTTGCCTGCTAACAGGGTGCATTCTAAACAGAAAAGAGCAAAAGAGGAGTATGGTGACCTCTAGTGCACTCTCTTTTATAGAAGAAGGGCGCTAGACGAGAGTTTACTCGCTTTTTACTCCATATAGGTGTATTTGTGTTTACAGTGCAGTGACACAGGTGGCGTTGATGGCGCTCTTCCTTCTATTTCAAACTTTCTAAATAAAGTTCGCAAAATATAAATGCGATGCGGATGTAAAACTGCAATAACAAGCCGCAAGCAGCTACATTTACCACAGAGAGAGAGAGAAAACAAGAAAATACACCAATCTCGGAAATCGACGTGAGATGAGAGGATTACAGGAGACGAAATAATCATGTCTGAAAGATGTTCTAGAAAAGTATTAAGGCCACGAGTGATTGGTGGATGGTAGGCGTAGGCAGGAAAAATAACCAGGTATTCAAAATGGTATGCGATCACATCAATGCACATGGTACATGTTCGAAAGAACTGCATCGGAATAAGAAGAACTCTGTGTTAAACTGATTGGGAAATGAAACTTCCACAAGATTTGCTTATGAACACTGAAGAGAAACATGGAAAACGCGTGATGACGCCAGCAGTATGCGCTGTTAGGCAGGCACCTTCAGAGTGGAGGATTTTGACTTTGGCTTGCACCAGTTTGATTAAAGATATGAAGATAAAATGTGCGCTTTACACCCAACCCAGCTTTAGACAAAGCGTTAAAGAGACAAATCGCATATCTTATTAAAGAAAGAGGGTTAACTCTGTACGCTGGATTAGGTAGCGCAATGAAAACTAAGAATAGCAACTACAATGAGCTTCATATAGAAAGGGAACGCGAAAGCGACCACATTGCTTGGTAAAGAACTTCAACGGCAATATTGGTTTTGTATGGAATGACAACACAAACATCGATGATCTTAAGGTCGCACTGAGGAATATGAGGTATTGGGATAACTGCAGAACAATTTGGCTAATGTCACCGATCAGATAATAAGGTTCTTTTGCAGTATTCGAATGCATCATCAATGCTATACAAAGGAGAAAGAGTATTTTGGAAGGGCTTTTTGCACAGTAACGGGCTTACGACGCTATAATAATGGCCTAGTATTGAATACCAACGATGAAGACGCTGTCAATTGTTAAACGATATTACTATGACAAAAAACTTAGCTTAAAGAAACGTGCAGCAAGAATTTGGGTTTAAATGGGGCTTTGGCAGGCATGTATACCTTGTCGGCGCTTTTGTTTATGATCTATGTCAGGGGGTTTGAAAGAAGGTACAAATAAGCAGATGAGGGCTTACATGGTCGCGGCAGAGGATTTGGGAGAGCTGGAAACAAATGGCTTACTGTACTGAGTGTGTGCCAGTGATATCGGTCTTGTGGCAGAGAATCGGACAGACCTTGAAAATTTGTCGCATATGTGCGGACAGGAAGGGGGAGACCCTAAGAATCAGATCTGGCTGTGAAAAATTGGATGTTATAGGTGATTATTATGAACCAAGCGTAATTACTTAACCAGTTTGTTGCCATCTACAGTTAAGGTCACCAAAAATCCATGTCTATATATAAACGATGGGAGCAACAACATGGGAGAGCAGAAGGAGAAAACAATCCTAATCGAAAATAAACGCGGCTGTCACGATGCACAGAGCACTCTTGGGATATTACAGATGCGAAGTGGTTCGGGGAGTCAGACAAGGCGCTGTTGTGCGTGCTCAGCGTATGGAAACACTGTTTTCTGCTTGAATTATGCGAAAAATTATGGGTTGGAAATGAAGCGGAGGACAGACAGCGGAATTACGTTGGGAGCTCATGGGGGCGCAAATAATGAAGCCGCCAGCGGTTATATAAGGTATGCAAAGCGCGTGAGGCAAAATTGATTTGCGTTTACGGCACGCCTTAACGAGAAACTTGAGCGCAGCTTGATTTTCTTATACATTGAGAGAGAAGACTTGGAAGGCGCTTCAGATATCTTTAACAATGCATTGCGAAGGAAATCACCTTTGTCCCACAAATTATTGGTTTGTGTAGAAAGTAATAGACGCGGTAGCTGCTTCACTTCTTGGTATGAACTTCGGTGGGAGTAAAAGTAGAAACAGGTGCACTAGTGAAGAGCCCCTCAATAATCTCGGCCGCCATCGAATCTTTAACATGCTCTGAAATTGTACAGCACACGACGCATTTACGATTCGCCGCCATCAGAACATGGCCTGCGTGCCCGGGTGCGAACACGGGAACTGCGGCTCAGGAGCCGAGCGTCCTAACAACTGAGCCACCGCAGCGGCCTATCCCGCACAAGGCTATCGATCTGAACGAAAGTTCCTCAGTGGTATAGAGCGGCGCGGTGCTGTCATTTCGCGGTGGCGGTATCCTCTACCGCGCGTTTGCTGCTCCCTGCGAGAACACGTTGCACCGTTCTTGTCTCGTCACTTCAAAGAGCAGTGCTGAAGCCATGAAGAACGCGACTTCATTAGAAACGGGCCGTGAGGCGCGTGGCCCTCATACAGTTGCGACTAGCAGTTTTTGGTAGATTTTACGCTGAATCGACCATAATCAACCAGCCACCTGTGCGAAAATAAACTGCCCCACAACCCTTGCGAAGTATTTGCCTCACTTTCGCAAGGATGTGCGTCGTTTTTCACAAACCCACCAATGTGTTTCGCGTGAATGAGAGGCGTTGCTGGGCACCTACCTGTTACCGCAACTATATCGGAGTAGGTTTCGCCGAGGTAGCTGCTGAGCCCGTTCTACGCCTGACAGCTTTTCTGTAAACGCGTTTACAAAGTAATCACGGACGAGCTCGCGGAAACTGAGCGTGACCCCTCTCGCCTGCCGCCGTCGTACCCTTCTCAGCTTTGTACCAAGCCGCCGCGGTGGCTCAGCGGTTATGGTGCTCGGCTACTAATCCGAGATGCGACTAACCACAGTAATTACATTTCGATGGGCGTGAAATGCTAGAGGCCCGTTTGCTGTAGGATGTCAGTGCTCGTTCGAGACAGATGGTCGATAAAATCCGGAGTCCTAAACTGCAGCATCTCTCATAGCTTGAGTCGCAATTCCCATTTTCCACCTTGCATTTTCGTCTTTCTCTCTTGCACCGCTACCCCCTCCTCCGGCTTTTCATTCTCTCCTTTCCTTCCCTATTTCTAGCGTTGGCAGCGCACTCTGCTATATCTCTGCCTATTACGCCGAAAACGACGCGCACGCCAGGAACGGGCGCCTTAGACCTGTGCTCTAAATATCGAAGACCAGTTGAGGTTCAAGGAGAAGAAGCGATAGATGGTTGTATTATCAGAGAACTCAATTGCTTGCAACTGTGTAAAATGTCAAAGTAAAGAGAATAATAGTACAGTTTTTTACTCGCAACTGTACGGTAACTGTAAAACATGAAGAACGAAGTACAGAATATACTTATTTGCAAAATAAAATGCGAGAATAGTTAGTTCTCGTGAAGAAAACAATTAGAATTTGGTCCCAAGAAATTATTCGTGCTATCAGTAAACTACTCTCGGCGTCAATATTATTAACCTTCCACCCCCTTCCTGGTTAAAAAAAGGAAAGCGTTGCAGGGGACGTCAAAAAGTCAGGTGGGCGGATGAGATATGCAGTTTGCGGGGTGTGTTGGTTGCAGCTAGCTAGCCTCACTGGATAAAGCTAGCCTAGTTCCTAGCTTCAACCAACCAAATGATCAGGCAGGTGATAGACAAAGCACAAAATCTAACCAACTCCTATATATAGCCTCCATTGATTGCGAGAAAGCATTTGACTCAGTGGAATCCTCAGCACTCATGCAGGCATTACGGAACCAAGGTGCAGAACAGTCTTCTGAAAATACTAGAACATATCTATAACGACTGCACAGTTACCATAATCCTCCATAAAGACAGCAATAAAGTTCCAATAAGGAAGGGTGTCAGGCAGAGAGACATGATTTCGTCAATCCTATTCATCGCCTGTTTACTGGATGTATTCCGAGGCCTGGAGTGGGAACAGTAGGGAGTAAGAGTTGTTGGAGAATACCTAAGATTTTTGCGATCCGCTGATCACATTGCCTTGCTGAGTCACTCAGGAGATGAACTGCAAAGCATGATCATTGAGTTAGACAGGCAGGGCAGAACGGTGGTTCTTAGAATAAACAAAAAAAATTTCAAAAAAATTAACATGCAGAAAACGGAAGTACCGTTACACAGTTTAGAAATGGCAACAGCAGTTACAACTGGTAGCAAGGTGCTTGAAGTGTAAGAAAATACGTTTGCTTAGGGCAGGTAGTGACGCTGATCCGGGCCATGAGAGGGAAATAACTACAATAATAAGGATGGGGCGGAGCGCATATGGCAGGCTCTGAGATTACGAAAGGCAGTTTACCAATATCCCTCAAGATAAAAGTAACAAAAGTTGGGCCTTACCGCTACTCACCTATGGAGCAGAAACGTGGAGGATGACGAAAAGGTTTCGTTTCGTTTGGGTGATGGGGTTTAACGTCCCAAAGACAATCAGTCTATGAGGGACGCCGTAGTGAAGGGCTCCGGAAATTTCCACCACCTGGGGTTCTTTAACGTGCAGTGACATCGCACAGCACACGGGCCTCTAGAATTTCGCCTCCATCGAAATTCGACCGTAGCGGCCGGGATTCCATTACCTCTGAGCCACCACGGTGGGTGAAGTCGAAAAGGGTTCAGCTTAAAGGTGCACTAAAGAAGAATCTTAGCTCGTCTTTTTACCACGAGAAGTCGATCTGCATGTTCCGAGCGTTCCTAGAAACACCGAATTATTGTCCTGTATGGCCTAATTTCCTATCAAATCGAAACAAACGTCCCGGCACCCGCCTTTCTTTTTTAACTCTCCTTCGAAAACAGGAGTCAGCCAACGCGTGCAGTTCCTTTAGGCTAGTCGCAAGGCTGTCTCGCTTTCGCTTTTCTTAGGTTTTGAGGTGTACGTGAATATATAGTCTAAGTGGCAGCCTGCATGGCCTAAAATTAGGTCCACAGAAATAAAATCCGTGTGGATTCTTTGCTTCCGCCGCTCACTACGTATCACTCCGCCGATGGCAGAGTGGCAACCTGCCTGCGGCTAGATGAAAGGTACCACACGCGTTGGCTGACTGCACCTCTTTTCGAAGTTGAGTTGAAAAAAAAAAAAAACGCCGGACGCCGGGAAGTTTAGTTCGATTTAATATGGATATCGGCCACAGAGGAGAATAATTCCCAGCTGATAAGAATGCTCGGAGCGTGCAGATCGAGTTTCTACAGTAAAAGGACGATCTCAGAATCCATTTTATTGCACCTCTAAGTAAAGGACAACGCAGTGAGCTATAGAAAGAAAAATAATACGTGTAACTTTAAGAGACCGGAAACAGGCGAAGTATTCTAGGGAAAAAGCGCGGGTTACTGAACTCCGGCTCGAAAACAAAAGAAAGGAATGGGCTTGTGGAGGGCACGTAATGCGAAAGGAAACGCAGCAGGGGTGGCAGAAAGTTAGGTGGGCGGATGAGATTAAAAAATTTGCGCGGATACGGTGGCCGCAGGTCGCAAATGACAGGGTTAATTGGAGGGGCATAGGAGAGGCCTTTTCTCTGTAGTGGGTGTAGTCAGGCTGATGATGATGATGAGCTTCTCGCACACAACGCACTGCAAGTACTGGACGCGCTACAGCCAGTTCTTGCAGCTCTACATTAGAAGGCACCATGGCTCCCCCGGAACAATCTTTTACGAAGAAAGTCAAGCAAGCTTTTATTTTTCAGTGGAATGCCCGCGGGCTCCAGTTCCGGATTTCAGATATTCGACATTATGTTTATGAAAACCGCTTCCCCATTCTTGTTATCTGTGAACCGAATCTACCCAACATTTTGCGATTATCCGGTTATGTAGCTTTTACTTCCCCCACGCGCAACAGAACCAGCAAAGTCATCGTCTACATTCGACGCGAACTTACATATGTGCTTCATTCGGTTCCCCCACACAATGACAAGTTGACAACCAGTATGTTTGCCTCACAGTGAAGAGCCGTGACCTCACGTTTACGCTTTTGGCTGTGTACATGGCGCCGTCAAGCCGCTTTGACGAAAAAAGATTGAGTGATTTGATGCAAGCCACCTCCGGTCCATGGGTGATTATAGGTGACTTCAATGCTCACCACACCATGTGGGGAGGCGTTAGGATGAACCTTAGTGGAAGGAAACTCGTCTCCTTCGCCTCTGACCACGGCCTCCAGTGCCTAAATGACGGAACCCCGACGTATATTCGAGGGGTGACCTATAGCAGCTGCCTAGATTTGACTTTCGTTTCGCGATGCCTAACCAACAACGTCCAATGGTTTTCGGATGTAGAAACCCATGGCAGTGACCACATCCCAACCTACCTGATTTTTACCGGCCATTGCACGTCCCGTTCTGCCACACGTATGCAACGCATTGATTGGACAGTTTTTAAAGCGCCTATGGAGGATGCATGCATGGAAGGATTCTCGACAGGTCTTGAACAAAAAATTAAGGAGGTCATGGAGAGCGCAATGTGTTGCTACAACTCCGTCGCAAAGTACACCGACTTTGATATTGAATTACAACGACTGCGGGCACTACGGCGCAGGGCAGAGCGCAGATACCAACGCACAAAGTCGCGCTTAGACCTCAGAGATGCAAGACGCCTGCTGAAGAAAATCCAGCGCAGAATTCAAGCCCTGCAGACACAACGTTGGAGAACATTTTGCGAGAAACTTGACCCACGAAAGCCTTTGTCACGCGTTTGGAATGTGATCCGTGGCCTTCGCACGTCCCCTCAACAGCGCCACCCGCTTAAATCCCTCGCGCTCCACCAAAAACGCAGCGAGGTCGCGGTAGCCGAAGAATTTTGCACAAGGATAACAGGCCAACCAAACCCATCCACAACGCTGCACTGCAGTGATGTTCCACCCTCGCGGATTCACGAATGGATAACCTGTTCTCCATGGAGGAACTTGACGCTGCGCTGGCTTGTTGCAGAAGGTCGTCATCACCGGGGCCCGATGGTGTGACATACTCCGCGCTCGCCAACCTTGGCCAAGAGGCTCGACGGGTTCTTCTGGACACATACAACAAGTCATGGTGCGAGGGCATAGTTCCTAATGCATGGAAGACCAGTCGTCTCGTACCACTCCTTAAACCGGGAAAATCACCATTCGACATTTCAGCATACCGACCAATTGCACTCTCCAGCAGTGTCGGGAAAGTCATGGAAAGAATGTTGTTAACACGCGTGGAATGGTACCTGGAGCGATACCAAATTTACCCTGCATTTATGTCTGGGTTTCGATGTGGCCGCTCTTCCATTTGCAATGTGGTTGACCTTGTATCGTCCGTCCCGCACCAAAAAAACTTGAAAAGATTGACTGCGGCACTATTCTTGGACATCAAGGGCGCCTACGACAACGTAACGCATCAGGCCATTTTGGACGCATTAGAAGCTGCTGAGAGTGGAGGCCGCATGTTCAGCTGGATACGCAGCTATTTGTCAGGGATGTCGTGTTTTGTCCAGACTGAAGACGGACCAACCTCTTCGCATCTAAATTCGCGCGGGGTCCCGCAGGGTGGAGCGCTGAGCCCAACTCTTTTCAACATAGCTCTCATCGGCCTGGTTGACTCATTGCCACAATCAGTCCAGATCACAATATACGCCAATGATATCTGTATTTGGGCATCAAGCGTGACCCGTCCCCAAGTTCGTGCGAGACTACAAAAGGCGGCAACGATACTGACGTTATACCTTCGTCAGCAGAGCCTAAATATTTCAACCGAGAAATGTTCCCTCGTGGCGTTCACGCGAAAAAGAATGACAAGTTACCCCATATATATTAATGGCAACGCCATTCCCTATGAGAAAAACCATCGCTTCCTTGGCGTTGTTATTGATAGGAACCTCTCGTGGAGTCCCCATCTTTACGACATACGAAAGAAACTGACAGCGATTGTTCATATTCTCTCCTTCCTCGGGGGAAAGTCCTGGGGCGCATCTGTACGCTCGATGCTTCAACTGTACCGTTCGAGGTTCCTGGGATACATGCGGTATAGCTTTCCCATTTTAAACAATATCAGAAAGACAAACCTTCAGACACTTCAAAGTGTTCAAGCGCAAGCTCTACGAATCTGCCTTGGGCTACCTAAATGTGCCTCAACGGCAGCCACTATTCTGGTCGCTGGGGAGCATCCTGTTACTTCATACATTGCTGTTGAAACCATGAGAACACACATTCGGCACCTCACGCGAGTTCCGAGTCATCATCTTGCAGCTCTTCCCGTACTCAGACCACATACTGCATTTGCAAATGTAATTCAAGCTCACCGTGCCTCTCTTCCTTCGCAGTTCGCCCACATATCAAGATCATGCTCACCCATATGGAGTCTCCATGAACCCCGGGTGCACCTATCTATTCCTGGAATTCATAAGAAATCTGATTTATCATTGCCTGCTCTCCAGCAACTGACACTGCATCATTTGAATTTTAACCATAAACACCGCATACATGTCTACACAGATGGCTCAGTGACTTCAACAAGCTCTGCTGGGTCTGTGGTGATACCGGCCAGGTCTATTTTAATGAAGGTGAGGACTACTTATCTCACCTCTTCAACTGGTGCAGAACTAGCTGCCCTACGGGCTGCAGTTCAGTTCATTAGTCAGGAATCTGCACATGACTGGACAGTTTTCACCGACTCTAAAGCAGCACTTCAAGGCCTGCAAACTGCACTACGCCGTGGGTCACACGAACAACTCGTTGCCGAAATCCGCAAGCTGTACCATGACGCCACATTGAAAGGACATGACATAATTTTCCACTGGCTGCCGGGCCACTGCGGCATTCATGGCAATCACCAGGCTGACGAAGCTGCCCGTTCTGCCCACAATGACGGAATTCCCGTTAATATCCCCGTAACGAGAGCTGACGCAGCGTGTGGGCTTCGTTCCTTGAGGCTGGAGCTCACACTTTCAGCGTGGAACTCTGGAGAGTTGTGCAACCGTGGCCTCAGGACATTGGACCCTGGACTGCGCCTCCGTATTCCGTGTAATGTCGCGCGTCGTGAAGCAACACTACTGTGTCGTCTGTGGCTCGGTGTTGCCTTCACAAATAAGTATGCTTTCAGGATCGCGATTGCCGACAGCCCTTCTTGTGTGAACTGCGCCTGTGATGAGACAATCACCCATATCTTGTGTGAGTGCCCTGCCTTTGTTGCCGAAAGACATAAGCTGCGATGTGCTCTGGACCGCCTGGACCCTCGCCCTTTCACAGAGGCCAAGATCCTCGGTCCGTGGCCACAACAGTCAACTGCCATCAAGGCTTACAAGGCACTCTTTCGCTTTTTGAGAGAGACTGCCTTGATTGACAGACTGTGACTAGTTACCGTTCCTTCTCTCTTTCCTCTTTAATTCCCCTCATTCCCTTCCCCTGTGCAGGGTAGCCAACCGGAATCCTTTCTCGTTAACATCCCGGCCTTTCCCTCTCTCTCTCTCTCTTACTCTCTCTCGCACGCTGCCTCTCGCCGCGAAGCTCCTTGCATACCCGCCGTTCTAGGTTACACGTAAGATCATCGGTGCCAGGAACCATCCAGTCAGAGAATTCCAAAACACCACAGAGCACTCAAAACTCTCTCTGCTCGCAGCTTGCACTAACAAACGGCAGCGACCGACGCCGCAATCGCTGTGTTGTAGCCACCGCACGGACCGATGAGTTCTCGCTGTGACCGAGGCGTTTGCAACGGGAGAACAATTACAGCCCTCATGCGGCTGATTATGATATTGTTGGCTGCAGGAGGCGCGAGATAGGGAAAATGGAAGGGAATGGGAGACGCTTTTACCTGGAAGGGGACGTAATCATGCTCATGACGAGATTATTATAGAAGAATGCTGCTACGATTTGTCCGTCTCACTGCCTGCCTAATCCTTGGGCTCTGGTAGCGATAGAGAAATTTACAAATTTTTTTGCAACTGCAGCGCAACACCTACAAGAGGTTCGAAAGCTTATATCCGTCAGAGTGGGGACAAAGCTAAAAATCTGGCGAAAAATATCTCGAGACACCGCTGAAATATGTGGAATAGCCTTGGGGCTTAAGGAAACCTCTTTTAGGATTGCAAAATAAGTACGCAGGCGTATTGCTGTGAATAATAAAGTTGAACAAAATAGCTTGAATAAAAGAACAGCATAGCCAGTTTTCCTCTCATTTTTGTCCCCCCAGTAGATTAGTCTTCTTGCAAAAACGACTTTAAGTACTCCTCATGATTTGGTTTTAAAAAATCTTTAAAAGCTATTTTTTCGCACCCTATATCTACCGAGCTTTCGTTTTCGCGTAGCTTCAGGGCTTTTCACTTCTCGCCAGGAAATGAACTGAAAGCGTTTGCTCATCATTCGAAATACATTCTTGCATTTGATATTTCCGATTGTATCAGTGGGAACGATATGAAATTAGTCATTTTGGCGGGTTTGCCATTTCATTTTTTTGTGCAACATTTAATTTCTACCGGTTTGCTCAAGGAATCTAACGGACATTTCACTGCAGAAACCTCCTCCTCGGCAAGCCAGGATTCTAAAAAAACACCGCGATTAACGTTGGTACAGCACGTTTACGACAAGTTATCTACTGCAAACTTTATTGGCCCCTCCGGGGCCAAGGGTAAATTTCTCTGTTGAGTACATCATGGAGATCCAAGAATGGTCCATGAAGGCTGTGTTATCCACATCAGCACCGCGGAACACGTGAGGCACTGTGTGTTTCCTGCACGCCTCACTCAGCGACCGACGACATTCACTGAGCACTGCTGTCTCGAAGTCCAGAGTTCGAGATCGCCGACGACCGCGTCGTGCAGGAGTGGTTGCCCAATCCTCGCGAGAGGCGCACTGATCATAAAGACGGCTGCTCATGCGGCGACACGGTCAGCAGCGCTTCGTGTCGCAGGCGGCGGCACAGCTTGTTGCTCGAGAAGAAGCAGTAGATGAGGGGGTTGGCAACGCTGTTCAGTGGAGCGAGGCTCTGGATGAAGGTCGCAACAGCAACGGCCGCCTGTGTCCGCGGCGTCACACCATATACCTGAAGGAGGTCGAACACGAAATACGGGCTCCAGCAGAGCACGAACGCTGCAAGAAAGATAATAGGAACTATTATTCGGAGTTAATAGTTAACGGAGTTAACAGAGTTAATCGCCTTAAGAAAAACCTTGCCATCCTGTAATGATCTTAGAATAGAAACAGTGAAGATTTTTTTCGGCCTTAGTATGGCAGCAGCTATAGGTATACATTTTGTGCTTTATAGTCAGCCGTGTAGTGGCCTACTGTGGTTCCTTGGAGTGTCGAACTGTTGTTTGCTGCTGAATATCCTACAGCTCTAGCTTTAAAGACCAAAGTTCTCAGCCTAAGTGTAGTAGTAGCAGGGCTTCCTGGGAGAATGCCGAAAATATCTCGCAAACTTCGGCGAATGAGACCGCTGAAGAAAGAGTTTTCCCAGCATCGAGTGAGTATGAGCACGTGCTTCATGCTACATCTTGTGAGGAGAATACTAGGAGACCTATTGTAACTTACAGTCTGCGCAACTGCTACCTTTCCTTGTCGTTTAAAAAAAAATATTCTTGCTGTTACTAGCGAGTGGATGGCTTAATTTACTTTTATTTTCGATAAAAAATAAAAAAATGACAATGAAACAACTTTTAGTCTGCATTAATATTATTTCAAGGAAACAATATACACCGGTAAGCCCCTGGCTTGAAGCCATTAATTCTAAAACGAGCAATTCTTGGCATCGGTATGTGGAGCAAAACCTAAAGGTCTTCCATTCATTTGACTAGAGAATGTTGTAAGCTCACGATTACGTTTTCGGTCACGATTACGTTTTCGGTCAGCCGCGGACGCCTGCTCAGGAAGTCTTGCGTCCGCAATGCAACATGTACGGCAGAAGTTGGTCCCACATATTTATATGCATTTTAGCACGCATGAAAGTGGAATCACGTCGCACTGGTACAGCGTCACTACACGGCCAATCCGCCGCTAGCAAATTACTAATACTCGACTGTGACGCCATACCAGCTGCGGTGTTGTAAAGGAGCAGCATTAAAGCTTAAAGATGAAAAAAAGTGGTAGGATTTCAAAACAGTTGAACCGAGTAGGGGTCCGAAAGCATGCGCTCATTCTTCGCCTCTTCTTTCGGGCATCAGCATGTGCACGCAACCGCGTTTCTCGGTCTTCATCTTCGCCCCCTCTCTCCCTTTGGCGAAAGCTGAAGCAAAGCCATCCTCCCATTGGTAACCGCTGGCGCGCCGCTTTTTCAAACTGAACGAACTTACCCGAGTTACTCGAAGGATTCACACCAGCATTTTGGTTTGGACCGCGTTAAGTAGTGCTTTAGCACGAAAAATGAGCGTTTTGCAATGAACCTTGCGCCGCTATTTGCAGCGCTTCATTCGCTTCCATTTGGTCCAATTCCATAGGTCGCTTCTTTTAGGTCACGTAGGAAATGGGGAATGACGTCACCTTGGTTACGGCAAAAACACGCCGACACGGCTGCTAGCTTGCAAAGACGCCTAACGCCCATGAGGTAGTGGCTTACAGGCGCCGGTGTCAACGCATGAAAAAGCATGACAATGCGTTTGATATTGCACTTTTATCATACCGGAGGCGTGTTAACGCAGACGTATACTGATTTAACGGGAGCCTTCTGCGCGTGCGCAGTAACATGGGTGACGCATGGCGAGGCCACTCGTGTGCACAGCCGGCGGCCGGTAAACCGGTATACGCCTGCGCCAATACGTCTCCGGTATGCTAAAAACTTCTATTCTAATCGGTATTCCTTCTGTCTCCAGAAAGAAACTGTGGCAAGGCTGGATGATGGGTTCGCTAAGGATGTTCCTGTAATAGTGCAGGACTTGATGCGATGCCAGCAGGGGTGGCTAGTGGCGGCACAGTACGTTGACCGGCCGTACCCGATTTCCCATCCCCTGTTATATTCATCATTAACGACGCCTCCACCAACTGGAACTGAAACGAAATGAATCATAATAAAATGGCACCTCAGATATATTAAAACACCGGCAACAATGACTCAATTAAGGCGGAAATCTGAAGGACACGCACCAAACACTATGATCAGCGTCATCTTCACAGTCTTGACCTTGGCTTTAGGAATGACGCCTCGGGAGCTTGTCCTCCTCGTGTCGTTCTCCATTCCCTGCACGCCTGCACATAAACACAGAGCACCTCGCATGCAGTAGATATTGGCCTAAGATACTGAATTCTGTGTCATTTATATCTGAGTGTTACAGAGAAACTGCCGGTGGAATTTTTTTTCTCCCAGGGGAGATACCACTCAGAAATTTGAAGTGGAATGATGGATGAAGACGCAGGTAATCAGAGGTAACTTCATCAAAGGTTCTGCTAGTTTTTTTTTACTTCTCGCTGCTTTATTTTTGATATGAGTGCCAAGTCGTGTAAATAGGTATCCCACTGACAAAGACGACTTCACAAATTTTGAGCGAGTTCCCAGAAAGAAATCTTAAAATTGTAATTTAATTTCGCGGTATCTGTTAAAATTATTTTTCATTGCCGCTAAACATTACTTTATAAAAATCTGCTTATGTAATTAAAGAATGCATGTTTAGTGGCACATCCTTCGACATGAAAACAAGTACGTTAAAAAATCGTAGCCACCTCACTAAAGTGCCAGAAATATTTCCATAAAAGCACGCATAAGCATTATGTGACAGCTACCGCATAAAATTTTCTTAGAAGAGGTCCCAGATTCCTTATCGCAGGTCTTTCCGTTGCCTGTCTTGAGTAAACAGGATGTTGTTCCACTCACAAATTAAGTTCTGAAGGAAAGCAACATTATACGCTATCAAGTTAGCTAGATGTCTAGCTGTCAGCAAGAAATAAAGAAAACATACATCCACCTTCCTTTATTACGCATAGTCAAAGAAAACTGCCACTATGTTATTACTTCTTGTTGCTTTGTGGAAACGTTAATGGTTCATGGCTGCCTAGCTTCCTATGCTGTATTCTATGGAAAGCTCCATACACTCGCTCATAACCGTTCCATTATACTTCAGCGTCCTGATAACAGCGGGGGTTAATTCAGTTGTGTCGGTTTTTATGTTCTTGACCCGCTGACGTTTTCATTGTTAGTATCCTTTAATCTGCTTGACTACAGCTCTCCCCGCTATGCAAACAATATTCTTGACTCGCGGCGCTCCGGGATGTGTTTACGCCCGCGGAGCCATTTGTATATGTTTATTCCTATCATGGATTGGATTTTTCTCTTCCGGCATCAAAGTCTCCTTCCTAGTTTCTCCACAGTCGGCCGCGATTGCTCGGCGCTCTTTCAGTTTCTTCGTCTTGAGAAGCAGCCTTCACGAAACTTTAATGTCAGCGTACGTTACGCCTGCTTGTATTATTACAAACGGGAACAGGGCTTCGCATAATGGAAGAGTGCTGGAGTCCGCAAAGAGATGAACGAACTGCGTAGCCTTGAAATGCGTATTTCAGTAAATACCTTGTCCTTCCTATCACTGCAGAATACGTCAACCATAGCGGTATTTGCTCACGTTGTCATGGTTGTAGCGGTTATTACTGAGGGGTTCCTTGTTGTCGTAACTTCTCTGTTTCGCAGACTGACTAAGAATGCTTTGAGATATTTATCAGTAACACTCAACGAAAGTGAAACTAAGTAACGCAAAAAAATATGATAAGTCTTCGCTGTAAGAAATATTGAAAACCGGATGTCTTGGATAGCTATAATGTAAAACACACTGACAGCAGCCCAAAGAGCTCAAATTCACAACGCAAAGCACTTGATTTATAAGCAAGGGTTGCCGATGTGCAACAGAAACAGTAGCCGGTGTTCAGACCTTTTTTTTTCGTTCGCGTGAAATCTACATATGATGCGATAAATCATCTCCAAAAAAAAAAACGCACCCACACACACTGGTTCGCAGTGCCGCAGTGATAGGCGAAATTATAAGAACAATAAATCGTTCAATTTAGTAAATGTAACAATGTTGCCTGTTGCCTTTGCTCCCATACTGCGTTAATGTCACACTGGCCCAGCACATTTCTATATGTGCTATTACAGGCGAAATGAAAGTGGTAAAATTAAGACGTATAGGAGAGAAAATTTAAAACGCGGGCATTATTATTTAAAAGATACTTCCATGCTAACCTTCAGCATGAGCACTTAACAATTCACAAACTATTCGAGAATGAGCTTTATTGAGCAAAATATTTGGCAGGAAAAAACTATCGATATAAAAGGTGCGCGTACAGCACTTGCAATTAAAAGAGCAAGAGAAGGATTTGGTTGATTTCATATGCCAGGTCAAAAAATTTGCACACACACCTATGAAACATGTAGTTAGAAAAGTTAAACGCCGCGAGTTTTTCTACAAATCATAGTGATATAAAATATAAGCGCGGATAACTTCTTTGAGAACCGTAAATGCCTTTCCTTTCTTGCAGCTGTCAACTAGAGGGACCCGCTATGGTTGCCATCATCGACTGTTACAGGACTGACCTCCTAGTACCTTGCTCCTCCTCCAGATGGTGTACACGATGACGCAGTAGCAGGCGGTGATCAGCAAAGCTGGCACGAAGAAGAGAGAGCAGGCGACTAGCGTCATGTAGATCTGCCACTGCCACAGCTGCAGCTCGATCCAGCACTGGAGACGGCCATGCACCACCGCCTCCCGGTTGAGGAAGACGGACGGTAGCGACATGGTGACGGACGTCGCCCACGCCAACGCCACCAGGCGGCGGGCACGTTTCCCTGCCACGACCGCGGGGATGTGGATCATAGTGAGAAATCACGTCGCTTCCAACACTGACAGCCAGCGTTCATTCGTACCGCGTTATGTGGGTTGTCACTGCAGTAAAAGAGCTAGCAGTAAACTAGTAGAAGCATAATTATGACTAGACAGAAAGCGAAAATTATTAACATCACTTGCTGGGCGTCTTGGTAAATCATGCTTACAATAACAAAGCGCAACTACAAACACGGACAAGTAAGGAAACACCACAAAGCGATTTGTGGTGTTTCCTTACTTGTCCGTGGTTGTTATTGTAAGAAAAGTATTGCAGGGAAGCTTGAAATCTGCTTCTTCTGAAGTTTCGGGCACCTGCAAAACAATTAAACAAAGATCATCTGGCTTCAAAAGGCTGAGGCGGGGGAGAAATTCATCTGTAACCGAGTGTGAGCTTCAGCCTCCAATGCCAAGAAACAAAATTGAACGTACTCAGCTGACATTCTTGGGAAGCGGGCATAGGGGACCATGATGGTGAATACAGTTTAGGAGATATTCTTAGAAAGAAGGAATCTGTAAGGAATGTTGCATAAATATTGCCCAAGTAACAAAGGCATGTCCTTTATGCAAGTGAATGACATCTCCTAAAAACTCCACAAACCAAGAAACAAATAATATGCACACGCCTGCTTTTCTGTGCGACATCCAGGCACGCTCGGAGCATCATCGACGGTCGAAACGGTCGTTAAGGTACCTAGCAGCTGAATATTGGCGCAATAAAGGTTATGAACTTTGTTTTAAGAAATACTTCTTTAAAGTGGATTTAACACATTTAGGATCAAAACACAGTGACAGCGCGTCTTAAATTCGACGAATTTAAAGATGGAAGAAACGTTACAGGGATTGGTGAATTAAGAGCATAAGATGTGCCGGAGATAGGCGAAGATATATCAACTGAGGGCCATACAAGGGCGAACAAATATGTTTAAAACTTTTTGCTGGCAAGCTATGGCACACCGGACCATTTAGCTAAAGTTATCCTCTTTCAAAATGGAGAATGAAGCTGCAAGCAACTTCAGCGGCATCTATGTGATGACTGTGCTTATCATAAATTAAAAGCTGTTCAGTTATCCTGCCTAAATGTGGGGCTCTAAACTTGCGCTACGTGACTACTAGTGCAAAGTCTTTCGAAGCAGGATGGTTATTCCGAAAGGGATACTAAAGGAAGACGTTTTTTATGATGGTGTAGACGTAAAACTGAACATTTCGACAGAATAGCCGGTCTGGTTAAATTTTATACTGTATTTTTATTCAGAGACATTAACCTTCTAATTTAAAAATTCTCTCATTTCGCAGACGGCTTGGTTCTTTATACATGGTTGACAGGGGCTCGTATGCTTGTATCTTTAAGTATATGGTTGGGAGGAAAGAATCTTTCGCTATGAAAGCGGTGAAAAAGCTAGGGGGTCCGGGTAGCGTGAGGGATTGACTTGGTGTCTACGGCTGTGAGTCATGGTGCTACATGTCCCAGATTTGGTGTCCGCGGCTCTGAGTCATGGTACCAGGTGTCCCAGATTTGGTGTCCGCGGCTGTGAGTCATGGTCCCAAGCGTCCTAGACTTGGTGTTTGTTATTGTGAGTCATGGTCCCAGGGGTCCCAGACTTGGTGTCTGCGACTGTGAGTCATGGTCTCAGGCGTCCCAAGCTGTACGGAGATGTCTGCTGGCGTAGCTTCTACTTTGTTTAGCTTTTTATTGTGCTAGCAGCAAGGCTGCCTTTCCAAAAAAACTCCAAGAAAAATTTTGCTGTCACTTCGTCGCGCTTGGCTTTTGCACCCGTGGCGGCGCGAAGAGATGAGCTTCGATGGTCATTGCGCGAAAGCACTACGCAACCGCCGCAGCCAATGACGTCTCATGTATAACAGTTACGCTGTCGTGCTGTGCATTGTACGTTATAATCTTGATCAATTTTCAAGTCTGCGCACACGCTTTTGCTGTTCCCTCTTCAGGGGCGTTCAGCGGTCCAAATGTTATATAGTGCGCAATGACAGGTCCCCAATCCGCGTCTTCGGCCATCTTTGCCTGAAACCTGCCCTAGGAACCCCAGCCTCGAGCAAAAAAACGAAATGAAACTGACATGCTAGTGCACATATTTTGAATTTGGCGAAGTTAGCTAAATCTATTGTATTTTCCTGACGATTTTTAAATTAAAACATTGTGGCGGAAGCTGTCATAAGGTTTGCTATAAAATATAAACACTGTGAGCTAGTAACTCACATCATGCCAACGGCACCGAGATATAGTTATGGCTAAACTGGCTAAGACGGGGAATGCCATCTTTAATAATGAGAATGAGAGATGGAATGCGATCTTAATAGTTAGAATGAGAACGGGCTTCATTTAAAAAATGTTCCAAGGATGTCAACATGTGCACGGGGAACGTTAAACATGGAGTCAAAAGTTCTACCGTACCGTCTGAGCCAAAGGTAAACACGCTGGCGCGACCACGCAAAATTCGAGTTCGCGGTGGAACGAAAAGGATGCAGCCACCAGCCTTCGTCAGCTATTAGGATGCCCTGCATGACATATCCTGCACTTCGGCTGTCCTCCTTCGCATTACAATAAATTTACTGGCACCACGACAAGCGCAAAGGGCCACCGTATTAAATTCGGCAAAGGCTGGTGATATACTGCGCACCACAAAGATAGACAATGCTCACATGACTGATGGAGAGCATTACAAAAGAAAGGGCATGCTTGATGACCATGTCTCGAGTGCATTCATCGGCTGTTCGGGCATTCTTTTTTCCGGGAACAACATGCTTGTTTTTCAATAAGAGATTGCTCCATTCTAACAAGTGAACGGTCGGACGTATACTTTGTAGTCTTCCGGATGGCATAGAATGCCAGAAACTATCATATTCTCTATGAACACCTAGAATGGGGAGCTGAAGACGTTTTTGTAGACACTATGTTGCATTGCACTGTAAAGTTCGAATAAAGTACATCGTGTTGACTACCGCGGCCTTAGATTTTTTTGGCATTCCACAGCAGCTTTCCCGAAATAAAGGCCACATTTTGGCAATGCAGCACCTTTTCTACCATTAAGAGAACATTCTAGATTACTGCTGTTACAATGTTATGAGCTGATACGTAGCATTCGCCTCGTTTTTTTGGCTACACGAAACCATGGGCAAGTGGTAGGCACCTCTTACCAAAGTGCCGTGAGTGAACTTCAAAACATGCATGAAGAAATCTTCTAAGCGTTCTCTGAACGTAATGTATTGATAGTGGAAGCAATGTCCAGGCCTTAGGCTGAATGTCTGTCAAAGAGGCACATGCACATCTTGAAACCAGAGTTGAACATGTCCAACATTCTGGGCCAAAAATTTGAAAATTAGAAAATTGGAAGACACTGTTACTGAAATATTGATAGTAATGGTACATTTTTCTGATATATAGCAAAATATTTCTTTCGAAGTGTTTCTATTAATCGCATAGAACAGTTAATTATGCAATAGAAGAACAAATGGGGTGGGCTTTTGACAATAGCAAAATCACAGAGAAAAAAAATCAGGACTGGCGTCGGCTGATCTGCGGATATATTGACTTTTATAGTGAAATCTTACATTACATGAAAAATTTGCGCTCAAAAATGCTTTTGTCCGAAATTTTTTCCGAGCTTCCAGTTTCCCACATACCGGTTTGCTGAAAATACAGTGTCGATAGAGATACTCACAACTTCCGGAAAAATTCATGGGCCTGGTGATGGCGTCGAATCGGTCGATGCTCAAGGCCACCAGGACATATGTGGACGAGTAGGTCACCAGCACCTGCTCAGAGCGGAGATTGCAGGTGAAGAATTCTCGCCTGATAACGTTATGAGAATTGGCAATAACGCTTACTGTAAAGTCGCTCATTTTCCAAGGCCCTTTGGAATGTCTAGAAGAGAATCATAGCATTCCGATATTGAAAAAGATATCAAGATGTTATTTCAGTCCGCTTCATTAACTGCATCGGACATTGGACAAGCTTGCTTCAGCACTCAACAGGTAAGCATGTTTCCTAACCCGGCGCAAGAAAATTTATAACAATGCGTTTAGTAAAGTGCATGACCAATGAAGGTGTAACTCACTCATATCTCGCTAAGTCTGCACGCTACGTACACTACTGGAAATTAACATAAACATCAGCGGCTACTTAATGAATTGGCTTCCTTAACTCAGGAGAAAGTTTAGCACTTCGATAACTAAGAATGGTGATAATTATGTAAGTACACGTTTCCGTTAACAAAGAAAGGAAGGTTCCTGTAGAATTTAAAGTAAGCATCTCATCATGAAAACATTTCAAAGCTGTCTACGAAGAAATATTTTCGCAGATACGTTTGCACGCTGAAAAAAAAAACCCTTAGAAAATTGTTCGGAAATAATGAGTAGATGCGCTTCCACGTGTCATTGCTTGAAAGACATATCACAGACACTGTTTCATGGGCCCCTACGAACCATCAATCGTAAGTGCAAGCGAGCGTGCACAACAGTCATATTTGAAGGCTTTGGTAGCTGTCATCAACATGCAAAAGACAGAGCGATAGAGAATTTTTTTTTTCTGTTCACAGAAGATCACAATAGCACCGCAAAATACCTCTTTAGTAGTGATTTGTCAGTAAGCCTCCAAAAGTAGCGATTAATCAACCTAGAAGCCTAGAGCATATGTTTCTGCCTACCGTTTCTCGACTTCCAGATCGATTTAAATGCCTCAAATTATTGGAAAGAAAAATTCTTAGTTAAAAAAAATTCGTTAAAGAAAATTCGGACCAGGACGAATTTTTCTTTAACTATGAAGTTTCTGTGAAAGCTGTATAGCTTTCCTTTGTAGCCGTAAGGCTGCGCTCGGGTGGATGTCAATGAGTAATTACTCCCTTATTACAAATCTACTCCACCTTGGGGGATTCCCCTAAACATTTGACCAACACTGTTCCCACTTCGAGTTATTGATCAATTCGCTCTCGCCCTACCATAAGCTTGCCGTCCCGGTTAGCTCAATTGGTAGAGCGACTGCTCCGGTGTAGCGGTGGTCCCCGGACAAGGACGAATTTTTCTTTAACTACGAAGTTTCTGTGAAAGCTGTATAGCTTTCCTTTGTAGCCGTAAGGCTCAGCTCGGGTGGATGTCAATGAGTAATTACTCCCTTATTAAAAAAAAAGGCCAAAAACCTGAGCGGAACTTAAAGTAAAAGAGTCTAAGAAAGACATGCGGCGTCCAGCTGTTGTTCCCTACGAGCACAATATTTCACACCGGCTGGAAAAGATCGATGAAAAATTCTATATCCGAGTGGTCTTCCCAGCATCCGCCAAAATGAGAGCGCTCTGCAAAAAGATCAACCTGCATAATGAGCAGTACAAGAAAAAAGGACGCGGGGATGGCGTCAAGCACTAGGCTACATTTCCCAACTCTGTGCGAGGCGTCATCTACAAGACCCAACTGTCATGAAAAGCGACATACGCGGGAGAGAGAGGCAGATGCCTAATTGAGAGGTTGCACCACGGCAAGTGTGCGTGTGAAGATACAGCACACCCTGGCATCCTAGCGACGCATAATATAAACTGCCACTTGAAACATAAAAATAAAAAGCGAGCACTTTCACGCTTTGAAAAAGAAGTGTAATGAAAAACTTGAAAACAGGAAAGTCAGAAAAATAATTCAACCTTTTTTCCGTGATGCCTATGAAGCTTCATAACGTGCGGGTGTGACCTAGTTGGTAGTCCATTCATTACAGCAAAGCGCGCTGAAAACGACGAAGACAAAGACGCAAAAATACAGTTACAAGTGACAACTCAATTCAGTGACAACTCAAGTGAAAACAAGTGACAACTGAATTTCATTCTAACAACTGGTGCAATGAACTTCATAGGGAGGGAAACAGTAAAAAAGAAAGAGAGACTAACTGGTTGCAAACACTAAGCCAAAAGTTACGTTGTCCAGCGGCTATGGCGAAAATACCGAATCTCCTCTGGAAATAGCGGCTGATGCCCTGCTTACGCAGCCACAGCCAGTTTCATATACCTGCAGTGCCTCCAGTTTTTCTCGTCTTCGATGGCGGTGGCCGCTGTACTCAAGATTTCGAGAGAAGTATAGTTATTCACAGCTATCCTACGAATATAACGCAAGAAATACTGGAAAGGCTGGTGGCAGATAGGACAGGCAGTGACTACGTAAGCACGCCACCAGTCAGTCTTTCGGAAAAGGAGGTTCGATATCTATGCGCGAACCACGCAAGAAGTTTTTTGGTTTCGCGTTGTGAAGTATTTGCTTTTTCTTCGTTTTCACTTCTTTTTCTTCTTTATCATGCTCCTATATATTTCGGCCAATAGTTGGAATAAAATTCAGTCAGAAATTAGCGCTTGTCTCTGTCTTTTCTCGAATGGGTCTTCGTCGTTTTCTGCACACTTTGTTGACAAAAATTGGTTGGTTTATTTGTCTATTAGGGTTAACGTCCCAAATCGACTGATGCTATGTTGGACGCCGTAGTGGAGGGCTCCGGAAATTTCGACCACCTGGGGTTCTTCAACGTGCACTGACATCGAACAGTGCACGGGCCCTTAGAATTTCGCCTCCATCGAAATACGACCGTCGCTGTCGGATCGAACCCGCGTCTTTCGGGCCAGCAGCCAAGCGCCGTAACCACTGAGCCACCGCGGCGGGGCTGTTGCCAAAAATTCCTATGATGGAAGACGAATACGTGAGCAGCCCATCTATCTCTGTGATCCAGAAAAAATTGTTCTGTCTGCACTGAAACAGCAACGACAACAAATCATTCCCAACACTCACGCACGTGATTTCCGGCAGAAAATTGTATAGTGTGTCTGCCCTCTTACTGCCTAAAGCCTTTCCTCGCTGAAAGATAAATTGTTACAAGTAAGCGCTCCTCCCATTTTGTCTTCTAAGTGACTTGACAAATCATAATATTTGGCACGGTCTGATTGAACAGCACACAGCGCGCCGCATTTTAACGCTGATCTAAACTCCAGGGACCCTAAAGATATAATCCACTACATTTATTGTGGTATACACACAGATCTTTTTTGTGGACATGAACGCACACCAGTGTTGCAAGAAAGGTTTTTATCCTCAGTGAACTCAGGACACAATGAGGATCCTGGGAAGTTTCAGCGATTGCCCGCAGCCCCTTAAGTATAGTGCAAATATAGCGCCCTATTGAGACATTACTTATTAGGCGTTCGTAAAAAATTCTGCGTGTAGTGAGTTCTCGTAACATGAAAAAATATATGGAAGTCCACAGCTTTTCAGGTATTTTCCCAATCATTCCGTTAGGATCTGAAATGTTCGTTATGTTATTTTAAAATAATATGAATGAAGTAACAAGGGGTTCATTTGAATTTATGCATGGTTGCTGTCCGCGTAGCTTTCATAGATTCCGTGTGTTTCTTAGGGTTTCCCTATCAGCCACAATTACAACAGATGAAACTGTGGAACTGGTATAGTATGGTGCACTTCACTTGGGCGTGGGCGCCCCGTTTGCGAATGAAAGCGTTCAAGTAATCACGAGAAAAAATTGCTGTCACTCCTGTCCCTCGCACACCAGACCGCTGCCGTGATTACTGCGCTTTGCCGCTCCACATCACTTAATTCAGGGTGCGCTGAAGCATTAATGCTGAGCTGAAGGTGGGTTGGGGTATTCTGCGTGCTCACTCGGAGCCTGTATAAAGAGTAATGTGATGCCGAATGACCTCGACTTACTGGATGCTTTGACAGAGTACCGCATTCCACGCCTCCGAATTTGGAATGCATATGACTTCCGCGATCTAGTGTTTCCAATGCGACAATCACCTTTTTGATTCCGTGCTTGTTCGCGGTCGCATCCTCGTCAACTTAGGTGATAATTCAAAAGACTACGCAGATGGCACCGCTGAATTCGACAATGTATACTACTAACACTTATCACATGCAGGAAGTGAGAATATTCGAACTTCGTTTAAGTAGCATCTTGTGCACTTATAAAATCCGAGAGGACAACTGAGAGGCATTAAATGGGCACCGCTGTGTGGATTTTTCTTCTAAGGGCTCATTTAAGCTGTTCTCGCAGCACTGGGCTGTGAAAGCCACACACCCTCCACACCAATTACCACGCCAGAAACATAAGCAGTGCTCTTAACTGTTTTCCACTGACTCTACAATGGACTAAGGACATCTATATTAAGACGGCGTGCTATTATTTGACGTTCCCGCCATTCTAATCGCTCTTGCTCGCACACTTTCTGTCTCACCGGCGTCAGCGTCAGCACCGACGTGTAGCATCCCACGGCTAGAAGTATATTTATTTTCTTTCCGAAAAGGGACAAAACTTCACAACACTCGCAAATTTTACACCTTGTACAAATAGCTTCCAAATTAGTTGAATAATTTGCAGAACGTAAACCAGACACCGTGCAGGACAGGCACATATCTGTCTTTCTTATTCGTGTGTTTCTTTTCGGCGCAACCTCTTTGCTAACTTTTCAGAAGCAACTCGACAATCAACGTTCCATTTTTATTAAATTAAAGGTCGACGTCAAAAATTTTTGCAACCTGAGACGGAAAACAATGAAAAACTTTGCGCTTTCTACATACGTGCAGAGTAAGCTCTTATACGATTCTGTTTGTCACTTATGCGCTGTAATCTTTATTTTTATAAATTACAGAGGGTGGTTCATTTTCATGATTTCAGCGACATCGCTCTCAAATCAGACTTGATAAAGTGCCTCACCTGTGCGAATTTCACCAGCTTGCAGCCAATGTTCCCGCCGTGCCAGTCGACAGTGGTCTTCCAAATAATGTCCGTAAGCACGCTGACCAGTCCTACACCGAGGTCTAATTGAGAAAACGCAGGAAAATGGTAACAGTGCGTAAGCAGTGGGACTTTAACGCCGGCTGCAGCATCCCACAGAGACACTAGCTAAATTTATATACGTGTAAGCCAGAGGCGATAATGTTTCCTTAAAATGGTCTTTTTATATGTCACGCGTCAGCTCTTCCTTCCCTTAAGTGCGCTGTATCACTCTATGGCCTGAAGTAAAGCGCCTACTAGGCGCGTTACACTTTTAAACATTTAAAATATGTGCATCTGAACACTTGGTTTTCTAATTTCTTTTACAGACCGTGTATGCTGGCAAACACATTTTGCATTTCTTGCTGCTTCCCTGGGGATTTCTAGTTGCTATAACACCAGTATTTCAAGGCCGTTCTTCCATAATCGAGAATGAGCTATAAGCCACCGCTCACCCTGACACGTTACGTACGCACTGGAAGCTTGCCTAACACGTGACCTACATCGTATCTAGAGATGCACCTTTTGGTCTCCAGACGCAGCAGAAGACACCGGAAATAAAAGGCGAGCAACAACACGAGAAAAGTAGAGCTGCAAGTATGGTGGAATTTGAGTGTCTTAGACATTGGTGTATAGCATATGAAGGTTGGTCCTAATCTTCTGTCTCGTTTTACTCCAAACTGAATTTATTTCCATTACTTCTTCCGCTAGAAATTATTTGTCCCTGTGCAAAGTGTTTTATTCAACCTTCGTGCACTTATACCCCATATATCTAGCTGTACAACGAACGATGATCAAAAGTAGTCTATACGAAAACGATTGTTATTTATCATTCACCTATTACATAATGACAATTGATAAACATAAAAAAAATATTCTTCATTCGTTCAGGCTATTTGAATTGGATAAAACAACATTCTTCTGAGGACAAACGACTTATTTTCGACATCTATCATCTTTACAAAATTTTGAACGAAATTGCCCTCATACTTTAAAAACACTCGATTTGTTCAAAGAATTACACGAGCATATGCGGGATAATGTACGCGGCTTAAGTAATTTAGATTTTTCTCTGAAATTACCTTCGTCCTTTCCCCGAAGGAAACAATAACTTCGTTGGTACGCGATCATTTTCACCGTTGACCGAATGCCACCGGTGCAAAAAAAGAGCTTGATTTCACTCGTCTAGAACCGTATTTTGTATTCTTGAGAGAGCGAGTGCTGCATAACGTGAAATTGCTTCATGTGTTCGGCTGGACCTTAATGAATATTCTGCTTTTGTAAAGAGCATTCAGGCACCCGCAATCACGTTATTTCTTGTTAATGAGATATAACCCATCTCCCGCATAGCCTCGTGTAATTCACGAATTAAAGTACTCGTAAAACAAGCACTCTTTTTACTCAACTTTTTGTTCTCGCCTAGCTCCACACTTCCAATTAACGTAAACAACTCGAGTGATTTTTACTCAATTTTTTGTTCTTGCCTAGCTTCACCCTTTCAAAATATCGTAAACAACTAGAAAGATTTCTACTCAATTTTTTTTGTTGTCGCCTAGCTCCACGCTGAAATTACTGCAAACTAGAGTGATGCTGTCCTACCTGCGATGGCCAGATGCATGATGAAAAAGTTCATACGCGACTTGCGTCCCTTGGGCAGCGCTGCCAGCACTGCACTGTTCCCAAGTACAATGCACGCGAACAGAATCCACAGGAATGTCAGCGTTTCGACCTGCGGGAAGTGAAAAAAATACATGCTCTTTTAATAACCGAGCCCACCATCGCGCAGGTTCGATCACGAGGCATAATTGCCGCTGTTCTCTCGTGCGTAAACAATAGTGGATAATTAATCACGTTCCTGAAAGTCTTTGAAGCCGATGAATCGGGCAACCCGGTCGTAAGAAAAGCGAAAGAAAAAAGTCATAGAAGCAATGCAAATGAGGAAAGTGGCAAATGGGAATCATGTGAACATGGATTCTGTTGGAACGACGCGGGTCAAATTGTGGCCAAGACGCCAACCTCACCTGCACCTCAATAGTTCAGGTTCTCGAGCATAGCGCTGGCATGATAAAGTGCTTGTATTATCTTAATTCATGTGAAGGCAGATATGCTGGAAGTTAAAAATTGCACAAGGATAAATATACTGTTTCTTATCTGCAAACTATTTTCTTAGGTGATCCTAAAAGATTCAGAGCAAGTGTCGACTTCAAACTCCTAAATACTGGGCTGACTTTCAGGATAAGAAGTCTACTATAAATGTCACAGACACCATCACTCAGACATGGGCCACTCCACATCAAACGTCTCACATGTTGGGCTAGATGCGGCGCTTGGCTGTCTCTAATATTAAAATAAAAATTAAGGAAACTTACTTCAAACCACAAGCTTACTTCAAAGTTCGTAGTCTAAGCCTAAGTTATTTTTTTTTTAAATATTCATGCTCAAGGAGAGTGCAGTTCGAGCACTTCAAAAAGGCGTAAAACAATACAGCCCTCAATAAATCATAAGAAATCAAAATTTAAAAAAGCATACCAGAAAATTTTAACTCAAATTTGTATGGATTCGAGCTTTTTATGTGTTTGTGGTCATGTGGTTTTTAGATGCATAATTTTTTAGAACATAAATGAAATATTAAATATAGTACCGTTCTGCAATTTTTTTCATAATATCTTCCTCTCGGGATTAGAAAAGAGCCGTTCTCCTTTCCTGCATGTCTGTTGCCTGTAAACAATGTCACAACTAGTGAAACTGAATACCTAGCGATAAAAAAATATACAGAAGGTTCAGGCAATTTTGGTTGGACCTATATACACTCGTTTATTTCACCTCGGAGTGGTCCAAGGCAAGACATAATAGCTGGTATAGTAGAACAGTTTCTCTCCGCGCATTTCTGAAATTTTATTCAAATTGATTGTTGATTAAAGCGACAAAATCTTTTCTTTCTCTCCGCGCATTTCTGAAATTTTATTCAAATTGATTGTTGATTAAAGCGACAAAATCTTTTCTAAGTTGAGCTTTAGCGCCATGAGTTGCTTCGTCTCTAAACGTTTCTTTCCAGAGAGCATGGCCCCATCGAGAGTGTGGTTAGAAAAAATGGAGTGTCTGCGCCGATTTGCGGGAAACACCGCGGTGGCGTAGGGACTCAGCACACTGCCTTGCGACTTCCGCAGCTACCCCCGCCGCAAAACATATATATATACAGAACTACAAATCTGTGTGCTTCGCGCTATGAAGGTAGCGTACAGCAGCAACTAAAGTCAAAAAGAACTGCCCAGAGTTCTCGATATTTCCAGTACTGCATCTTTTGACTTCCTGGAATGTCGCATCCGATCAGTGTTGTCTGGCTTAGCCTTAGCTGTTGACCGAAGGACTTCTGTTTTGAGAATGGTTGTTTGCCAACGCCAAGCTGTTGTCTCAAAAAGAGAGCACGTCGCGGGTATTCTGGTAGGCCAGTGCCTCTCTTGTAGTTTTCTAGCATCATTGTCCCCTTAGTTCCGTATATCCGTAGATGTACTTTTCTTCGTGTTTTAAAATTTTGTGCGCTTTCGGCCCCGACCGACACTGTCGCTTCAGCCCGAACACCTTTCTTCAGAACAGTATGGCAGTGATGAAAGACAGGATGCCTTCGGTGGGTTCAGCGAAGGCGTTTCTCACTTGTTGCAGCCGCTAATTTGGTGAATGCTTAATAGCAACCGCTAGCCGTATGATTCGAGAGGGAGAAGTGAATACTTTAAATCACTGTGCTTTGAAAACTTTGTGAATGACTCGTGGCTTTTGAAGAACTAAAGCGCGAATAACAGAAGAATATCACTTACGTTAGGACATTCGGAGCTTCTTTATGGGAGCCCCATAGTTTTCTTGTTTTCAACGCTATAATAAAAGCAACGAGAAAACTGCACTCCTCGGCTTTGCAAGAATTGAAGCATTGGACGCAGTACTTGAAGGAAAGAGGCAACGCAACAAGTGCGTGCAGTTTTGCACATCAGAACATTGTCAGTCCTTAGTGTTACGTGCGGAAAACCATTCTTTGATCAAAAAGCCCATAGGAAATGGCAGTGCAGAGAGTAAAAAATTAACAAACTAGTCAGTTGTCACACACGAAAATAGTCGCAAAATATAGGGGCTACTCATACGTTTTCAAATACTTCACACGTCGCGGACAGCGTTTCAGAACCGTATGGTGCTCCGTACCAGTGAAAGTGAAGTCTTTAATGGGAGACCTATGTTTGAGGAGGATTGTTCACTTTTGCCTCCCCGTAACCATCGGGAACCAATAAAGGGAGCCTCGTGTGAGGATTATGGCAGCGCGCTTTCATGGTCCAACAGCGCGAAGTTCAGAGTGGCAGGACAATGACCGGTATAGAAGAATCCGTGGAAACGGGCAGCATTTGGCAGCGATGGTTCTCCTCCAGGCAAATCCAGGCAAAAAGCAGGGAAGTTGCAGTCGATCAGAAGCAACCTGCGCCTGGGTGGACACATTGATTCCTCGCCGCCGAGGGAGCGCACAGCTTGCGGCGGAATACATTAGCATACTTTCGCAGCGAATCCCCCAGGCTTTATTGGAGAATCCATGCGAGTGTATTGCCCAAGCTGCATAATATCATTTATTGTTTGGAATCATTATTTTTTATTTCGGAAGAGAACGGCAAGCCATGACCTAGTTGTCTGGTCGGCCGCTTGCACTGTGGGCGGTGGTTGAATGCCCTAACACGAGGCCACTGAAGCGGTGTGCTTGAGGTAGAGCATCCACCTCATACTGGGGAAGTTCTGGGTTCGATCTCCGGTGTCGCCAGGTGCCCGCCGTTTTCTCATAAGAGGAAACTTTCCCCGGTCTCGTCAGCGGCTCTTCTGGGGTGCAATGCTTAGAATAGATTACCCAGCCCTCTCTCGATGGAAAATCTATCCGCGAGTACCGAAATCGGCCTTATGCGGTAAAACCCATTGCGGCCCTTTCTTTTATGACTGCTGCTGATGCTGCTCAGAGCCAATGCATCAATGTTTGTCGAGAGTTGTGCTTCTGTCACGTAAGGCACCTCTACTGTCGCTGGCGCTTTTTTAAATAACTCTAAACTGTGAAGTGTGCCGCTGCCTTCTTTCCGTATCCGCATATGGCTTTTCCGGTTCCAGTTTCCGTTTTCCGCCGGAAGTCGACGTCCATTTTGTATCTGCTTCCCTGGAGGAAACTAAAGTCGGGTTGTCTAGAAACCTCAATCGCCTCGTTTTGCCGAGACGTTGATCTCCCGAATACAATTCAGTGGTATTATCGACGAAGTGCGAAGGCGCACCACGGCCTCAACAAGCAGTGGCTCCGATCCCTGTCACTCGGCGTCGGTCAACTTCGTGGCTTTAGAAATTTCGACGCTTTTCATTCGGTGTAATCGTCGCAAGCGGACACGAACCACTAGCGCGATATGCTTCATTTTCCGACACTGTCCAGAAATATAGCACCCAAACAGCAATACGAGGATAGATGAAAACATAAGCGATGGAACGCAGCCACAGACTGGCCCCGAGAACCGAGAATCAAAATGAGAGCGCTTCCTTCCGTTCCAAGAGCGGAAGTTGGAAAGCTATGCGAGGAAGAAGAGCTGCAGGGGAGAGGAGTTTGGCGCTATTTAACCTGGCCAGAAGAAAACGCCATGGGAGTGCTCTCCTGTCTCGTAGCTGGAGGCGACGGTATGTTTCGCGAGAGAGGAGGTGTCGTCGCTGAGGGGACTTTGACCACTCACACTGTTATCACCACCTTTTCTGCTGAAGAGGAATAGCCGCTTTGTCCTCCCGGAGGCAGAGAGGCCGCTGTGCTACTGCGTGCGTGCGCCGAGCGACAGCGCATAGAGGCTTGCTTGCGTTCGACCCATGTTTGCCGAATGGTACCCTTTGTAGCAGACTGCGGGGTTGTTCGAAACTGGGCGCGGCATGCGAGAGGCGCAGTGGTGTTTTGTGGAGCTTCCCCAAAGCGCACACCTCTGTAGAAGGATGGTCGCTAGGTATAAAGAGACTTTTACCCACTTTTGCAGGAGATTATCCGGCAGTGGGTTTCGAAACAAAAACACCTCCTGCATCCGAGACGGGCGCCCAACCACTGGGGCACGGCCTCACCCAAGAGCGCACGTTATACGTGCGCCAGAGGGGGGGCGCGGGTTGGAAGGGACAAATATGTGCGCCCTACTGTAAGCTGCCCAGTTTCAGTTGGCTGCTTCAGAAGTACCAACATTTCTTGGGGCTGCAACGTCAAAGAGAAACGCATTTTCAAGAAAAACTGATACCACCAGTACGAATGGCGCGCACGGATATTTATCTAAGCAAGTAAAAAGCTAACGATTCCAATTCTGTCCGCCACCGTCTAAAATGCTATGCAGAATAAGAAATGAATTGAAATGAAAAAAAAAATAATTTAAAGAAAGGTAACAGTCTTTGGTGACAATGCCGAACGATCACTCTTCTAGCCTATATAAAAAACGTGCGGTGAGTCAAGAGGTAATACATCGCGCACAGCATTGCCTGCCTGACAACGTGGCCTGTTTTGTCTTTTTTTTTTCGTTCCTTCATTTGTGCTACGCCATGGGACTGTTAGTGGTTCTATTTTTGTTTTGTTGTGTATCTTTTCTTTTACAAATGCTGTGTTTTGCATTTTGATTCAACATATATTATTTTTATTTTATTAGAAAGCATTTTTTTATTTATCTCCTAATTTAATCACGGATGTTTCGGTCCGCACCGTGGAGAATTCTGAGAAAATAAATATACGCATGAATAAACCACTGTAGCTTGTCTCCATCCCAACCGAATTCCCTCTCGAGCATCCACTGTTTCCGCTCTACGTTGACTTCGCGTCCCCTTAGAGGCGTTTCAGGCAGAGCAATCATGTTTCCCCTCTTTTTATCTGAGAAAGTAATCTTCGAATGAAGTATTGCTGCCGCTTCGACCGCCTGGAAGCATAGACGAACAGCCTACTGGCAACCCAACTTCGACTCTAAGCAAAATTTCCTGCAGATGGCAGGTTACGACAAGCTTTCCCAAATGGCTCCAGCCTGGACTATCACGTAGGCATCGGTTCCATGCCCAACACCAAACATGCAGCGTGGCTTTCAGCACATAAAATATTACCTTTTATCTTCGTTCCCATACGAATTGCCGGGATAGCATAGTAGACTTAAGGGAAATAAATAGCGCACAAGAGAAGACGGGACAAGCGAGGAGACACAGACAAGCGCGGTGTTGGGCTGGTAAAGGCCGATTCACACGACGGACCGTTCGCACCGCGGCCCGCGCACTACGTGTGCATACGTCAGCACTTTGAGAGGCGCGCTGGATGCATGGATGGATGGCGGCCGACAGCGCGCCCCTCAAAGTGCTGACGTATGCACACGTAGTGCGCGGGCCGCGGGCGAACGGTCCGTCGTGTGAATCGGCCTTATGTGAACGGTTGTGGAGTGAAAAACCCCGGCAACGGCGGCTGCGTTTTGATGGAGGCAGAATGAAACAAACAAAAAAAAACGCTCCTGCACGATCCGATGGCAAAATCACGGTGGCTGTTACGTTCTTCTGGTGATAACAGCCTCAGTCGCGCGGAACGTATCGCTGATTGCTTGTTCATCGCGACGCGTATGAAAAACGCTGATATCGCGGGCTATATAAGCGCCACGGCAGAGCGCTGCGCCGCTTTCCTGCACGACTTCCGAGTTGGAATGAAGGCATTCCAGACAACCTTCGGTGTCGCCGCTTGGTCATAGTTCGTCGAATCGCCCAGAAACGTAAAATGGCTGTATAACTTCGACATTAACCAAGAACGCTCCACTACAGCAGCTTCCATAGATCCACGTGATTACTCAGAAAGATAAACCCTACTCACTGCATGCAATTTTTACTGTTATGCTGACATCGAGCTCGGACAAGAAAACAGTTAAGAATCTTTCTGATACACCACATTCGATGACAGACAGGTTTAGCTTTATCAACAGCAGTTTTGTGAGTACGTCAAAAATAAAAGAAGGCTGCATGCTTATTGGAGCCATATCCAGTTTGCAGCCCTAGGTTCCAGCGCGCGGAATGTTGGCGCTATCAATGTCGGCGACTGTCCATGGCTGGTGCCGTTCGCTTTTCACTGGCGCCCTGCTTTCCAGCCTTCGACGTCGTAAAACAGAGAGCACCGGAATAACCACCTGCTCTCGCAACTTCCCCGTGAATCTCCAGAGAGCTGGCATACTCCTTGCCGAAGAACCGCGTCGTCCATCGCTGCCCTTCATCGTCCTATCAGATAGCTAAGAAACAAAGTGCCCTGCCAACCCCGTAATGGATCTGTCCGACTCGTGCCTACATCTGGTGGTCGAGAACAGAACCCACTGCTAATGACAAGCGGGACCAACGTCACGGCGGACTGTGCTGTGGGGTGAAGAAGAAAGTGAACTTCATATATAGGGCCCTCGTACATTTAATACACAGTTTAAATGCAGAGCACAAAATATAGGCAATCGCATTGAATAGATCTGTGCCGCTGTTAGCCAGGTTCGCAAATACAACAGAGCCGCGCAGTGCTTGTCTTGTCGCACCCAGACGAACACCGGTATCAAACGGCAAACGCGTATCTCTTCACTGCTTTTTCTCTTTACTTGCAGCTCACTCTCCTGGCAATTTTCGGCTTACGGTTTACGAGAGTTCAACGTCGAAAAGCGACTCAGGCTATGAGGGATACCGCAGCAAAGGGCTAAGAAAATTTAGACCACCTCGGGTTCTTTAACGTGCACTGACATCGCGCAGTACACGGGCCTCTAGAATTTCCCCAGAATTTAAATTCGACCGCCGCGGCCGGCGAAATCAATAAAAGGAAGCTTTTAGAAACCAGGTCAATGCAAGGAACATCTCACGCTGCGGCGCAGGCCAGTGGGCTGTTGGAATAGGCGGACCACCGAAATCTCCAGTAATTGCCATTGTTTAAATAAAGTTCTCAATCAATCAACAAATCAATCAGAAAATGAAATTATTTAAAGATAGGAAAGATTCACGCTACAGCCAAGAAAGTGCATTATGTGCCGTTTAGAACAGGCATTTAGAGATTGAAAACCCTCTTATAAACAAAGAGCAGTACAGTACGAAATGAATTTGTTCCTCTTTCGACAATAAAGGTTAGACCGCATGTTTTATTACCCAAACCTGTGCAGTTTTGAGCACATTCCACTGGCTGGGCAGCAGTAAACTCAATCGATAAAATAAAGCAATCAGTGACCATATTCGAAGAGAAAACGCGCTTCCATACCCGTGCGGCTTTCCTGCTCACATTTAGGAGGACAGGAGTGGTGGTGGATTTATATACGAAGTACATGGCGTAATTATTGGCCGTAGATCGTTGGCATGCGGCTTTCATTCTTATTTAAGGTTGCTTACGCGATCAGGAACCATGGGGATACGAGCAGAATGCGCATCGCCAGGTTCCTTTCTTTGGAAAAGATAGAGCCGTTTCCCACGTGCTCTGGTGGCCAATTTTAAGTGCATGGCCCACGTAAGCATTAGTGGCATGCTCTTCGTGTTTCGCATGCCGTTGGTGATATGTGTATCCAGAATTGCCAAGTCTCACTGATGCAGGAATTACAGTTCAGGATGGGTATCTTGCAGACAAATTCTGGAAAGTGTTCATCCGGTAATCGGTCTTTGACGTTTACCTGCTCTTATCGCTGTTTGTTCGACGGAACGTGGGCCACGCGCAATTAGTTGCTTAAAACAACTCCAGAAAGCGTAACAGCGGAATAATTACACATCGGCATCCACCCAAACGCGGCCATACGGCTGCAAAGTATACAACTTTCGCAGAAACTTAGTAGCTAAAAAAAAAATTCGTCCTGGTCAGGGGCTCGAAATCGGGAACACGGCTTTATCGGAGCTTCGGCTCTACCATATGAGCTAACTGGAACTGGAGGCTTGTGATATTGCGAGAGCGAATTTATCAATAACTCGAAGTGCGCACAATACTGTTCAAATGTTTAGGGCAATACATAAATTTGGAGTAGATTAGCAATAAGGCAGTAACCGCGCACTAGCATACACCCAAACGCAGCCTTCCGGCTACTAATAAAAGTTACACTGTATTCTCAGAATCCTGGTAGCATTCTCAGAAACCTGGTAGTGAAAGAAAAATAAGCGCTAGTCTCAGGTTCAAACACGGGACCACCACTACACTGGACCAGTTGCTGTAAACCGGGACGGTAAGCTTATGGTAGTGCGAGAGCGAATTGATAAGTTCGAATTGTTGGGGGATAACACTAAACATTTCACCAACTCCTGAAAACGCTACTCTTGGCTTGGGTGCCTCCGCGTTAAATGTTCAAACAAATTCTTGATTACGCTGATACTGTTTGGGACCGTCATAATAAGAAAAACATCAAACACATTGAATGGGTACAAAAGAAAGCACTTCGATTCATTTTTAACGCTTACCACAAAAGTATCCCTGTTTCAGACCTGAGAACACGAGCTGCGCTCCCGTCGCTAGAAATGCGCCGTAAACTACACCGCCTGCAAATGATCTACAATATTGTCAACCACCGTGTTAAAATAAATTTTCATACATGCATGCACTTCAACGAATCCAGGAAAATGAGAGGCAAGAACAGCAAAACAATTGTAATGCCGTAGGTTAAAACTAACACCTACCGTTCATAATTCTTTCCTCGAACCATAGCCGAGTGGAACGACTTACCCTATGAGGTTGCTGACATGTCCTCTGTTGAATCTTTTGTTACGGCCGTGTCACCTTATCTATGATGCAGCAAGTATTTCTTTACAACGCTTCTTGCTGTGCCTTCCGCCTTTCGAAGTGTATTCATTCTTTCTTTTTTCTATTTTTTATTGTGCGCATTCCTTCCTGGCTGATTGTCAATAGCCCGTTTTCTTTCTTTGCCGCTGTTAAACTTAGCAATTGTTCAAGAACAATGTACCTAGTCCCGCTTTGACCGCTAAGAGGCAGTTGGCAGTATTTGATAAATAAAATAAATAAAATGTTAAAAGACGAAGAACTCTTCGTTTCTTTCTGATCTACGAGTGCGCACACCTAAGTGTTTACAGCGGTGAAGACGATCGTTTGTCATGTTCGAGTATTCCACAGGAAACCATGAGTGCAATCTTCGCCATAATTCGCTTTTGCGCTACTATTGTGACCCCCTAGAGGAAGAAGAATGTTTTTTTTCCGATATGCTAACCTTTCTGATGTCATATAGTTTTGAGACACTTTTGAGGTGCTGGTATTTTCTGAGGAGCACAAGCAGTGGACTAATTTTTACCATTTCGAAAACGAGAACACAGTGGTCACCAACGGCCGCTATCAAGACTTCACTTCGTTTCAAAAATAACCCATTCGTGAATGGTTGAGAGGATATTTTTTCAAATAACAAATACATGTCGCTGGGCGAGTTGGTCCAAGGTTGGTTTCTGTTTTCAATACAAAATGCGGAAACATAAAGGACGCACAAAGGAGACGAGGTTGACTGGAGGAGTTCATAATTTCGACTCATGTTGCCTCCCCAAAGTAAGAGCTTATTTAGGCAGCGACAAGAAACTCGACGAAAAGTGGTATGGCAAGTCAAGCCGGTGCGCACATATAAAAAAAGCTGCAGAAATTTTCTCTCCAAATTAAATGAATAAACTAACGTTTCACTGACGGAAGGATGTTAGGTTGTCATGATATGGTACGCCTGTTCCTGTTTCTGCTAGAAGCTTGATATTAGCGAGCCGCGGCTTACAACCTTTGCATGCAATGCACTCAGAGAGCAAATTAACTATTTCTGCATTTTAGAGCGCAGCTCATTGGCGCCCGTTTCTGCGTTTCGGGGCGTCGCCGTCGCCGTTGTCCGTCGCCGTCGCCGTTGTTCGTTCTAACCAGCAGTGGACGCCTTAGTCGCACTTTAAGCTGCGAAACCAAAGGAGCGGGAGCTCGGAAAGCAGATGGCAAAATGGGTAAATTGATTTTTGAGGGAAGGAAATGGCGCATTATCTATCTCACATATCTCGGTGGACACATGGACCAGAGGGAAGGCGCAGAACTGCCCTCTTGGAACAGTGGACACCTCAATCGTGCTTTAAGCTACATGGCGGTGGAGACAGATGTGGTGGTGGTGGTGGTGAAAACTTTTAATTGATGAAATATAGAGTTTTGGAGCCACAGAGTGGCCCCGCTACATGGTCGGCGTCCCTAGTCCGGGACCCCGCATGACAAGGCCCCGTTTCTCGCCCGTTTCACCAGAGCTCTTTGGGACTCAAGCGAGGAGCAGTTGAGGAGGGCAGTCTCCCATGCCTCTCTGGAGGGGTAGGGGAAGGGGACAGGTGGAGATCTTGAGTAGATGCCCACACCATGTGGAAGATATCACAGGTCTGCCCACAGTGCGGGCCTCGCCCATCCGTGTTAGGATCGTAATGTTTTATGATAGCAGGACAGAGTAGAGTACCTGTCTGCAGGCGCCTTAAAGTTCGCTCCTCCCTCTTACTCAGCACCTTTGCAGGGGCTGGTTAGTCTCCGAGCCAGAAGAGCTGGGATGAGGAGCCCGGTGAATAAGCGCTCGGGCGGCCGCGCCACGGCCTCATTACCTCGTAAGCCCTGGTGGCCAGGAGCCCAAATGATTCTTTTCGGTGTTGGATCAGTGGCAGTCTGTCTTAGAATGCAAGCAGCTAAGGGAGAGATCTCCCCTGCCAAGTAATGATCACATGCTTTTTGGGAGTCCGTGATGATGATTCTCGAATTGGCGTGGGCGGCAGCAAGCGCTATCCCTACTTCCTCGGCTCACATTGAATTCGGGGCTCGGAAGGAGAGTCCATCAACGTGCATTTCCTGGTGAACGACAGCGGCCGTGTAAGATCCCGTGGGCCATGGCCCTGCTACATGTACAGTCTTTGTCAAAAGTTTAGAGCCCAGGGGGTTCACTTCTAAACTTTATATTGGGACTCCAGGAGCATTCATGGAAGTACTACCTATTGCAGGAGGCAGTACCAGAAATCTTCTCTTGTCCAAGAAATTTGGAGCGCTAGAGATCCATTAAGAACGACACAGTGTGGCTCAAAAGAAAACCCCCTGGGCTCCAAACTTTTGACAAAGGCTGTACATAATATACACCGGGTCGGGAGCCGTGTTGTCTCTCAAGAGCCCGAGCCCGCGCTTGTCGTATGTTTTCGTACATGTCGGTGTCCATGTTACGGGGTCCGAGACAGATGTGCGCTGGATGCTTTGGCGTTGGCGACGTTGTGCCAGAAACGCGGCGCTGAAGCTACAGGCTTCGGCGTTCGTTGTGCTCATTGGCGTTGGGAACGTTTTACACTCCGATCATTTTAAGCGAAGGAAATGCACATAACTGGCTCCCTGGGTCAGTGGACGCCTGAATCGTGCTTATAGGTACATGTGGTAATTTGAGAGAGATATGGGCTGTAGGCATTAACAACTATGTGCCAGCTACAGGCGCTGAAGCCATAGGCCGTCGGCGTTCATTGTGTTGAATGGGGTTGGCTTCGAGAACGTTTTACACTCCAATCAATTTAGGGAAAGGATGTGCGCGTACCTGGCTCCCTGGGCCATATAAGCGCCTGAATCGCACTGATAGGTACGTGGGGTGATTGGAAAGAGATGTGGGCTAGGCGTGTGCGTTAACGGTGAGCGAACTTTCGCGATGTACTATTAACTGCCGCCTGCTAAGGTGGCAGGATGGGTGAAGATTTTAATGCAGGTATAAATACAAACAAGCAGGAATTCCTTACCACACATGTGGGAGAACATACCGCTCCTCTCGCTCGTAACGCCTCCCACGGCTGTGATAAACTCGTGAAATACTTGCATAGACCTTTTCTTTGAGAACCAGGCATTGGTGGAGCAAGTGGAGCTCATATTTATCTATTTCTCCGACCACAGAGCTTGCTTCACAACAATCAAGAACTTTTCACACAGTGTTTCTTCAGGAAGAAATGTGTGTTAACAATAACAAGTGGTCTGTAATTGTACGCCCACGTCTTGATCGTATTCTTTGCCTGGACCTATCGAAAAGCTGAAACATCGGATGAGTTGCGCTCAAATTTCGCATTAGGAAATCACGTCATCGTCGGCAGTTTTGGTATCAATAACACAGGGTCTGCTGCGCGCCCAATAACACAGCGGCCCGTCTCACCTTTTTGTACACACGTCCACATTTCAGCAGTGTTTGCTAATACGACAGACGTGCTATATGTCACAAACGTTTTGCCACGCTTAGTTCAGCATCCATTTGCTAAAACTTGTTTGCCTGGAATTCCTGGGAACTGCCCGGCCCAGCTTTTGTGACGTTAAATATACTGCGGTAATGGCGCACAAGAAAAATCACGTACCAGCCTCAATGTTATTCTCCAGTGATGAGCGCCAGATTAACACTGGCGCCCTTAAATATTTGGTCGTACTTGTTTCATTTACATCGTGTTCAATTTCCATAATGTGCGACCGATGTAGAAACAAAGTTTATGCCCCAGCTTTCCCAGGCTATTATACAACCAGAATAATTGGCGTATAATTGTGCACGGCTATGCTCCGCCCGCTAACGTTCCTTTCCCACAACACGTAGCCGCTCGCCGTAATTAAGAAACTTAATGACTGCAAGGAAATGCACAGAAAATTTTCCGATTGAACAATCAACACGACAGGCAAAAACCGCAAAAGAAAAGCTGCATTTCGGAATCAGCATAACAGTGGAATACAAGTTTGAACAGACCGGAGTTTTTCGCAAAATCCGAGGTATGTCAGACAAAACGACGAAGATTCTCAAATAGGCTAATTATAGACCGAGGCCGCAGAGGTGGCCTAGACTTTTGATCATTCTCCTTGTATGCGGAATTTGCGGGGTTTGTTCAGTGCCTCCGGGTACCTACTAGTGATATAATGGCTACAACCTTTCCCCTACCTCGTGCTCGGCTTATTTAGGGTGAAACGCTTGGGAAACGGGCCTTTGACTCTAGCTTGGGTAAAAAGAAAAAAAAACATTGTGCCATGGTTATTTGACCACAGATGCCCTCGCGCAATAAAAATTTATAATCATTATCATAAATTAGAGGCCGAAAGTTTCATATGCGGGCCCAGCTGCTACCGCACGGAACGAGTAAAGCCCCGCTGTGCTGTGTGCCCAAAGGGAGAGCCATCTGTTCCAGTTAGAGCGTAAAGCCTGGTCATTGCCTAGGTCTGCATACATTACCATACCTTAGGTGTGGGTCCCTATGCCTCGACAGGAGGCAGTTTCATTTCTTTAGCTTCGTCGGTGTGATTTACCCAGTTATCGATTACTTTTGCGGCTACGTATGCTGTATTTATGCGTGTGACGCATATAACTCTATCTAATTTTGACCTTCGTTGATTACGGCCCCGAAACCCAGAAATAAGTAACTCATCTACAAACATCCACACCGTTTCCTACTACAGTAGCCAATATATGTAGTTAACATAAGTGGTGCTTGGTGGATGGCGCGGTTTCATGGTTGATTTCAGAGGAGTACGTCCGGCCGCACAGCGAAAGCTGTTCATCGACCATCTGGATCTGCTACTCTGTAAAAAAGTTACAGCTTCGAGATACTACGGTCCGGTGGCATAAAGTTTGAATAACTTTTCATATCTAAAGACGAACCATGACGGCAACATGACAAAAAACAAAAACGAAAACAACACCTATCCGTGTCAGACCCTATGTCCATTATATACGACACATTTCTTTCACTGCGCTTTTAAAACCCATCAATTCAGCCTTCCATGTTGCTCGTTTTGCCTTAATTCGGTTCACGATTTAAGCTGTTCATAACCAAAAAACTTTTCTTGATACGGCATGAAAATACTTCCAGTTATCGTCTAAATACGCATTTCAAAACATCCATGCCAAAAGATATTTCTTTTAATGCCTGAAACCTGAAAAACCGGTAACACAGAGATTGGAGCACGGTGGTAAAGAAACACCGGCTCCCTGTGAGGTTTGAAATAGTTTCGTACGATTTTTATCAATCTGCCAAATTCTGTTGTTTGTACTTTAAGCCCCAACCCAGCATTAACCTCTGCGATGAGGCCAGCAGTATGTAATAAATGTATAAACAAAACCTTTACGGTGAGTACATTGCAGTAAGGAGGGCGTGATTTTGAGCCAGGTAGCCGCAAGATGTCTAAGTCATATTTTGTCTCCGGCAAAGGCATTTTTCGCTGCTGGACAAACGTAAACGTAGCCAGAAATATGCAGAGAATAAATTGTTACTGACAGCAATATTTAGATAGAGCTGTTTTCTCTAGATCGAGGTCAGCGTCCCTTTTGTGTATGCTGAGCGCTCGAACACCAGTCGGCGACTCGAAAAGAGCACTAGCCAACAACAAGACGGTATCACTGCGGCCGGGCAAGGCAGCGTATGGATGACGAGTGGTCGCCGCTCGCTCTGTGGGTTTACTTCTATCGTTGTATTTGTAACACGATTGCAGCTTTAAGATTCTATTGTCCTGCTGTTCAAAACCACCGTAAGTATTCAAAAAAATCTCATATGAAACCAGCACCGCGTGTTTTTCAGCAATATCTATTTCTATTTGCCTATGTTTTTCAATTTTCCTACTTTTTTTGTTCGAATCATGCGTGGGTTGTCTTTGTTTTTTTTATCTTTTAGTTTGTGCGATAGATGTTACTTTGCCTTGTACCTCATTGTATTGCCCCTCCTGCGTGGGCCTACTAAGGCTGGCAGTGATCAATAAATAAACAAAAAATAAATAAACACTGCTTCAGCTAAATGCAAAGAAGTGTTCTGGGTATGAAATGGTTTTGATATTTTCCGTGGGACAGTACCCAATTCTTCGTTAGCCAGCATGACGGCATTAAGAGCAGACACCTTGCTGATGCCACCTTATTTTAATGGGATTGAATTCAACGCCACATTTTGTCAAATCAGTTCTAGATTAATAAAATTCCAACTGTGGCTTGAGCGAAGTTTTGTCACCGGATCGAAAATTACGTCACTTCCTCTAAAGGCATCAACAGCTGTCAGTGCTATCCCAATGCCGACATTTAATGAACTTAAGTCTCCCTGTAAATTTTTCTCGTGACCCCATCAAATGAAAGTGCTTATAACAATTCTCAATGGAGACCCCTACTGCGCAACTAATTTCTGATATTCTACAACGCGCCAAGAAATCATCTTACTCAAGTCATACACAGTGTCTAAGAATTGTGCTTTACCGGGTAAATAAAGCGTGCAAAGTGCTCACAAGGAGCCTGTCTTCTTTAGCCCTTACTGCGCACCGAGCCGCCGCGGTGGCTGAGCGGTTATGGTGCTCGGCTGCTGTCCCGAAAGACGCGGGCTCGATCCCGGCCGCGGCGGCTAGAATTTCTTTGGAGGAGAAATTATAGAGGCCCGTGTACTGTGCGATGTCAGTGCACGTTAAAGAACCCCAGGTGGTCGAAATTTCCGGAGCCCTCCACTACGGCGTCTCTCATAGCCTTAGTCACTTTAGGACGTTAAACCCCATAAACCAAACCAAACCTTACTGCGCACCGTTTGTAGCACAAAACAGAGCGCACCCCGTAGAAAAGATCCTCCCTTTCCTTGATGTGACACGTTTGTTTCATTTTATTAATACTCGATATAGCTTTCAACTCTTCCATCCCATGACTGACAAACTCTCGTCGTTATCTGAGACATTTGACTTCCTGACTCCAGCTCACGTGATTGCCTTCCGGCGCGACACCAGTTACTTCCATGCAGTATTTCTTGGCCGCGGTGCTTGCACGATGAAGATGCCTGATATAATGAGCGAAAACATTATTTTTGCGTTCTCGTAAGAACTCCAAGCATGACAAATGCATAAAGAAACGAAAGCTCATTTTTACATTCTGTGTGCCCGTCTTCGCGCGCGTTTCTGGGCCCTCGCATCGGCGATGAAATACGTAATATAACAAAAATACACTTTAACAACCGAGGACACGGCCTCGTTCCAGTACGGAGACTCTTTGACTTCAGGAAATGTGTCATTATGTCAGTGTACCGATGAAGAGCCTTAACGTGCAAATTCAATATTTTCGCTCTTCCGAGAATGTTCGCGGCGAACGCAAATCTTTGTTAACGAAGAGGAAGCACGCTCCGTACCAACCTTTTGTGTCGTCAATGGTGCCATTATTTTTTCCCGCTAACGCTGTTGGAAATTTCCTCCGCGCTTCCTGTTTTCTGCATTGTCGGTCTGATCATTAGTTTTTATATATGCTGAAAATATGCATTTGTCACAGCTTAACAGGAGTGCTGGAATCCGGCATTTTTCGCACTGATGCAGCGAAGATGCTTCTCATTTGGTTAACCCACGTGTTTGTGTAAAGCTTGGTTACATCACCAAGAAAGCTCGAGTCCAACTACATAAATACATCAAGAGCCGGTACTTGCACCAACCTCTGCTCAATCGTTTATAAACGGCTGCAGAGAGGTGAGGACTTCAACGTTACGACTCATTCGTTCGGTGAGAAGCAGTTTAGAATTTTTCAAGCGGTTGATGACAGACTTCCCGCTGTGGGCTTGAAAAAAATAATTGCGATTATGGCTGATTAGGCTTGATGGTCATTCACGGCAGTTAAAAATAAAGCACAGCGTAATTTTTAAACAAGGACGAAGAAAAACAGGAAATCGCCACGCTGACTTCAACTGGTTCATTACTTAAGGAAGGCGCAGCATATATGTAGAATGGGCGGGGAGCACGTGAACGAATGCTGGGTTTGCTATGCAGCGCCAGATATTACCCTGCTAGAACCTATAGTTCCAAGGAAATGCAATAAGGAACCGGTAAATCCGTTAAAAAGGTTAAATCCGCTACGCGAGACATGGCAACACTTCAAACATGACATGGAAGCAGTTAAGAGTATTAGACAACTACATCAGAACAAGATGCAAAAAAGGAAGCCAAAAGGGGCATTATAAGGTTAAAACATATGATGACAATGAAAAGTCATACATAGAAAAAGCTGGAATTAAAAATAAAATGAAATGTGCGAACGAAAAAATAACAACACTAAACCCTAAAAAAAAAAACACGGCCAAACTACTTGTATGATGTCAGACTCTAAAAATTAGTCTCATTTTTTTAGCGCTATCGAGGCAGTGCAAGCATAGTGTTCTAGTCTCAAAATGTTGTTGGCTTAAAGTATTTCACGAGTGATTTGAAATGCATTGCTCACGAGAACTAAAATTCATCAAGAAAAGGCCCGCAGAAAAGGTAGGGACAATAAGTATTGCATTCCCACGTGCCCCTCATGGTTTCGTAAACTTTGTTAGAATGCTTCGTTAGCCTTTCGCTAAGATATGGCTTGGTTCGCTAAACGAAGGAGCTCAAAGCAATTTTGTACACCGCGACAAATGGTTACTGGTGCTTGGCTGTGCTAGATGGCTTTCCCCCTGCGGACACATTTACCATGACACTGCTTGCACAGCATGACAGGCTCCGAAAACACAATACTGATATTTGCCCATTTTCCTGTCTTCTTGAGGCAAAAAAAAAAATGACTGGTGCGTTTGGTGGTTTAACATTGCTAATTATGAAATATTGTTCGAAATCGCAGTCTCTGCAGGTCGACATCACCGCCACGTACCTCAAAGCGCGATGGCAGTCTGCACTGACTGAGGGAGCCAGTTATGCGCGTCTTCAATTTTCGTTAATGCCCATTTACGCAACTCACTCCGACGGCCTATGGTCAAGTGCCGCGTTTCAGTGCCAGTGTTGTCGACGCCAACGCGTATTGCTCTAGTGCCCGGCACAACGTTGTCCACGCCAACGCATGCTCATCCCTCTTTCACCACCGCAACAAAGCACACAGCGCGGAAATTAGTTTGATAGTAGTATCAATTGATCAACAAGATGGTGAAATGCACAGAGCGAGAGTGTGTTAGAGTTTAACATGAAGATTGTTAAACTGTAACACACTTTCGAACAAGAAGCGTGTGCGACTGCAGTCATAGCCTTGTTAGTGCTGTCACGCAGTGGACAGCGAAGATGACCTGTTCTAGTGGAGTGTGGGATATTTATTTGATTTCTTTTTGGTTATTATTTCACGTTACACAAATGCACTAACACCGCAAGCATACAAAATATCGCAAGGCCTTGATCTGGCTTTAAACATCAGAATACAGCCTTCGCGCTAACGTTGTTGTTGCCTCTGAAGGATAGTGTGTTTATGGGGTAAAACAACTTTCTTTTCTTTTTGTAGAGCCGCAGTGCTTACACCTCCCGCTTTTTTCCTTCTTTATGAGGCAACCTGCTACTACCATCAGCACGTGATCAGGGGCACGCACTTGAGCGAGCCAAGTAATCTGCTAATTCAGTCTATACTCTATAGAATGGACGCAAGACTTTAACGACACATTAGTGAAACAGGTTCAGAATGTGGCCTCTATAATCTTATAATGAGAAAAAACTGTGAGTAACAGGGACTTACCACCTCTTGGCTCATGCCGCCAATGTAAATGGCTTTCTGCTATTAGTAGTCTTAAATCGAAGAACCTTAAGGACCCGGTCTCAGGTACCTCACGCGTGAACACAAGAGGCAAGAGGCACTGCTCGAAGGACAATACGAAATGTAAAATTACACTTCGAAAAGAACACTGATAACAAGCCATGCCGACAAGGTAATCAACAATTCTGAAAACTTTTTTAATAACTGACGTGGGAGAGTCGTTCAGCAAGCCGTCAGTTGTGTTGGTCAAGACAGATATCATTTATGACTGGAGCAACAAAAGGGCCAGTGTACACAGCACGTTTGTTAATAAAAGTACTCCCTCCTACGATACATACTTAGAATTAAAATAAAGAGTGAAAGATGCCAAGAAGATGCCTGCCGACATACCAAAGGAATTCTCAAACGTGACAGAGCCAAACACGTCAATGCAGCTTTCAACGCACATAAGAATCTTCAGCTATGGAGTAAAAAGGTGGAGGTTAAAGAAACCGGTTAAGTTCAAGTCAAGAACAACGCAGCGAGCTATGGAAAGAAAAAATGATAGCTGTAATGCCAAGTGTCCGGAAGCGGGTAGACTGGGTGAGGTGTAAACAAACGCGTGTTAATGACATCTTAGTCGAAATTAGGATGAAGAAATGGGCTTGGGCAGTGCATGTTAGGCCAAGGGTAGATAGCCTCTGGTCTTCAAGGGTAACGGAGTGGGTTCTAAGAGAATGCAAGTGTAGCAGGGGGCGGCAGAAGGTCAGCTGGGCGGATGAGATTAAGAAGTTTGCGGGGATACGTTGGCCGCACCTGGCAAAGGGCCGGCTTAACTGGAGACATGAGAGAGGTTTTTGCCCTGCAGTGGGCGCAGTCAGGCAGATGACGATGAAGAATCTTGTGATGTGGAAATGAACAAAAAGGTGTTTAATGTCAGCCGAAAATGGCATAAGGCAACCACTGTTCGATATGAAAAAGTCGGACAATTGAATTTTATGCGAAGCATATTACTAGAGGTACACTACAGCCCTTCGCCGTGGTTACGCTCCGTGCACACCACGTGGTACAGTGACGTCACACCACGTGACATATGACGTCAAGACAGAGGAAGACGGAGGTACACTACAGCCCTTCGCCGTGGTTATGCGCCGTGCACACCACGTGGTACAGTGACGTCACACCACGTGACATACCACGTGACACATGACGTCACGACAGAGGAAGACGGAGGTACACTACAGCCCTTCGCCGTGGTTATGCGCCGTGCACACCACGTGGTACAGTGTTGTCACACCACGTGACATACCACGTGACACATGACGTCACGACAGAGGAACACGGAGGTACACTACAGCCCTTCGCCGTGGTTACACGCCGTGCACACCACGTGGAACAGTGACGTCACACCACGTGACATACCACGTGACACATGACGTCACGACAGAGGAAGACGGAGGTACACTACAGCCCTTCGCCGTGGTTACACGCCGTGCACACCACGTGGTACAGTGACGTCACACCACGTGACGCATGACGTCACGACAGAGGACGATGAGGGTCCACCTCGCGCCGTCGCTGTGGTTGCACGCCGTGCAGACCACGTGGTAAAGTGACGACACACTACGTGACATACCACGTGACACATGACGTCACGACAGATTGCCGTCGCGCGCTGGGAGAGGGAGAACGATGCCATCGCCCAGACACCGGAATGTCCTCGAGCGGCATTCCCGCGCATTTAGACCGCGCGTTCACACTCGGTGTAGGTGAAAGCCATTTATTACCAAGCCTAGCCATCAATATGCTTCGCATCTGACCAGGGTTAACCAAGTTAAGCCTCAGCAATTTTTTTCAATAGGAAAAGGTAATCTAGTCTCAAAACTTTGTGTTTGATTTTTGAAAATACCGCCAAGGATTTCTACCACGTGCCATTCTCGGTGACATATACCCGCAACGCGCAGTCGGTTTCGTGCGTCTTTGCTGCAAACAATACGTCCAGGCTGTTTTCATCAGCTGTGCTTGTGCTTGTATCAAGCCTGTTAAGGTTCCAGGGTTTGCATACTTGCCTGATCTTTGATTTTACTCTTAAAATAGAAGCCTTGTCGAGCGCTATGAAGAGAGACCCTAAACTACAAACTGCTTTTTAACCCAAAATGCTTTTGGGCAAGACAAGTAAAACGCCCTCTTTGTCTCCAGCTAATAGCAATAGATTTATTTTTTGATTACCTCAAAGGCTCCGGATATGGGGCATTACGTGAGGGATGGACATGGCAGATTACAAGACTATGCATGGCCTCTATCTTTTTCTTCAATTCCATGCGGCTGGTGAGGCGTACGCTTGGCAGAGAATCTGTACAACATAGGCTTTACCCTATATTTCCAATGGGTGCCCTGTCATATAGGAGTCTGAAGCAATGAGGTGGCAGACAGTCTCGCCCGTAAAGCTCTGTCAAGAAATTAACCAAAAAAGGCCCTCCAGATGCAAAACGACTCTTCAGAAAAAAAAGTGCTAGACCATTTTAGTAACCTGTGGAGTGCGCCCCACAAGCCATATGCGGCCAAGGGACTGAGAAAGTCCCAGGACACTCTACTACATCTAATTCGAACAAGCTCTGCTCGTACTCCTGCCTGGATGCATAAGACGGGCATGGAATAGTCTCCGCTATGTTCTACATGTGGTGCGTGCGGGTATATTTAGCATTATATTATGTACTGCCCTTAGTATAACGAGGAAATGTGTGTGATGTTCGCTTCCTTCAAGAGGACAGGAACTCTTCACAGTACAGTTCAGGACATTGCCTACCCCAATGGAAACCTGACATGCAGAAGGGAGGCTTCACGTCTTCTTTTAACATTCCTAGAGGACACTGGTCTTGACTCTAAACGGTGGCAGCAGGTTCGGGGTATGATCTACTGTTATTAATGTGTGCGTAGATAGTGTCTTCTGGAGTGGACTTTGTTATTCTGTCAGTTAATATGTGCATGGATAGTGGCACTGCAATGGACTATGTTATACTGTCACAGGATGTGTTTATAGATGGTGACTTCTAAAGTGGATTATTTTCTGCTGTGAGAGAATGTGTGCATAGATGGCGACTGCGGTGAGTGGAATATGTACTATTATAAGTGTCTGTGCGCTTAGCGGGACAGATCTGACCGCTTTTAGGACATTATTAACATATAACTAACGCTACGGTGGAGCAATTTCCGGCACAATAAGCAAGGCTAATCCCACCTGTAGCATAAAACAACTCAACTCTACTAAACTAAACGACACGGTGCTGCTTTGGTGAATGCACCTAGAGAGTCGATGTGCTGCTGGTGCAATTGATGCTCATAAAGATGAATAATACTACTAATAACAATAAGAGAAAATTAACAAGAGAATAATAATAAGATTAAACAAGGGGGCGCTGCGTTGAAATAAGATAAACTAGAATAATCTGAGTAAAAGTAATAAATGAGGCGGATACCTCGATTTTGTATTTTCTTCAAGGGTTAGTGAGAGGTTTGACTTATCAGTGTACCATACTGCTGAAGCCAATTCTAATTCAGGTCACACAAATGTTTGGCAAGCTAATGGTTTAATGGAAGAGGTAGCAAAACGACGATTACGACAAAGAAAGCCAAGGGTGCGCTAAGCGTAAATAGCAATGTTCGTGCTATGTGAAGGCCATGTTAGGGTATGCGTTGAGGTAATACCAATACACTTAGAAGTAAGCAAGACACATCAGTATCAAAAGGAACTTATTTAAAGGCAATGTGGTATTGGCTGCGATGAAAAGAATTCATACAAGCAGGTTTTCGAAATATTAAGGGGCAGTAACTAATGTATGCACCAAGCTTCGATTGCGGTTATATCTTGTTAAAGGGCGTCGGCGTCAGTGCTTGCAAAAATGGGGCAGTAAATTACGCAATCTTTAGCATTTAATCGGATTTTAGAGATAACTTTAGACGGAAGATCTTTAACGTAAATGAGAAAAAGCAAGGGTCCCAGCACAGTGCCTTGAGGAACACCTGAAATAATCGCAGAACTAGGGAATGACGACTTGTTAGCGTAGACGAATTGCTCTCTGCTGGTCGAAAAATTTTGGACACTCCATCATCAAGTGATTAAGGTTTCAACACCAAGAATTTTAATAGCAATCTTTTGTGCGGTACTTTATCGAAGGATTTTTCAAAGTCAAGGAAGTGTGTGTCAACAGAAACATATAAGGCAAGAGCCGAACCAAGGGCATTGATAAAAAGGGCTAGTTCGCAATCACAGAAAAGTCCTTTTAAGAAAGCGGGTTAGTTAGGTTTAAAGAAATTTATTTGGCTTCTCATGGGTTCTTACGCGCCGACATATTTTATATGGAGAGTTTTAATCTAGAGCGTGACAAGACTTCCATCGGAAAGGCAGCTAGTAAATTGGCAGGCCGGAGAGCGATTGGTCCCATTGCCTGACCAGGCTGACTAGTCGCGGTGGAGATATTTTTCGTTGCACAGCGCATTTTTTTCCAAAACTGAAAGGGCTGATAACTTTGTCAGCTTGCGCCACATTTCCGGGCTTGTGCACTGGTTGCTGACTATAGTGCTCATGCTGCTATGAGTTTTCGGAAGTTCTACCGGTCGACTAGCACAGAAAGTTCGCGCCACTTCGTCCTTACTATTGGGGCACGAAGCTGTCCAGGCGGTAAAGCTGCCGATACGAAACTTCATGGACCGCAGCCGTGGCCTAGTCGTTTGAGCATCCACCTCGCATGCGGGAGGAGTGAGGTTCGATCCTTAATGCCACCGGGTAGCCACCGGGGATACAATGGGTACACGCTTTCTCCTGGCATGGTGTTCGGCTTCTTTAGAGTGATATGCTTGGGCAATGGGTCTCTGACCCAGCTTGTTTGGTAAAAAAACACCTTGTGCCACGGTACTCTTTGCCACAAATGCCCTTGCGTCAAAAAATCCACTATCATCATCATACACAGCTTCACGGTAGAAACATGCGTCGGTTTGAAACCACCTGTGAGGGTCTTCATGCCACCACAAAGCAACTTGGTACGGACGCACTAAGCCTGGGAACACGAACGTCAAACAGCAGCAGACAGGAGCGCAAAGAGGCGTGAAGTCTGAGCGCAGAAATATAAGAAATATATGCGAGGTATATATGAATATATACCTGGCGAGAGTGGTTGATCCGGCTAGTTGGTAATACATGAGAAACAGAGATACAACACAGTGCAACTTTTAGAGAAGGATAAAGAAAAGGCGGGACACCTCAGCGCTGGTCTAACTGGTCCTTGATTTCAGGAAGCAACAGCTCAAAAAGGCAGAATTTGAGGGAGAGACGTGAAGAACTGCTATGTTTGCTACGCGCGCAAGGTAACACGAACGACATGAAGAGATAGAAGATGATAATATAAGTATTTTGCACGAACGAAATGCATAGAAGAAGCCAGTAGATGCGTTTAATTGGCTCAGTTCGCTAGGGGGGAAGTGGCAACACCTCAAACATGAAATGCAGGCCGATAACTGTATAGGAAAATATAATAAAAAGAAAATGCAATAACGTAGCCAAAATGGTGTTAAAAGGCGAGAAAGTGTGACGAAAATAAAACATGTTCATGGGCAAAAGGCGAACAAAATATCTAAAAATGAAATCCGAAAGCCTAAAATTTTCAAACTCTCAACAGTACGACGAACTGAAATGGCAATATCGCTACAGCAAGACATAAAGAAGAAATACTGCCACAGAACATGCGCTAATGCGGACATGCAGACGGAACTCCACGGCTGACGCCAGACTCAGATGATAACTCTCGTTTTGTTGCAACTATTGAGGGAGTGCTTACACAATCTTCTCCTAACTTCAAAAAAAGTGGTGGCTTAAATCATTTCACGAGTGATAGGATGTGCATTTCTAAGGAAAAAAAGCCTTCAGGAATGGGATGCACAGAGTAAGTATTGCACTCCCAGGTGCCCCTTTACAGTTCTCTAAACGTTGTTAGAATGCGCCATAAGATTTTCTGTTTTGTTTTCTTGCTCTGATGACATTCAGATACTTCGATCGGGCTGTACTCTTTTGAGGTACTCGGATTCACATTCTCGCTTTTTTACTAGCCAGCTACCTCCTATTTTTAACACCCTTTTCTTCCGTTTCGGAATGGTTTAGACACTTTTTAAATTATTTTTGTGATGTTTTCGCCTACCGATACTGTTATCTGTATTCTTTTTACTCTTCAGGTGTTCCCGCGTTGCGCGCGGCGAATTCAGCCTTTTAAAAGCATATACTTGCTTCTTCATTACATTTCGGTTGTGCAAAGCTTTTGCTTTTTATCTTTTCTTTATGTCGCCCTAATTATCTTGCACTGCGTAGCAAACACTACAGTTCTTCAGGTCCCTCTCTGCCTATTTTGTCTACGTATGCTATTTCTTCCTAAAATAAAGAACGAGTCGGTCAGCGCGGTTGCATCCCGTCTTTTCTTTCTCTTTGTCTAAAAGCTGCGCTGTGTTGTATTAATAGCGGTCTTGAGAAATTTCTTCGTGTGAGTGATCGAATGGCTACCTTGTCTTGGAGAATATTAAGTAGCCCCACCAGGGCGCGCTTTGCAGGTAAGAAAACTTCGCAACACAGACCCCTCCTGCTGATTCTTTATTTTTCCTTCTTTTTTTTTGCGCGCCGCCTGCATTCTTGCCGATTCAGCGTTTCCTGAAAAGCGTACGCGGGCAGCTGCGTGTGCTCATTAAAATTTCGCTGTACAGCCTGCCATGCGAACCGTATAAGTTCAAAGCGAAGAACTTTGCACGATATATTCGCTTTCGTAATTATAGTGAGCATTCATTCCATACTTCCTTCTGAAGCAATATTTTTTGAGGTCATTCTTAGCGTTGACAAAATTAACTGCGCTATTCTGAGTTTTCTTTCTCGACACTGTCCGGCCTTAATTTTACGGTTGGTGTGGCAAACGTCACTTGTTCGTGATTGAATTAAAATTAGGCAGTGCCAGATTGAGAATTTTCTATTATCTGACATTATCGAGGTCGGGAGCCTTGTATTTATTGGTGTATTTTGTGTTACAACTTGTATTTAACATTTTTCAATTTTGCTAAACCTGTTCTTTTTTGCCTATATTATGTATTCTCTCCTCCTGCTTGGGCCTACTGTAGGCCTGCAGTATGTTCTAAATAAATAAATAAATAAAAATACCTGCTTACTGAGTGTATTTCTTTAGCACACGACATATTTAGCACCCATTTTCACTTTTTCTTTCTCTAACTGCCAACCTTCGAAGAGGATTCCTCAGTTTTTCTGTTACATTATTTTGTACGGAATTCGTCTTGACATAAGGCTCTAAAAAAATATTGGTATGATGCAGTGGTAGAGCTCTTCAGTGAGACCTGCATACTTGAGCGTTTTTGCTGACACCGCTTAGACACAAACGTGGCCTTAACAAAGTTTGAAATGTGTCTTTCAGACAGAGTCTTACACACGCTAGACAGCGTCTTAGACACACGTGCGTCTAAGCGCTGTCAACCACAACGGATCAGCACCAACTAGCCCCAACAGATTGTCGTATTGAAGTTCTTAAGCGTGCTTTGCCGAAGTCCTGAAGTATCACTAAAGGGTCTTCATTGAAGGAATTAGTTCTATTTTCCAAAAACAACTGGGTAACACACGCTGAAGTAAGCACTTAACACGAAAACACAGCGTTCTTTAGCCCCCTTTTCAGGGCATAAGTTTCCTGAACTCCACCCAGAATTCTGCTTAATCATTTGTAAAGTAGTCGCGACAAAATTATGCATATAATTTACAACCAACAATAGAAAATAATGCACACTACGGCCCCCAACTCGTTAGTATATGTGAGGCGGCGTGTTGGATTTAGAACGACGCAATCACGCTGTCAGAGGTGTTGAATGTCCAAGATCTTCGGACAAATGCAACCTTTTTTCCTCTCGTATGTTCGAAATAAGCCTTTTTTAAGTAGAAGCTGGTACTTCCATAAAAAATATGTTTTCCAGAGTTTTTATTTTAACTTAAATCATAGTATATATCGTGCTCTTTCAAATACTCCTTGCTAAGTGAAAGCAGCTGTGTCAGCTAAATATGCGGCACAGTTTCCTACTGTTGCGATTCTGGAATGATCACTAAATTAACAAATGGAGTACACACCTACCAGCGTCCATGTTCACAGAAACAGGTTTATCGCTTCCCGGCGGATTATCAGAATAATCTATCATCAATATCAGCATTCCCACGTTGCAATAATTTTTCTCTTTGTTGCAAATTGCTAATATTTTCGCACCTGCATTTTTTTGCATTGGGTGCTATTTTATTGTAAGCAGTTGTATTTTTGTATACTTGGCATTCCGTGTTGGTGTGACAAGCGTATACAACTTACAGTCCTTTTTAACCAGTTTCATTACTTTACACATCCCGTGGTGGGACATCCGGTAAACGTCCCAGGCTTATTCCCAGGCTAAAGTCCGCAAAAGATAAAGTTAAAAGTACAAAGAAGGCTTTTATTAGCACGAAAACACCGTATTCCAAGACAGCAAGAAAAACCCCGACATAGCTGATTGCCTTACGCGACATCAAAAGCTTTTGATGCATTTACCAGAAAGGATGCCGCATTGACTCTGATGACGTTACTTCCTTCCGTTCAATAGGAAAACACATCCTGCTGTCGCCACTTCATTCCACTCGGCAGAAATTATCAGATTTCAAGGCGTCACTACCCTCTAGCCATTGCCGAATTTCACCACCGACGCCATATTCTTTTTCCAATGATGCGTTTAGTGCTATTGGATAAAAATAATTTATAACGTGCCTATAAACAGTTTCTCCGCCATCAAAATTATCACAATTATAACGACAACGTATTAGAAGGTGGGGCATGACTGCCGCGCCGAAATTTGAAAGGCGTGCCAATGCCACATGGGCAGCCGTGCACTTCTCCAACGCTATCACCTCCTCCTGTCGATTGTTTGACCCAACTGTCGCACTTCGGACAGCCTACGTTATCTTATTCAAAGATCCGGTTGTATCTTTGTCTTGTTCAAGGCAGATTCAGTATTGATGATGATCATCAGACTCACTACACCTACTACACGACAAAGGTCTCTACCATATGTCTCCAATCAGCCCTATCTTGAGTCAACCGCGGCCACACTATATTCGCTTTCTGCTCCGCTTGATTCTCTGCCAATCCACTTAACGACCACCGATTATCATGCTTTCGCATTACATATGCCGTGTTCAAGCTCGTTTTCTATTTTCGATTTCGACTAGGCTATCAGCAACCCCTGCTTGTTTCCTGATCCACTCTATCGTCTGTCTGCCTCTTAACCCAGGATATTGTTAAATTCCATTCCTGATCTGAGAGTACCCACGGAATGTGTTCCACTCCTTTCTCATACTTCTAGTTATTTCACTATCGAGGTCGGGATCTGCGGTGACAACTTTCCCTAAGTAGACATATTCCCTAGCCACTACCAGCGTCTTGCTGAGAGGCGTAAACCACTGCTCTGTTCAGAGATTGTTGAACATTAATTTGGTTTTGTGACAGTAATTTTGAGGCCCATCGTACTTTTTTGACGACCTAAGTCATATGTAATGCTTTGCAATTGATCTATCACTGACTTAGCAAAGCAAATGTCATCAGCGAACTGAAGATTACTGAACTATTCTCTATGAACAATTATCCTCAACTGTACCCATTTCAGGTCTCTGAATACCTTCTGCCAATAAGCGGTGAATAACATTGGTGAAATTGTGTCACTCTTCCTAACACCCTTCCTTATTGAAACCTTATTGCCGTCTTTACGGAGGGCTACGGTGGCTGCGTAGCTGTTATGGATATATTTCAGCATTTTTACATAAGGCTTATCTGCACTCCACTTCCATAATCCTGCTGGACTGATGACATTTTGACTGAGTCAGACGCTTTCTCATAATCTATAGACCTTATCTTCTTCGCAATACTTAGACAGCTGATTCATAGTTTGAACAAGGTCTATTGTCAAGAAGTATATACCAAGGATTGCTGGGTAATAAAAGGCCGTATTCTATAAGCTGTCCATTTTAAAATGACCATTTCGCGTCCGTGTGGTCCTCTTCTATTGTTCACTCACACCTACCCGCGGCTTTCAAGCTTCAAGAGTCCGCGGAAAGCGACCGGGACATTGGGTAAAAGGGGACAGGACTTCACCGTACGCGACATATTGCAGCCAAAGGCATCCATTGGGCAGCATCGGTCGCCTGCTGTTGACAGAGCGCTGGGTTGCGCCCCACATGTAGCAGAATATTGCAGTCAATGTCAGCGAATGGTCATGTCGGTCGTATGTTTAGCGCCGCATGCCGATTAGTAATTGGCTTCATTATTATAATGGCAATGCCCGGTCAGCAACCACCAAATAGCCGGGGCGCTATCGGCAGACGCATGAATCCGCGGATATATCTGAGTGACGAATGACACAGGACCAGACGGTCGCCAAATGGCCAGTTTAAAATGCGCAACCTTTAGTATATGGTCCTGGTTTATCTAACTGCAAGGCTGTCCTGATTTTTTTAGCGATTACCCTAGTGAACACCCTGCAGGCACCGGACAGTAAGCAGATCGTTCTCTTATATTAAGGCGAGAAAAGCCGCCGGTGTGTCTCAGTGTGTTCACTGGCAGATGGTGCAGAAAATCTTAGCAGTTGCAAAGAAAAAAAACAGGGGGACGTAATCAATCGGCTATAGGGCGCACACAGTAACCAAGCTACCCGAGCGACGGAGCGCCGCAATTTCCGACAAGGATATATATTTTTTTTCACCCTTTATATCCCCGATTGGATAACCTCAATGCTGTGCCTGTATTCTCGAGCACATTCGTGCCAAATGCTTTAGGAACCGTTCGTGGTGTGCTTTCCGTGTTGGGCCATATCATTTCTCTTTGCAAATAATTTACTCGTTGTTAACTGGAGGTTAGCTTTTGACAGGGATTCGAAATGATGACATATGCGCATTCAACTGTACCCCTTGGCCGACTTTAGCTCTTTCTTTAAGGCGCGGCTGATGAGCTATGAAATATAAGACAATTACTGGCCCCATTCCTTAAGTAAAAAAAAAAACAATTTTCGCATTAAAATTGTGACGCAACCATTCGTTGTAGATCGTTGCTGGTGGCCTCATACGGTTGCTCACTCCATCATAATCATCATCAGCCTGACTACGCCCACCTGCAGGGCAAAGGCCTCTCCCATGTCTCTCCAATTAACCCTGTCCTTTGCCAGTTGCGACCACAGTATCCCCGCCAGCTGCGTAATCTCATCCGCCCAAATAACTTTCTGGCGCACCCTGCTACGCTTGCCTTCTCTTGGAAAACTCTCCGTTACGCTTAAGGACTACCGGTCTCCCTCACTCACTCAGCTCACTCTATATAGTATACCTTTGTTTGTCATGTTGGGGGTTATCTCGCGACAAGTATTCGAACCGAATGCCCAAGTGGAGCAGGAGGAGGAAAAAACCGCTTTATTGACTCAAAGAATTGGGTCGGATGAGGACAGGGACGGTCCTGTTTCACTGGGACTTTGTAGATTCAGCGATTGTAGAATTATTGTTCAGAGGCGCATATCCGTTTCATTTCTCATTGCGCAACCTTCATCGAGGTGAAACGCTCAAGATGGCACACTGCACGCAAGGAGCCTGAAGTGCCAACTGAATTTTTAAAGCACTCGGCGTCTCCTTCTTTATGAATCAAGATGACGTTAGTGTTTTAGCAAGCCTCCGCTCAGCTGCAGGTCAAAAGGCGTTGGGTATAGAAGGTATTTAGTTTTCTTTAGCGCGATCTCCGCATCATCCATCAACCGATTTGCTGTTACCTGATTATGACCAGCAGCGTTCTTTTTATGCGAAGCATATTGCTAGAGCTACCACTCACGCCATCGCCGTGGGACCCCCACGTGACACCGTGACGTCACACCACGTGACACCGTGACGTCACACCACGTGACATCGGATGAAAGAGCCGGCCTCCACCTCGCGCCGTCGCCGTGGGACCCCTAGCCGTCACACCACGTGACACCGTGACGTCGCACCACGTGACATCGGATGAGAGAGCCGGCCTCCACCTCGCGCCGTCGCCGTGGGACCCCTAGCCGTCACACCCGCGCATTTCCGCGCGCGCATTTCGAACGCGCGTTCACACTCGGTGTAGGTGAAACGCTGGCTCCACCGGGCAGGCAGACGCGGCTTCCGTGGCAATCCAGGCGCTCACCCAACGCGCGTCTCGGGGTTAGTCGGCGTTCCGCTGTAGCCATGCCGTTGTCTTCCCCCACGACGAAGGCTTCTAGTGGTTGTATTAAAATGACCAAGTATTCAACCAAGGAAAGCCATGTATTACCAAGCCTAGCCACTAATATGCTTCGCATTCCCCAGGCTTAGCCAAGCTGAGCCTCAGCAATTTTTTTTTTCATCGCTCATAAAGCTCTCTTTAACTCATCTATCGTTGCCAGTGCGATACCCCATTGCAGTCCGCTACTGCCCCTCACATTAACGAACTCATTATATTGGCTGCCGTATAAATTTGTTTGGAACTAATGAGACACTTCAATTAGCTAATCCATATTGGTAATTAAATTGCGCTGCTTTTATTTTAATGAGTGCATCTGATTTTTAGCTAGGCCTATTTTCTTCTTGACCGCTTTTCGGCTACATCCATTCCTTAGAGCATGCTCGATTTTCTCATCATCATACTACCGCTTCTCTAATGCCTTGCGCTTACTGATTGATTTTTACATATGCCGCCTATTCTATTCTGTCTGTAGGGTTACAGACTTTCGTCCTTTGGCGTTTCTTACTTTTTTTCCTCTCTTGACAGAGCTTTCCGGCATTCTGTCTAGCCATTCTACTGCCTAATTCCATTGCGTACGCCTAAATCATAGCTGTGAGATTATCCTGTATTGCTTGAACGCTAATGTCTTGGCCTTCGGTTAAAGCTGAATATCTGTTCTGCAGCGATATCCGGAAGTCCTCTACTTTTCCTTTTTTTGCTATCTATTTGATGGGCTTCTGCCTTAATACATTCTTCACTTCCCACTTCAAGTATAGGATCATCTGCGACCGCAGCACCCTACGGTCCTTACGCCGCTTCTCCAATTACACTAAACTAAGTAATACTCAGGGAAGTAGTTTATACCCGTCTTAGATACTTGTTTATTCTGACAATATGTTTCCGACCTGCAGGATCAATCAAAGCCGCCAAGCAGCTTACCCGGATGGCGTAACCTCGAGACGTGTGTTTTCAGCGGTCTTTCAACCATCGCCACGCAAGCCTTTGCGTCCATTTTTTTTTCACGGAAAGACTTGATTATTTCTACAAGCAAGGCTCGAGTCGCAAGTAAGGAATAATAACAAAAAAATCTGCGCTCTGCCACCGGGCGTTAAACATGAGTAAAAAAGCACCAGCCTGCGCCGCAAAATAAACAGACTACTTCGCCGGTCAGAGCTAGCGAACACGGTGAAAATAAGATTGAAAGCGAAGGTAGCTTGCTGGATGCCCGCTCATTACACCAATGCAAATATTTGCTCACCGCTTTCTTCCGCTGCTGTATTTTGCTGAAGGATTGATTTATTCCTTAAGTAAACCGCACATATTCCAAGCGAAACATTTTTCAGACGGGTACATGCAACTGTCTATAAAAAACAGGATATTATAAACATCAATAAAATTAGCATAACAAAGACAAAAATACCCAGTCCCGCCTTACGGATTATCAGTGTGTTCCTCAAAGTCTCTTCACCCTGTTGTGCTCCACGCTCGTTCTGCGTTTTCGGCAGAATAAGTCGGTATGTTAATCACCTGATAATATCCGAAGCATATTATTGATATACGTTCTTGCGCATTGGTTTGGCATAGACGCACTTTAATACTACGACGAATTGTACTTACAGTTGTTTGATCACCGTTAATTTACACCAAGGGAATTCTATGCCGCTTAAACGTTTCGTGCTTCTGCGCGGCACTGGTAACCAGCATAATTCTTGATGAGTTTCGCTCATTAGACAAAGAGAATGCATAGGAGCATAGCCTGAAAAAGTACGGAGTAAACATTATCTGCTCGGCCCACAAAATTGTTGTCTCTGCGACCAAGCACCATCAAAGGGCTATGCGCAGATATACCACAGGGAATGCAATCTGAGAAAATTTCATTTGCCGTTAGCGCCAGAAATAAAAATGCCCAACGTAGCAATATAATCAATGCAGCAATAAACGAAATTTAAGAGTAACGTCCAAGAACATATAATTCTCATACCGCGCTTCAGGAATGTCGCCGAACCAATAGACAGCCAGCTCATGAAAAGTCATAGGTGACCGAAAAACAGGTGGCTACGCATTTCATGAAAATACACCTTTTTCCGAAGCATCATGAACAATTTTTTCTTTATTATTTTTAAGCCCTGGGTGATAGGAATGGCGGTAAGTTGACAAAGCAGCTCTGTTTTGTTATTTTCTGCATGTTGTATTCTTGGATCTCTTTCTGACTAAAAAAAATTCCATTTGAGCTACTCTCATGTTATAGCTGGTTTGTATCTGTTGCCTGTGATATCTGTTTGCTGCATTGGTGCAACGAATTCGCGGTCGCCCGGAATTCTCGCGTGCTAGCCTACGTAAGCTCCCATTTCTGTCGGAAACTACATTGCAACCGCCAAATGTTCTCCATCACCTGCTGAACACGTTTTCATGATTTTCGGTGTCTGGGCCTCGCTGTCTCGCCTCCACCATCGCTGCCTCTTGCGCTTCTGGCGCTTCTAGCCAAGACCGGCTCATATTTGCACTGTATCGAAAAATAGCAGAGGCTACCCGCATCCTGTGACGGAAACTGTAAATTGAAAACACATATTAAAATCGTTTTTTTTCTATAAAAGAACTCCGGCATTCAAGAAGTGCAAGTTTTGTAGCATTCTTTGACGTTGCTGAAAAAATAGTTGCTCATACCATTCTTTTCTTTCTTTTCTGATTTGGTTGGTGAAAACTATTTCCACTCCGTAGATATAGTTGCACAGGTATCTACGAGACTTTGAAAGCGCTTTGAGACCGCTGTTACGATTGGTGGCATAAAGTTTCTGTTGTGTTTTGTATGCGGATTTCACTGTGTTATCAATATATCTTTATTATGAAAAAAGACACACATTTTTTTCTCACAGGTGTTTTCGATATATTTTGGTGCCTCAGCTAGAGACAGCTCTTCATTCTCAGAACACCCGCTTCGATGAATTATAAAGTTAGTTCTAATTCGTGCGCCAATCGCAGAGGAGAGAGTAGACATCTTCCCGCTTTGAAAATAGCTCAAGGAAGATTTTGCATAATAACCAACGAAGGCCACGAGCGCATCGCAACACCAAGTCCGCAGCCATCAACCGAGGCAGTAGCTTTGGTGCAGAGAAATTGAATATATTGTTCAAAAAAGGAAAGAACTTGTGCTTGGCATCTATGTCCACATTGCATGCATTAAATTGAGCCCCAAACCAATAATATTCCTTAATTTCACTCAGATGGAGATGCTGGTTTGGACTCTATCTTCAGAAACAACACGCGATAGACATGAGATTCGCACATGAGGATGTTTCACTTTTTTTGATAGCTCCTAAACATAAAATCTTTGTGATCACATTGCTGCCGTCGGGACTGGACCATCTAGCATGTAATTCTTTTTTCCTCGCTTTCACCAGCGTCCTGTAACGCTTTCTGTGCTAATGTGCTAATGTGACTAACTCCACCTACAAAGCGGCTTCCATCGCTACTGTACTGATAAAGGACTTATCTTTTAGACTTTTTTTTTTAATTTCAGCGTTGATGATGTGACCAGTTTTTTACGCGCTCTTGATATAGAGGTATAATTTGCGTTTGCTTGTACTATAGGAAATCATGAAAAGTATTTTCATACAGGCAGCTGAGAAAACCCCTGCTCTTATTGCTTTCAGACAGTCATTTCGGGAGATCCTCCTCCCTTGTCACCGTTACTCTCGCTTCCTCTAAAATACGCGTCCTTGAAGCCCTTCTTCCTGCATAAATCCATAGCTGGTGGCTTACATCCCCCTCTGCAGCCGGTGTATAACACCTCGGGTAGGTGGTGGGTCCTGCGTTTTCTTGCCAGCCGCACCGGCACGTGACCGAAGGGTTAAGAGCCGCCTCAACCCTTATCCTTCTACGCTATCGCCTTAAAGTTTGAGGGATGGCGAATGTGCATGGGGAAGAGGGTACCCGCACTTTTCCTCAAAGAGGGTTCTAGGAAAACGAGAGCGGAGCGGGCATCTAAACGGAGCCTGGTGGTGGATGCATTAGTGTATGGAACTCGCTGTGAAAGGTTGTGTACTTTCCTTTGCTCAGCGTTCTCAGCATCGTCTTGCGTACACTCTATGTGGGCGCGGTATTTTTTCCTATTGAGTGCATGGATCTCCTGAGTCACACATAGTGTCTTTGGCACTCTTTGCAGGTGTTTTATAGCGGCTAAGGAGTCTCTATTGATACGGCTTGTCATAAAAACTTTGTTTTGTTTATGGCCTCCGTAGCGTCGCGGATTGTGTAAAGTTCTATTACACCTGCTGGTTCGGATGGTCTGATACGTATTCATGGCGAACGCTTAGCTTTCTGTGTGTCGGGCTAAGGGCTGCTGTCCTACCGCCCTTTTCTATAATCGATGCTTCCGTATATGCAATAAATGTTCCTGGGCATACATCAATAAGGGGTTGAGTTTGCGGCTTTTCCTAACGATGGTTAGTCGCCTTATTCGCCTTTGTAGCCCTGTATTCCCATGCTGCTGGCATAACGTTCTTCCGCTTCAGATCTCTTGTTATCTTTCGCTGTTCAATTAGTTCTGTCAGTTTATTCACCTGTGCCAATTCGTGGAGAATAGCGATGTGGGTAAGTTTTGGTAACGCCGTGAGAGTGCGCATTACATTCCAGTTCCTTGTTTCCAACAGCGCCCATTGTCACCTCGTCAGTCGTTGGAACTGGGCCTGGTATAGTGTCAAGCTGTCAAGCGCCGATTGGAGCTGACTTCTTGCCACCTTCGTTCGGCTCCTGCTGCCCTAGACGAAATGCGTTTGATCAAGTTCAAGGAAGTCGCTGACACTCTTTCATTTTTTGCACCCATTGTAATCCTTTGCCAGATGTACGAATGTCAAGGTCAAGGAATCTCTACTCGTCTACCTCTTGTGATACCTGACTTTCAATGTTTGAGCGGCTTTTTCAGTTCTTTTCAGTTCTTAAATTATTGTTTCTAAGATGAAAGCGGCTGCATTTTTGGGGTGACAGTTCCAGGCATGACTCTTGGACGTAATCATCCATTACAATGAAGGCCTCTTCCAGGTAAACATTCCGCGTCTCAAGCAGTTCATGAGCAGGTGAAATCTCAACACTATCTGCATAAATAATGAACTGCACCTCCAGTATTTCAGCTAATTTAAAACGCCAATGGTATGAGTGCGATATTAAATAGAAGATGCGCTAAAGGTTAACCTTGTGGCACGCGTCTATTTCATGTGTACTTATAGATCTGTTGTCCGTTTAACCGGACAGAAAACGTCCTGTTCTTGAGCAGATTATGCTCTGCTTTCATGACCTGTAGAGCAATATCCATACGTTCCATCTTGGCAAGGATCTTAGCATGTTAACACGTTGTCGTATGTCTTCGGCACGTCGGTAGCCCCCACAGCGCGTACAAAATGGCTGTGAGGCGACATATGTATCAGCTCTTGAGCCAGTATACCAATCCCAGCTCCTGTGCCAAGGCTTGTACAGAACTCAATTTGTGAAGCATGGTAACTTTTGTTCATTTCCAAACCACCGTGATAGGGGCGTGGAAATGAACTTTTTATAGACCTTGCAAAGTTGGGCGTTAACAAGATAGGCCGCTTAGATGGCAGGCTTGTGCAAGCTAGGTTTATCAGCCTTTGGTATTGGTACCACCATCGAGTGTCTCACTCGAGTGAAATTTGTCCTCCATGCAAACCCGAATTATGAAGTCCATCAGGCTGCCAATTGCATATCCTTCTCGGTTCTTGAAGACATTATAAAGAACACCGTCATGCTCAGGCGCAGTTTGATCACTCGCTTCTTTTTTCGGCGGACGAGCCGGATAGTGTGCATGAATAGGCAAGCATAAAGGCCAAACATCCCGTGCGTAACCATTAGTTTCGCAAATGCAGGTTACAATTATCTCGAGGAGCTTGTATTCTAGAAAAATTAAGCGGAACAAAATGGATTCGAGAAGTCCAGAACTTTAACCGCAATTTCTGAAGTGAAACCAATGGCGCGTGACGCGACAATGCAATAGCGGGGTCTAGTTGGCACAGAAACACGAAAACGCAGACGGACGAAGCGCTTTTTTTTTTCAAGGTTTTTTTGCACCGTGTGTGCACTGGACTTCTTAGTGGCCCGTAGCATGCAGGAGAATGCGATAGATCTTTTGTATGAGCTTCGAATGGCCAGAGTCATATCTCAGGATGGCTTTTTCTCCTTTGGTTTTGTATTCACAACAAGTGTGTAGATCGCCTTCCATTATCTCGAGCTCCAGGAATCTCATTCGTGATGCGTCAGGGAGTTCGTGCGTGAATTCCAGTCCGGCGAAGGCGCGCTGGAAGGCCTCTATGATCAATTCTGCGGCTGCATTTACCACTTTTTCCGCAGGGAAACATAGCAGAAGATCATCCACGCATCTGAAGCACGCGACTATTTTCTGCTATGTTTTCCTGCGGAAAAAGTGGAAAAGTGGAAGTCCGCCTTCGCCGGACTGGAAATCACGCACGAGCGCCCCGACGCATCACGAATGAGATTCCTGGACCTCGAGATAATGGAAGGCGATCTGCACACTTGTTGGCAATACAAGACCAAAGAAGAAAAAGCCATCCTGCGATATGACTCTGGCCATTCGAAGCTCATACAAAAGATCTATCGCATTCTCCTGCATGCTACGGGCCACTAAGAAGTCCAGTGCACACACGGTGCAAAAAAACCTTAATGCTCAAGTTGCCAGACTGAAAGAAAGCGCTCATCCAAAATCCTTACGGACCTCAGTTGCAGAAAGCCTACTAAGAAGGATGACGTTTGAGGTTTCAAAAGGAAAAATCTTCTCAGGAAAAGATGCGACCCATCGTTATACTGTACATCCACAAGGTGTCACATGACCTAAAGAAGATCGCAGGCAAGCACAGTAGCCCGATAGTATTGTCTTCCCGCAGAAAGCTTATCGGAATGTGCGCAAAAACGAACAACATCGACAGACGAAAACCGCCGTGCGAAATCACACACGAAGTAACATTCGTTGAGTGCGATAAGGAAGTCATTGATGACGTGCCGCTCCAATGCGGTAAGAGATACATGGAAAAATCGGTAGGTTTATCAACATTAGACTGAGGGAGCACGCCAACTCATGCGGCCAGATAACGCACCCTGGCAATCTGGCTTCCCACTGTCATCATTGCAAATGGTACCCTTATCATAATGACCCAGCCATCCAAGGCTACGCCAAAACCAAATCAGAAGAAGGATGCAAGCCTCATCTAGATGACACCGCCATACTAGGTCAAGGGAAAACAAAAACTGAACGTGAAATTAATGAAGCCTTCGAGATCTGGACTACTGGAACAGAAAACTTCGTCAGCACACCGTCAGTAGCTCTCGAAGATAACGAATTAGACAGGTTGAGGTCACTGGTCAGATTATAGACAGGAAGGTGAAGGCGGCTTTTCAGATTGAAATTGATTATCTTGTTCATGGATTGTTTATGCCGTCCTGCTCTGTATAAAAGCGACGCGTTTTGTGAAGTAAACTAGTATAAAGTACGCGCTTCGTCCGTCTGTGTTTTCGTCTTTTTGTGCCTTTTAGCGCGATTTGATCGGTGTGACATGACCATCAGCTTCCTAATAACACGGCCTTCTTCCAACCCGCAAATGGAAAGCAGGGAAAAAGGTTTCGGGAGAGAAACATTCGGCGGCTCACAATTTTCCCAATGCGATACATATCAAGTGTTTTCACGGCAATCCCCTCACGTCCCCTTCTCCATACTTCCGCTTGTGTGGAAGCCGCCACAAATATCAGTCCACTTCTCCAGACAGCGTCATGAATATGCAACGACGGCATTCACGCAGCGAAGCCTACCGTGTTGTTGCAAACTTCTAGTCGAGTGCCGGATGCGCCGCTTTCGCGTTGCGCCGCCGCGATTGCAATCGACGCCTACACGTGGAAGTTGCGAGTCGTGGTACGCGGGTGTGTAGACCGCACGGAACAAAGCGGCTGCACAGATTGGACTATTTGGTTGCCCCAATATAGGTTTGTAAAAGAGCTTCAAAATCGAAGAAACAGAAAGACGAGAACACAGGCGCACTGAATCCCCGTGATTCTGCGCGTTCCTCTTTTGAGATCTGTTAGAGCCCTATATCAGAAAAAAAGGCGAGCGAGCGAGCATAAGTGACCTTTCGTTTACAAAGAGCCCTTTCGGTGAACTTGTAAAAATATGCTGCTGGACCATTCCGTCTTTCAGCGTGGAATACGCAGGCGTTCCTTCGAACTGCTACACGCATGCACCAGTGATTGTTTTTATCGAACTTGGGATGTCCAGAGCTAAACGCAGTCGTCAGGTATTGTCATAGTTGCCATTTAAGAGATATATATAATTTTAATTCTCTAAACGCGGAAACATAATAATAAGCAACTATTCGGCTACGAAAAAAGGGTGTCAGACGCCTTTCTCTGTATTTGAGGCTGCTGAATCACAGCGAGTATTGTATCACAACTGCCTTTTCAGCCAAATCATACGACTGCTCCAGCGCTCACTTTTTGCCGCTCATCTCAGCAACGGCATATCGACGATTACTTTAGGGTACTCGTTAAAGTGCTTCTTAATTGTGACCGGTGCCTGTTCCATTATCCCTATGTGGTGAAACTTGAAATGATGTCTGTTGTTGTGTTCGTAGTTACGACCGGATTAAGCGGCCTCGCTATTTTGCACACTATGAAAAAAATTCAGCTTTTCGTAGGTTCACTTGAGTAGTATGTCCACTTATAGCAGAATTGTATTAAAATGGAAACGCCAATTAGGATCAATGAATTTACACTTTCACATCATGAACTTTAAGTGCAAATTTTTTTAGTACACTTGAAATCGACAATAAAACGGCAAGTGCTCAAACTACAGGCTAATGCTATTAATACAAAAAAAAAACAAATTAAATATTCTGTGTTGCAGAAAATGCTACCTCTCTTTTTGCCGAAAGAAAGCGAAAGTTAGTCAAGGAATTTAGACGCCGAAAAATATTTTCAGCCTTGCAGGTTGAGTTTTTACCTTGGAGGTGTTAAACACATCTTTTTCTCTAAATATTTGCATTGCAAATAACTACTAACAGTATAGATACGACGGAAAAATTGTCATTCTGAGCGATGATCATTTGAAGTCGCAAAGTACCAAACGTCAAACCGCAAAAGATATGTGCATGTCGCAACAAGAATAAAATTACATATACCGCTTGATGGCAATAAATTTTTCAACTTCCTACTCGGCATGAAGGTAAAGTTTCAGATCAAAATTCTTTTACGCTACAAAACAGAATCTTTACTAGCCAATGCTGCGAAAAACTCTTCCTTGACGTTTTAAGCACACTTTATAAATTGAACAAGCCCGTTAGGGCAACAAAAATACGTCTGGATATTTTCTTTTTGCAATGCAGTCAGAAATCTACCCAGGTTCGATACGACCAAGGTACAATTACAGGATCTCGATGATTCACATGACAATGAGGAAGCTAAGGAAGGATGCGGTTCTGGACTTGACACTCTGCGTCTTTAGTCGCCGTTTTATCTGTCGTGCATGTGCGCAGAGAAGGAAATCACGTGTTACGCGGGTTGCGAGGGCCAGGATTTTAAAAGGCGAACATTTTCGTTTTTTTTTCTTGGCCACTACAGGCGCATCATTGGGCGTTTTGATTCTCATCAATGCAACGTTATCCATCAAGATGTCGATGTAGGTACAGGCACTGTTTCTGAGGCCCTGGGATTAAGAGGTAACAATGGTCACTAAATAAATCTGCAGCTGATTTTGGCAAAAAGCGAGTGGAATATTGGCGGCAGAAAAGGAGAGGTCACATAAGGGTAAAAGAGTAGGACTGAAAACGTATTTAAAGAAAATTGAGAAGTTTGAGACGTGCGCATGTATGAAACACATAGATTTTATATTATTTTATTTGAACTTAACTTCGATAAGTAAAAATAATAAAAAAGGCCAAGATGGTGGCAAATGCCACCAACCCGTTTCAACAGAGACGCTTCAAAAGGTTGCCTGCTCGCCTCGCAATATGATAGTTAATGGTTCAATTCAAAGCACCTTCGTAAAATATTTTGATCTTATTTGCTTGGTCACATGTGTATTGAGATGCCCCTTTCTTCTGGACATCCTGCTTCGTTGGCGATGAGACATTTAATGCTTTCACGTCCATAATGAGATAATAATTTACCCTCGAGAAACAAAAAGCGCTCTAAATGTCTCGCTTCCAGCGAAATCCTCAACCGCACCATGAACAGACTAGGGAGGAGAAGTAGGGAAGAACGAAAGAGGTGCCATTCTCGGTGGCTTTGGAATAATTTCGACAGTCTGGAGTTCGTTACTGTGGTCTGACATCACTCCAATGCTTTAGACTAATCCCACAAACCACCGCATTCAAAGGTGCAGTAGTTTTGTAATAAGGGAGTTATAACTTTTCGACGCTAAGGAGTAATTACCAATCTGTTCTACCTTGGGGGATTCTCGCAAAACGTTGTACCAACAGCGCTCCCACTTGGAGTTGTTGATTAATTCACTCTCGCCTTGTCAAACCCTAGCTGTCCAGTTAGCTGCGTTGGTATAGCTACAGCCCGGTGAGGCTGTGGTCACGGGTTCGAGGCCTGCACTAGGACGAAATTTCCGTTGAAGCTGTATAGCTTTCCTTTGTAGCCCTATGACTGCGCTTTGGTGAACGCTAATGTACACTTACTCCCTTATTACATGCCCTGACACCGAAGACAATAGTGTCCTTTGGATGAGAGCTGCATCGAAAGTTTGACCCTAATTTTATCCCGCGCGTTTTGACTCAGCAGCCTAATGCGCTAACCACGGACCCACCGTACTTTTTACGTAAAGAACCACCGGAATAATGCACTCGAGAGACTTCTTCAGAAGTGATAGGGGCATATAGCCCTGTAGAAGCGCAGAGTCCGCGATGATGCAGGCGGCAGTTCAAGAAAGTGTTTGAAGACAACATCGAAATACACCAGCATTGAAGCGGGCTGCCCATGAAGCTCAAACCTAGTGTTCGGCAACAACGCCGTTTTTGCCGCATTTCGAAGACAAAGCTTGCACTGAAAATCGTAGCGTCAAATGTATGACTGACTGTCAGCGGTAGGTATCCATGGATGAGCCTAGAGGGCGTGCCGTGCTCGGAACGCTGCATGTAAATGGGAGGCGTGTGTGCGCTAACGTGCTGAGGGTGGAATACAAAATCAACGCGATCGAAATGGGAGTGCCACTGCTGCGCGCGAGATATCCCAGTATCAAATATATCTGCAACAGGCATGAAGGTCAAGAGACGCAAGAGTGATAGTAAAGCACTGTGTGGCGCCTAACCTACAACGCTAACCGGATATTCGAGTAGAGTCTTCAAAGTACGACCCGTGGAGCAATTCCGACTGGCCCATAGCGCTAAAAGCGCGCACAATGGCGTCTGGCCCCTGTCACTCAGGGACCAGGCCTCCTGAACTCGCGGACGCTTCTCGTCAGGGTTTCAATGAATTATAATACAAAAAAAAATTCATTTGTTCAGAGCAAAGAAGAAACAGTGCCCGAAGTGCGGGTGAGCGTAAGACAAAGAAGCTTGTCGGGCGGCACTCGGTAGTCATAACAGATGACATGAACTGAAATAAACAGTTGCTAATAATATAAAACGCATACGACCGTGTAACCTAACCTGTGGCTATTTTTGGTACACTCATTCGCACGGATCGCCTGAGCAACCTTAACCTAAGCACCATCCGTTCTCAGCGGCCGACGCCTAGTTGCCTGGGCCTAGGTGTGGAATAGAAACGAATGTTCTGCTTAGACACAGAGACTTTGGATGCTGTCAGAACCCTGGTGAAGCGTGTAATTTTGTTCCATAACTTTTTGTCAGTTTCAAGTACTAGCAACAGAGCGACGGGATGTAAGCGCTCGTGTTCGCCAGCCCTCATCACGCTAGGCGTTTATATGAATTCCACAACGCTGGGCTGAGCCGGCTTGTCGGGCTGAAATTTCCCTGAGCGGCTTATGTAAATGATTGGGAATCGGCCTTCATGCAGTGATGAGCCCGACAGCATAGGGGGGGGGGGGGGGGGGGGCTGACTCACTAGGCCTGCTCCGCCGAAAGGACTTCATCGCTTTAACACCCGAGAATAGGATTACCTGCTGGGGAAAACTAAAGCAGAAACTGGTTCGCACACGCAGTGCGCGTTCACACGAGTGAGGTCCGCAGAGGTGTTGCTGCGATAATTTCTTGTGACTGAGACGAGGGGAGCACGCTTCCCAAAGAGTGTACGCCGTGCTCATGCCATCCATTTACGCTCATTCAATTTAGTTGAGAGGGGAACTCCTTGCCGGAGATGACTTCCATCTTCACACCTGCGCGTTACAAAAATTTTGACCTTTCGTTTCTGAGGACAGGAGGAAGCAGAGAAACGTACGGTTTCGCCCAGCTGAATTATAATTAAACACCACTTGAAACACTTATCAGCATACATGGTGAATAAACAGGAAAGGTTTTATAACAACTGAATATATTTATAAAACCAGTGCATAAGCAGAGAAGGGAAAGAAAAGAAAACTGAAAGCTTGTCAGTCTTAACAAGGTAAAATAAAATGGGCTGCATATTTGGTTCTGTGCGCCTTTTTTTCTCCGCCGAGCTTAGTTGTGCGTCGATTGTTCAATAAACCTGAAGTGGTAGGAAGGCGCTGTTCTTTTTATGTGATCTATGCTTTATATCGTTTCTTTCCGCTCAAACAAAAAGCTTAAGCGATTCGATCAAGCAGTATAGGAATGACACCATTCTTGAGCATCAGGAGATGGCAACTGTGTTTATATTTACTTCTTTGCGTTTATTTTACCTTTATATTTACTTTAGCTTGAAGCCACTACACGCCTCCGGTCAACTCGGAGAATTCTCGGAGCTTGCCAGCCGAGCGTGCCCCAGAAACTTAAAAAAGGTCGGAAGTCATTGTCGGCTTAACAGCGTCGCTACGACAGCCGAAGACTCTTAGCATTGTTGACGTCGGACACCCGCCGACGCCAAGAACACAGGCGTGACTCGTACAAAGGGTAGCAGTCGACAGGCGACGCCGTTGGCTACGGTTTTGCGTTTCCACGTAAGCGGATCCACATACCACTTCCATGGAAACTTGCGGGCCTCCGAAGAGTTTAGCGAGGGGCCGTTTCGCTTGAAGTAATTCATGCCGGCACCGAAGCGTCGCGGGCCTCGTTTCCTGCTGTGCGCGTTGCCATCCGACACTCCCGCAGTGAGCCACGAAATTACTCTCGCTGTCAGTTGGCACTCGAGTGCGGAGGCGAGAAGGCGGACGCGAGGACACACATGCAAATTAGAAAGGGAGAAAGCGTCACGAGAAGAGTGCGAAGACTCTCTCGCTGAAAGGGGGCTTAAAATTTTTTTACAGTGTTCTTTTAGCTAATCCCTGGGTTCGAGGTTGTGCCAACTTTCGGGGGATGTGGCTACTGAGTATTAAAATTTCATCTGTCAATCAAAGTCTAGGGCGGGCTTTGGAACATGACCACCCTAACTTCTTTATTTGCGAAACGTATAAAATTCAAGCAATAGCAATGCACACCAATGGACAGCGGTCGGGGTGAAGGCTCTGTGCATGGGCACACTTCTGCAACTACCTGGGCTTTAACCTTTGGTCGATGAGTAAGGTCATGTACAGCCTTTGTCAAAAGTTTAGAGTCCAGGCGGTCTGCTTCTGGGCCACATTGCTTTGCACGTAATGCGCCCTCAGCATCCCAAATCTCTTGAAGGTAAGAAGATTTTTAGTCCTGCTTGCTCCGATGCGTAGGACTTCCATTAGTGCTACAGGAGCGCCACAATAGTGCTTAGAAGCTAACCCCCTGGGCTCTATACTGTTGACAAAGGCTGTACAACGTTTCCCCCGTAGAGAATTTCCCATTAAGTTACGAATTGCTCAGATTGTTTGTGTGACTTTGCTTCTGTAACTCAGTTTTCCCTTGTGTATTTATAAAGAAATGATTCTTCTTTTGACCTCCTGTATCTGCACATCTTGCTTCGTGATCACCGAATCATCGACGTTTGGAAGGTTCAGAGTCCGTCTGAAGAACCGAACTGATCATCAACACATTACTGCTTCTTTTTTTGAAAAAAAAGAAAGAAAACAGTTACTTTTGAGAAAATGAAAAGTGAACTGTCTCACTTCCAGTTAAACGCCTAAACCGCACCGAGAGGGAAGTGGTGAGGAGGAAGTGAAATAAGAAAGCTCCGACAGGGAACGACTCCAGAATATTTTCAACGAGGTTGGGACCTTTAGCCTGTAATGAAATCGCACAGCGCATGGACTTTCGCCGCCACTGAAACGCGGCCGACACGGCCGGGTTCGAACCCGTCTACTCCACCTCAGTATCGAGCGCCCTAACCACCAAGCAACAGCGGCGAGCTAAATACTCTCCATGCTATGACGTGCTAAAAGGACAGGCAGAATGTTATCAGTGTGAGCACTAACCTGTCCATGAACGTGACGTTCATGGCGCTCTGGTCACCTTGTGCGCTTTGCCTGCCAAATATAATGTTCTATACTTCGTTTTTTTTTTTTTTTCCTAGAGGCCTCGTTGCGATCGACTAGCAGTCCCAGGCCATTGTGTGAAACAAGGTGACCAAGGATGTTCCGTGCCATTTCACCGTACAATATTTCTATTATGGCACAGTGGCTGCAATAGAATACAAAAAGCGACGTTCCGGCTCAGCACTTCCGCGTTTAAAAAAAAAATAATGTACAGAAGGCAAAACGCATGTCTAGAACATGCTCTGAGCGTGTTTCGGGCGTAACACACGAAAACTAGCGATTAGATTTGGTTAAAAATGGTCTGGATGTAAACATGGGCTGTTAAACTCATAGAATTTTATCGTCATTTTTTGTCTTCTTGCTTGCAGCTGCTTTGAGAGCTCCGAAACGCACAGTTTGGTTGTTCTAGGCATGTGTTGTGCCCTCTGTACTGTTTCACCATATTCTTATTCAGTTATGCCCACGTTGCCATCACCATATTACACCTTTACTACTCCAAGCGGACGGTTGTGTAAACAAATTATGCAGACACACGTGAGACTGCTTACGTGTGAGAATACGAAATCATTAAAATGCTGAGTGATGCTACGCTATAGAATGACTAGGGCTACGAGGCATGACAGTATAGTTTGTACAAACACAGCACACTTTACATTACTTGTAAAGTGCTGAGTCATGTCATGTTGCAGAAATAATGAATGATTTCTATGACTACTCCTCATGACTACGCTACTTTCAAAGTGCTGAGCCATGCTACGTTGCACAGCTAAAGTGCCGAGTCATGCTAAGTTGGAGAATGCATATGAGTCCAGACTATGACTATGCGTCATGCCTGCGCATACTTTCTACAAATGCTAAACACCTTACATTACGTCACCTGAAAAGTGCTGAGTCATGATGCGTCGCTGAATTACTGTCAGTCAGGAGTCATGACTTTCATAGGGCATAATACGTTACTTTTCATTATTCGTAACTCTACGTGTTCGCTATCTTGTGCTGTGACATCGCACAACGGCGCACTGCATCTTCCGAATTTCATGCGATATTCGATGGAGGACAGGGACCGCCTTTTGTTCTGACGGGACATATAACGCTTTCGCATTAATGAAATGAGCGCCTGTTCGACATATTTACCACTAGCGCATGCCGAACGTGAGATTATTTTTCTTTTTCGATTCAGAGTCTACTTCAGTAAGGCCGTTCTACAATGCGAATAAAGTAGGCACTAAACTGAAAAGTTCATCTCCGACGGAAGTCAGTACCATGCAAATAAGCTTAATTCTCTGAATTTAGCAGCTATGAAAGGTATAAAGACGAAAGTCTTCATTCTCTCCTCAAGATAAATGCCCTTTCATCACGCTGTAACATTATAAAAAAAGGTCGACAGCAGAGCCTAAAGGACTGCGCATTTCAATAGTACCTGATTACTCTTGATTACTAAGTACCTTATGGCTTACTCAGGATAGAATGTAGTTCATAAGGAAATTCTACCCGGGCAACGGGCAAACTCTGCACGAGCCAGGCAACTCGCTCCTACCATGAACATCAAATCATAAAAGCTAACTAAGAAAAAGTGCGGTTAAATACTGTCGCACTTTATAAAAGAACTTCGAATGGGGAGGTCGATACACACCAGATTGGATATGTTGGTGAATACACATGCCTTTTCCCAAACAGTTGGTGCAACGACAAAAGAGCTCTTTCTGTACGATTATAAGCAGGTCGCCATGCTCCACTAGGAATATGCGATATCGGGTTCATGCTATTGAAGTTGAAGTTTATTTCCATTTCAGTAAGAAATCAGGGACCCGAGACAAAAAGCAAACGTCAATTCACTTGACGGCGCGCGGGCCCCATTACATGGCAAAACAGCGAGGTGTCGGTAGTAACAGTTATACCAGTACATTTACCAGAAATTGTAGCTCTTACTACACATAGTTCAGCTTTTTTTGTGTGTGTGTTAAGTGTAAAGGCACAATGTTAATGATAAACATGATGAGCAAATAACAGCAATCGTGCGTAGCAACAAACGCACAAAAATACAAAAAGGCATGGGAGGAACACACTGCAGGAAAGCAGAAAAGAATTACATTTCTCAGAGAAAGAATGAATGCATTAATTTCAGCTGAACATATTGCAAGTATGTTGAGCACAAAACCATGAAAATCGTGGACCTATGCACAATCACAGCCTCGGTAAAGGCCTTACATCAGCAGGAATAGAAGATGTGCGGTTAATCTGCAAATTTTACAGGCAGAACGAACGCCGCAATGCGGAGTTTCTGGCAGTATAGTAAACCTTGTTTACTGTGCAGCGCCACCTCAAGTTGAACTTGCATAACGCCCTTTTCAATGTGGCCGAAAGGACGCCTGTTCTTCCCATCTTCGACAGGTATCACATTGATCACTTGAGCAAGGCTCCCGTCTGTCATGAGGACCGACGTGTACCGACGCAGCTTCCCGACGCAATATCGCTGCTTCAATATCCGGTTCGTAACCAACAAACAGGCCTCGGGCACGAGCAGTTATTCCTCCTTGCTGTCATACGCCAGGCTCACGGGGTGAGAACAGGGAAACTGCCGACTTCGTCTCCGCCTTCGAATAACACTTCCCAGAAAACGAATCAAGAAAACATGCAGGTGACCACCAGAACGAATAACGCCGGTGCCTTCACCCCAGTGCCTCTAGAGCGCGAAAGCCGTGGACGAGCATCGCCTTTTGCCAAAACATATGGCCTAAAGGAGCGAGAGGCGCTGACATACTGTGAGATTGACCTCCGTCTGAACAGCTCAGCTCTCTTTAATCCTGAATCAGCGGAGCCCACTTTCGGTGTTTACTTGCTTACGTTCAATTTATAAAACTGCGTTAACTTGTAAGCCAACTTTTGAAGCTTCTAGTCAATTAGTTTAGACCTTCCATTTTCTTCCTTAGCAGTTTTGTCCAGTATTTGTTAACTTTGCTTCACCGCTTCTACTTTAGGGAAGATTTTAGTCTAAGTTGAAAAATGAAGAAAATTATAATACAAGAGCCAAAATAGTTAGGCGTCGTCTTCTGAAGTGATTCGAATTTAAAGGCCATTATTGCTAGCTTGCGATGTTTCGAACTAGGAAATCCCGCGTGGTTCTCTTTCTCTTGTCCCGTCCTTTTGCGCAGTTACTTTTGTTCTCATAATGTCGTACCAACTAGCCCCTCACCGCACTCTTCTAGGAAATCTATCTTTGCAAAGTTTTCTATGCACTCTGAATATGTTCAGCAATAGCCAAACCGCGTCATATTGAAGGTACAGTCTTTGTCAAATGTTTAGAGCCCAGGGGGTTTCTATCTAAGCCTCGCAGTGGGAATTCTGTAATATTCGTGGTAGTCCTACCCATTGGAGGAGGCAGGACCAGATATCTTTTTACCTTTTGGAAATTAGTAGCTCTGGAGATGCATTACGAACCACACTGTGTGGCTCAGAAGCAAACACCCAGGGCTGCAAACTTTTGTCAAAGGCTGTACATTAAACTGGTTGCAAAAAAAAATCGCGGCATTTAACGCGAACCTTTGGTATTTGTTTTTGTCATGAAAGGATATGATTCCTTACTGCCAGAGCTGTTGAAAACGCAAGAGAACATAACCGGCAACCTATCTTTTTCTCCAGGACTTCATCCCCAAAACTAGGACTCAAGCCCATTTTAAATTCCTGAACGTGGAACGAGGAGTCCCTGTTTAAGTCCGTGGCCGTAATGGAACTGGACCCATAGCCTGTCAGCATCTATTTCAAGGAAAGTGGTTTTGCTGGAGATTCATGCGCGAGAAGGGAGGCGACTGAAAAGAAGCTCGAGTGGTCTATAAGTCTACTGCTCTTAAAAAACAGAGCCCCTAGGGTCCACGTAAAGCTTTGTGGAGATTTCGCAGACTTGTGTATTATATTTTCGATGTGCCTTTATTATTTGCTGAGAGGCATTATAGTCATTACTTTTGCCTTACGCTGCCAGCGTCCTGATTTCTTCTGCAAGCACAAAAGTTTCATAGGAAGCTTTACGTTGGAGGGAGGTGTGAGTGGCTTATTTTTCGCTTTCCTCCTATTTTATATGGAGCAAGGTTTGGTGCATGAGGCTCTCCGAAATGTCACTTTATACTAGAGATGATGAAAATGAACGCGCATACGCGGCTGCTAATGGCCGCACAAAAGTACTAATTTTCTTACCTATGCTAAGGTCGTATTTTCATTTTTGTTTTATTTTATTTATTGTATTGGCCTTTCTCAGGGGATTGCAGAGGAGAGGGAGGTGGAGGCGGTCTGGACCTGGATAAATTTTGTTACAGTCAAGTGCTTTTACAACAAGTGCTTTCTACGGCACAAATTAAGCTGGTCATTAGTATTTGAGGTGAGTTTGGGGAGGTCGTACCATTCATAAATAGTCTAGTCCAGAAATGAAAAAAACGTGTGAAATCTGTACGTGCAAAAGGAGGGTCAATTTTGTAGCATTCATAAATTCGTGAAAATGTACCTATGAGAAGTTAATTTGTGCTGTGTATCAAATAGAATTATCATTTATAGCATGTAAAAATGTAAGCGGGCTGTTTTCCTTCTATATTCTTATTAAATGAGGCCGATATCTTGCTATATTCTCGATTTACTTTATGTGTTGAATATTAACCTCCAGCGGCCTCGTTTTCGATACTCACACTTCCATATCCATATTTCCTATACTCCCATTACCAAAGCTATAAAATCGGTGATGAAGCGACCATCGACTAGATTGAAAACCAGAATCCGTGTAATATTTATAAACATTCTTTATGCTGTCGTGGCTTGTCCTTGACGCTTGTACCGAAATTGGGTACTACGCCTGAGGCGGAGAAGTTTTATTTTCGCACCTCTTCCGCACGGTGATAAAGCAACATTGAGAGGGTCAGTTTCTACAGAAAAGTTAGTGTTGCAGAACAGCGCCCCGAAAGAATGTCTTGTACGAAGTTCGGAAGAAAACAAAATCAGGGAATTCGCACATACAAAGTCCCCATGCAAACATACTCGTTCGTGCGGATATGCTGGCCTTAGAAAAACTGATAGCAAAAGTTTTTCCTGGCTTATGTGTATCTGCGCTCGTGTTAAAAACACTAAGCATATTTGACAAACGACTCGGCAGCTTTATTCCTCAGTCACCGGAAGACAAAGAGAGGCGAACCCCCCACCACAAAGTGGTGGGGGGCTTCTGTGGGCGTGCTACTTAGCCTTTTGAATTTAAGGGGACGCTGCATTTAATACTATTTTTTGCATTCTTTAATTGGAATCCATGGCGTACAATCGATTCAGGAGGCATAACAAAGGGCCCGAACAGAGCCTGACGTGGCTATCCCACCCTGGCAGCACCCACAGAAAACGCAATCTTTAACACGTGCATCCACAACAACGGGTCACTATACGTATATGAAGATAAAGACAGCTTCAGCAATGAATGCCTATATATAGTGCCATTTGCAGAAAAGGAATCAAGAGAAACCGGTGCAATAGACAGTTTTGTTATTTACGCATGAAATGTTATAAAAATTGGCAGAGATATGTAAGTTTTGATGGTGATTTTATGAGTGCATTTTATTTTAAACCAGTTGGTCATGTTACTCTGCACTTAAACTAGCGCACTTACGTGAACAGGCTGCAATATTTTTTGAGTCAGCATGTTCATTTAGTCCATATTATGCAATGAAACTATAGGTTTTTCTTTAGGTACAGATTACTCACTGAAATGAAATCCAGACTCCAGGATGCTAATTCACATGAAAGCATATAGAACAAAACTAACTTTAAAAAGCGCACGCGTGTATACGAGTGCACGAAGAAACAGAGAATTTTATTGCATTCCTCAACGCCACAGGATTTTTCCTCAAGAAGTAGGAAGGTGCTACTGTCATTCCTTACGAAATGTTGAAGGAATTAGCGGTAGCAGTCGCAGAAAGAGTGATAGATGAGAAATTCAAGCTTAACGGTTATTATCGCATTTTCTTTCTGTATCAGTCAATACACATTCGACTTTAGTCGGAGAAATACGGCATTGCAGCTAGCGGAGCCTCTGACATTCGATCGCTCCTTTTTGAACAAAGGTTAAAATAGTGATGCGGCTTAGTCAAAAAGTTGTAGAATTCGCCATGCGCCGGAACCATCAGAAGGCCGATTCGCTCAAAGTTTTTGTCAATACACATCGCAATATGTCACTTTCTGAATGAGCTACGCGCATTTAGCCTTCCTTTTCCGTCACGACGCAGACAAGAACACGAGTATTCTTAAAGAGTAAACCGAGAAATCAAAAATTACAACCAAATTACCCATCTAATTAGCCGCGCCCCTTCCCAAGCCCGGCGGTGAACATCACCGTCTACTATCAGGCTTTGTGCCGGCTTAGAGTAAAGACTCGAGGCGCGCGCAAGATTAGCTTCGCATGATTACGCTAAAGGGTATAACAGATCAAAATGAGAAACATGCCGCATATCCCACCTGGTAAAAGTCGAAGGGCTCCAAATTAGTGCCGTTGGCAGAGGTGAAGTTCGCACTGAAATCCATAGCTCAATTGTCTGCGGTCCTGGTGAACGCGATGAACAGGCAGCCGAATAAGACAATTAGATTGCGCCACACACGACAGCATGAACACCGTAAAGAAGTCTTGCTGTCCTTAAAGAAAACAAAGAATCAATAAAAAAGGCAGCAGAAGCCACTGCCCGCTGCTTTTTTTTCTCTTCTCGAACGCTCCGGCTGCCTCGCCTGTTTTGATACGTGCGCTTTGTTGAAATGAAGCTTCAGAATGTAGCTTCTTTGACGCGCTTCGGGCGCGTGTCTGCACCACCTCACTTCCTTCAGCCCCCTTGTCTCTGAAACGCGTTCCCGATCCACCCGAGCGAGTTGGCTGCAGCACCCGCTCTGGCACTGCTTGCCGCGCCGTGCCGGCCGCGGAATCGGGCGCTTCCCCTCTTTCCCTTTTATCTTCTTTCCGCCAACTTTCCCTCCCGGGTCTCCTGAATCGGGAGAGGGGAAGAGCGAAGGTGTTCTTTTCGCCCGCGTGCCGAAGAAATCACGGAGTGCTGCCATCTATTGTCGGCGCTGGCGTTCCAGACTGAAATCACTAGGCCACCGCAGCCGGCGCGATCAGAGCTCTACTGAACTTGTTTCGCTGCGGCATGCTTTGTTTCTGTATCCGAGCGCGGTGGCCGTAGTATTGTGACAGCCGAAGGAGCTTCCTTCGAGATGCGAATGCTTTTGCATGGGCATTTTAACGGCCAGTAAAATGGGAATGAGAAATACACGTTCGTAGTATGCAGCCCACTGCCAGTACACCGACACAGAAATGTTAGATAGAAGCAGAAGACATCGAAAAGGTGTTTCGATACTCCCTTATGTGATACGAACTAAGCGTATGACCTAGAAAGGGAACACTACGAGGTCAGCAAAATAAAAAAATTAAATACATTTAAATTAACCATGCGTCTGAGATGTCAAATATTGTGGAAAGAACTGTTCTTTTTAGTTTAATACAGAGTTTGAAATAAGAGCTCTTACATCATCGTTCTTTATGTTAAATACAATCGATCGAATGTTACAAAAACCAATTCACGAGATTCGTGCGTTGTAATTCAGCCCCGCAGACAAATTCCGTTGGTCCAATATGCCACGCTTGAAAGATCACCATCGCCGGCGGAGGCTTTATCCTGGTAGAGGCTTAGTCTTGTCAGTTAACCTCTGTGAGAATAAAACCCCTTGCTAAAATGGTGGTCACCTTCTTTTCGTGGCCCCGCACGGATCGGGACTCCCAGCGTGCACTTGTGATGCTAGCCGTCCGGGCGGCTCAAGAGGCTGGGGCCCTGAAATAGCGGCTTCACGTTCCTCCGCCTGTACTTCTTTTAATCGCTGTAATAAAGCCTTCCGCGACCAGCACCACTTACAAAGGCTTAACTTGGGCCGTTAGCCCTGTAAAAGGATGTAATTTGTGTTTCACGAGGCTAGCCTGCACCAAATTTTATTTTTTTTTATTTCGACCTAGGTGATTGGAGTCTAATTTTCTTCTCTGAACGGAATTAATTTTACGGCGAGAGCTCTTTGTGCTCCAACTCGCCTCTAGCGGTCGTGAAGCTGAAGCTTGTTGTAGTTAACGCGATAATCTATGAGGCGAAACAATCCAATGAGTTAGCTGTGCCAAGCCATTCCAAAAGAGAGAGAACAAGAGGAAGGACTTTCTTCTCCATCAGTTTGGCTTTTGTTGCATTGGCGACCAAGCACGTCGGCGCCAAACCAAGAGGTGAAGAAGAAGAAGAAGAAGGAAAAAAGGGAGAGAAAATGGAGGAGCAGCACGGCTTTAAGTGAATGTTTTATCTAAGCCGCAGCCCCGTAAGCCATCCTTATCCGCACTCGTGGCAGGGGAAATTCAGCTCTTATTGATAAACTTGCGCGCGCAAAAATAAAACCGCTTGTCATGCTAAGACCTCTATCGTCAGTAAAGGAGGGCGAAAAAGGCAGGACCACAGCAACTGACGTGTCCACTTTCCAGTGAAATTTGTGTACAGCACAACAGGAAAAGGGAAGTAGTCCCAGCAGAAATTATGGCCTGTAGTGTATGATTCTGTCCAGCAGCAGCACTGTTTGTGAATGGCACGTCCCCTTCCCCCCACCCCTTCACATCCCTTTTTATATTTGTCCCTTCCTTTATTTATTCTTTCATATAGTTGTCTCTGCAACCATGCGCTATCAGCGATACCTTCTCTTTTGTTATGATGTCATCATCTTTTCCCGTCAAAGACAATAGCATTGATAGGGTATAGTTGGGTCAAAAATGTGACTGCGTAACTCACCAAACCCTCCTAGAAAGTCCTACCTGGGGCCACTCAATCTCCTTACCCAAAAAGAAAAAATAAACATTAGATATAAAGGTATTATTGATAAATGAATAAATGCATAAAATTAAATCATACCAGCAAGCCTATGCAAATTTTTATGTTTATTCTAGAATTCTATTCTATTTTCGACTGACTGGTATAGTTGCTCAGTAATACATTAACAACCTGTCTAAGTCGTAGCCGGAGCGTTAGCTAATAAGGAATATTGGGCACAGGTTTTCATGTCAGCCTGTCCGTAACGACCAGTTCTGCTCAATAATCCTCTTAGTTCTTTTATGATACATAGTACTCACTGAAATAGAATTTGAACTCTAGCATGCACACCTTCATGAAAACGTTTTATACAGAAAGAACAGTAGCATGTGTGCGTCGAAATATTGAGAACTTGATTGCACTCGTCAACGTATTAAGATGGGAGCGTCGCGTCGGTGACGGGAGCGGTCGCATGCCGCGTCGGCTCCGTGATAGCTCGCAATCAATTGCGATACATCAAGTTTTCCCCCTGTAAGCCTGGTACCATCGTCTCCAGGAACCTCAGCGGCACCCATCTACACCACGTTTGTAAAGGTGGGGCCAATTTTTGACCACTTTTCGGGCATTTGAAGTCTTCGTCACGCCGCGGTGGTGTTAAGCCTAACGGCGCCGGGGCCTGCGATGGCCCCGGTCGGCGATCCCTCGGCCTCGGCGGCTCCAAATCAAGTCACCGGGTACGACCCACAGTCCTTGCGGATCGTAACGATGGATACAAACCAATCCGAGGGTACTACTCAAGGCGAGGATCCTCTACCAACCGAGGACGATTACCTTGAAGATATGGTCCGCGTCTGGCGCGGAAAGAAGAACGCGGCGGCGGCATCGAGGGACGCTGGTGCTGGTGCCACCCAGCAACAGGCGCCGGCTAGCTCTACGCATACGCAGGGCGGGAGTGCGCTGAACGCAACCTCGAAGCGCTCCAGGCAACACCGGTGGCGGCCGCAGAACACGCCGCGTATCGAAAAAGACGACATCGTCGTGGTGCTGAAACCGCGAAACACGGTCGACCTCAGAGCAACTTTTGGTCCCGGACAAGCCGGCGCTGCATTCCGCAGCATCCTCGGGGACGACGCAAATGCAGGACTTGCGGTGTGGCCTGTTTGGGACCAAAACGTGCTAGTATGTGCGTTGAAATAGTCGACGCCGCGGAGAAGCTACTCCGGGATGTTGTGCTGCGGGTTGGGGAACGCGAGCTACCGTTCCGGGGACACCCCAAACTCTCCGGTGCGTTCTGTCGCGGCGTCGTGAGTGTTTCGCCTGACGAAACGTCTGAAACCGTTAAAACTCTGTGCGGAACCAAATGTGGTGTCTGTGCGCAAGCTGGGGGGAACCCCGGTTGCGGTGATCACCTTCGCGGGGACTAAGGTGCCACGGACGGTGTTGTACAGCTACGAACGGCTCCCTCTTCGCCTGTACAAGAAAACAGTGCCTGCATGCCACCGCTGTGGCACAGTGGGCCATCGGGCCGATGCGTGCCCGCGACCGCAGCCGGGGCGCTGCAAACACTGCGGAGTCCAGGTTCCCGATGCCACTCCTGACGGCCCGGCGGAACATGAATGCGTTCCGAGCTGCCTCATCTGCGGCGGCGGCCACCCTACCGGAGCTCCTGGCTGTGCCGGGCGGTTCCGGAAACCCATCAAACCCAGCTCCCCATCAGGATCCAAACCGAAGACAAAGACGGGGCCCAAGCAGGCTCCTCCGCCCAAGGCCAAGAAAGCGTCAGCCGATCAGGAAACCAAGGCGGCGCCCCCGGTCCTCAACGCCAGGGACTTCCCGCCCTTGGCACCCGTTCAACTACAGGTGAGCAGTTGGAGTAGGGCAGTCTCCGGGCCCCCTACCCGTCCCTCCCCTACCGAAACCGCCCTACAGCAGCAGGTAGAGGAGCTCAGGCGCCAGAACCAAATTCTAGCGCGCAAAATTCAGGAATTAGAGGCCAAACAGGCCGGGTCATCTGAACCAATGCAAGAAGCTGAGCCAGACGACGAGGATGACGGATCATCCGTAACATCTTGCCTCACTAGCGTCTCGCGGCAGAGCGGGGACACGGTAGTTGGATCAGCTGGTCGCGTCGCCGGCCTAGAGGCATTGCAGCGCCAAACCGAGCAACTGGAGGAGCAAGTGGCGGCCCTCCCGAACCAAATCATGTCAGCAGTCCGCGAGTCCTTCCAGGACATGTTCAAGGCAGCTTTAACGCAAGCACTTCCCGACCTTATGGCCCAGCTCACTGACTCGGTCCTTAAAGCCGTGCAGCCCTGGGTCAGCACCCAAATTAAGAACGCCACAAGCTGCGAATCCCCTCACCTCAAACGTAAGACAGCCTTCCGTCAGGCAGCGGAGGAACATGGTTCAGGCTCGGCAGCTGGTGGGTCGGTGCGGCCCCTCACTGGGGTTGCGCCGGCTCCCGGCCAGAGCTATTCCGATCACCCTTAAATAAATACGACAAGATGGCTAGCAGATGTAATAGGCATGCTAAAAACTTTGAAAAATTCCAGATCATCCAATGGAACTGCAGGGGTTTCAGATCTTAGAAAAAGCGGTCACACCTCCAGCTTTACCTGCAGTCCCTAGGTGACATGCCGGCGCTCATTGCCCTACAGGAGCCCGGCATAGACGCTAAATTATCAGGCTACAGCACCTTTCAGGGGGGCCCCTCTACGTGCATCCTGGTGAATAAGGCTTACACGGTAGTTCAGGTCGACTTAGACTTGAGTACCGAGCAAGAATATACAATGGTCCGAGTACTGCCTCTCAGACGCCGCGACCCGTCAATACATATCCTCAACATATACTGCCCTCCGCGTAAGCCGCGCGTAACTTTCAATGAAATCTTCCTTCGCGCGATAAAATTGGCAGCCAAAGAGCCTCTAGTGATCGTTGGAGACTTCAATGCTCCCAGCCTTCATTGGGGCTACCACTTCGAACAGGCAAGAGGACGTAAGCTGGCGGAGCTCATCTCCACCCTCAGCCTCACGTTGCTCACGGACCCGGCGTATCCCACTCGAGTGGGGAATTCGGTAACCCGCGACACGTGTCCAGACCTTTCTCTCGTTAAAAATGCTAGAGTGGCTGCATAGGAGAACTTGGGAGATTCCCTAGGCAGCGATCACCTCCTTCTCTGGATTACACTCGAGGCAAAGGCAGCGCGCAAAAAATGGGGTCAGGCCAAGCTGACCGATTGGCACAAATTCCGGAATCACACTATCCCTTCCGTACTATTTTCCGGCGGCTACGCGGAATGGGCTAACCACATATACAACATTCAGAAACAACACGTCACAACACTACAAACCACCGAAGAGATCCCCGCAGTGGACACCCACCTCCTGCATTTGTGGGAGGCGCGCCGGAGCTTAACTAAACGGTGGAAAAAGCAGAAAACTAATCGCAAATTACGCGACCGCATAGCCAAACTCACAGAGCAGGCTGCAGCGTATGCTGCCGAGCTCTCAGATTCAAATTGGATAGCACGCTGCGACGCCGCAGCTCATCAGATGAGCTCGAAGGGGACGTGGCGTCTCTTTCGCAGTCTAATCGACCCCTCCCAAACGAGAGGGGAGACGCAAAAGCAGTTCCGGCGGGCTCTGCAAGGGTTCCAAGGTACGACGGCGCAACTTGCGGACACTCTGTGTGACAGATATCTCTGTCGTATGGAGGACCCGCCTGGGCCAGAGTACATGTACTCTGGCAGGCCTAATGAAACACTCGATGCCACTTTTGAGTTGCACGACCTTAAGGCGGCCTTAGCAAAAATGCGCCGGGGTACGGCTCCGGGACGGGACCACATAACAGTGAACCTGTTGGCGAACCTACCGGACTCAGCCTACCTTCATTTATTAGAGTACATGAACCAGATCTGGGACGGGCGTCCACTCCCTCCCGAGTGGAAAACGTCACTTGTGACGTTTATCCCTAAAACAGGTAAGGCCGTGAATACAGACAACCTGAGGCCCATATCACTGACCTCATGTGCGGGCAAGCTTATGGAGACGATGGTACGGGATCGCCTCTCTCCATACCTGGAGAGTAAGGGCTTCTTTGCAGTCACCATGTTCGGGTTTCGCCCTCACATGTCTGCACAGGATGTCCTTCTCCAGCTGCACAGGGATGTAATACGACCCACAACTATGCAACACAATGACAAAGCCATCCTCGCCCTTGATCTGAAAGGGGCTTTCGACAATGTGAAACACGGAAGCATCCTGGCCAACTTGAGTTCTACCGATTGTGGGTATGTAAGAGATTTCTTGTCTAATCGCCAGGTCTTTCTTCGGATTGAGGGCGAGGAATACGGCCCTTACATGATGGGAACACGGGGTACCCCTCAGGGAGCAGTGTTATCACCGCTCCTGTTCAACATTGCTATGATGCGCCTCCCAAGCCAATTGGCCCGGGTGGAAGGCATTCAACACGCGTTATATGCAGATGATATTACAATTTGGACCACTCAGGGGAGCCTTGGGGACATGGAGGACCGCCTTCAGCAGGCTGCTTCCATAGTCGATGCGTATGCTAATGACTGTGGGCTCAGCCAAAGGGGCGACCTGGGCGCTGGAGGAAGGAGTGGTGAACGTGGCAAGGTGCTCATTTAGCTTGCTAAGCTGGGAGGTAAGAGAGGAGGTGGTTGTCTGGAGGGTTTGAGTCAAGGCATGTATCTGCTGTTGTAGATCGTGGGAAATGCGCTGCTGCTCTCGCTGCTGGCGTTCCAGCATTGCCAGCCGGAGGTCGAAGGAGCGTCTCTCGTCAGTCAAGGATGGAGAGGGTGGTTTAGTGGAAGAGAGGGACGCTGGCACCGAGGATCCTTTAACTATGGCGGCGTAGGAGCCTGGTGGAGTAGGAGCCTCCCTGCTCCTGAAACCCACACCAGCGGGCCGTATCTACACCCTCCAGACGCATTGTCCCTCGAGGTTCTCGCCATTGCGCATGCCCTCCAGTCATTTGCCCTCCTTCCCTCTCTCCAAGAGTACACAGTCTATTCAGACTCACAAGCTGCTATACACCACATACAGAAACGCACCCTGACCCCTTCTCTCCAACAGGAGGTCGAACGAGCGGTCTCCGCACTGCAGCCTTCCATCGTTTTCCTCCGCTGGGTCCCTGGGCATTCAGGGATTGACGGCAATGAGCTGGCCCATCAGCTCGCCCGCGACACACTTTTCCGGGCACCGTTGATCCCCTGGCCCAAGCCCTCGGAGGACGGTGGGAGACTCACCCTTCGCCGCACCATAAAAGAGGTCTACCTTGAGCTCCGCCTCGACAAACGTCTTTACCCTCCCCCTCATCCATCACTCACGGTGCCGGAGTCTCGCCTTCTTCGGCACATTCAGATGAATGCAGTTATCACCCCGTCCCGCCTCTTCCTCTATCGCTATCGATCGGACCCTTCCTGTCCCAACTGCCCCTGTATCTATGCGGACCTGGCCCATTGCCTCTTCTATTGCCCGGCTGCTCAGCAGTCGGGTTCCTTCCCCCCACCCTCTCTATCCATCACCACCTGGCTCGACTGGCTTGGCGCTGAAGGGGAAGAAGAACAGCGGCTTCTGGTCGCCCAGGCGGTCGAAATGCTCGGCCTATAAATTTTGGTCGAATAAAAGTCTTTTACTACTACTACTACTACTGTGGGCTCCAATGTGCTCCAGCGAAATCAGAGCTTCTGCATGTCAGAGCGAACCCAAAGGATAGAACAGCAATACACATCTCTCTGTCAGGAGGTCCTATTAGAGAGGTGGAGGAGCTCCGTATTCTGGGCCTTTTCATTCACCAGAGACTCAGACCGGACTCCACTATTGCGAAACTCGAGAGTAGGCGAACATGTAGGGAGCATGATCCGCCGCGTTTCCAACAAGCGGGGTGGTCTGCGGGGCAGGGACGCGCTTCGGCTCGTCTATGCCTTCGTGACTAGCCGGATCCTCTACGCCGTGCCATATCTCCGCACTACTAAGCAAGATGAGGCGCGAATAGACGCCGTCATCCGCAAGGCAACTAAGCGAGCCCTGGATCTCCCGGTGGCTACCTCTAATGCCAAACTCAAGGCATTGGGGGTGTTAAACTCCTACCAGGAGCTGCGGGAGGCCCACCTCGTGAACCAATACACGCGGCTCACGCAGACGGCTCCTGGGCGCCGCCTGCTAAACCGCTTACACATCCAACACGACTGCACTCCAGAGGAGGCGGAGCGTATCCCAGTACTATGGCGCCATATGCTCTGGGTCTCCCCGCTCCCCCGTAACATGGACACCGACATGCATGAAAACAGACGACAAGCGCGGGCTCGGGCTCTTGAGAGACAACACGGCTCCCGACCCGGTGTATATTGCCACGCGCCTAACGCGCCGCGCGGCCTCCGCGCTGAGTCGAAGACGACGACGAAGCGGCGGTGAGCTCTCGTGGCGCGCTGTTCTGTTCTGTGTCGTGGAAGCTGGCTCCATAATTAAAAGAAAGCTCCCGGTCTTGGGTTCTTCCCGACGTCTGCCTTCACGGCTCCTCTGGTCGTGACACTGGTGGAGGTGCGGGGTATGCTCCCTACTCCTGAGGACGACTCGACGCGTCCGCCTCTTGTGACCACTCCTGTCCATCGTGCCAGCCGGAGGATCCGCGGTCTGTCCCCCGAGGCCCTTCCTATTGACAACGCGCCTTCAACTACCACTCCACTCATGGCGACGCCACTGCCCGCCCTGCCTACGACTGTCCCTGCAGCCAGCCCCACCTATCTCACCCTTCAGACTCCACGCACGCCTAAGCCCTTTCACGGCGACCTGTTTGAAGATGCCGAAGACTGGTTGGCTCAATACGAACGGGTCGCGACCTTTAACTGCTGGGACGACGCTACAAAGCTGCGTAACGTTTACTTCAGCCTTGAAGACTCTGCACGAACGTGGTTCGAAAACCATGAGACTACTTTCTCTACGTGGCCGGACTTCCGACGTCAGCTCCTGAGTACGTACGCCAACAGCGACCGCCGGGAGAGCGCAGAGCGTGCACTGTCCTCTCGAATTCAACTTCCCAATGAGGGTGTTGCCATGTATGTCGAGGATGTGAAGCGTCTTTGCGATCGCGCCGATCCGGCCATGCCTGAAGAAAAAAAGCTGCGGCACCTGATGCGCGGCGTAAAAGACCAGCTCTTTTCCGGCCTCGTGCGGAACCCGCCCAACACCGTCGCGGAGTTTCTGGCCGACGCCGTGCACATGGAGAAATTGCTGCGGAAAAGATCCCATCAGTACGACCGGGCACTGCGCCAAACGTCGACTCTATCAACGTTGGACCGGTTCGACCATGATCCCAGGACGAATCCTGACTCCCTTCGCGAACTCATCCGTTCCGTGGTCCGCGAGGAGCTGCAGCACCTTCAAGCCACCTTTGCCCCTCGCGTCGATTCCGTCACCAGCGTCATCCGCGAGGAAGTCCGACAGGCACTCAGGGCACAAAACGCTGCAGCTGTGCCGGCGCCGCAACCGACCCCTTACGATCCCGCGCCGTATCCGACTCCTGTCCAGCCAGTCACGTACGCGGACGTCGTGCGCCGCGCGGCCCCATCTCCTGGGCCTTCGCCTTACACCGCACCATTGGTCGCGGTGCACTCTGCCCAGCCGACTCCTTACTGGGCGGATCGGCGTCAGGCACCGCGGAAGACTGACCTCTGGCGCACTCCGGATCACCGCCCGCTCTGCTACCACTGTGGTGAGCCCGGCCATCTCTACCGGCGGTGCCCCTATCGCGAAATGGGACTACGCGGTTTTTCTGTCGACAGCCCCCGTCCACGCCCTGGAGAGCGCCCTCAAGACATCACCGAGTATGTCACCCGCCAGCGTAGTTCACCATCTCCTCCGCGCCGCGAGTCGCGATCGCCCTCTCCACGCCGGTCTTCGCCCTCTGGGTCCCGTTTCGCCTCGGGACAACGTGGTTCCTCGAGCCCTCGTCGGGAAAACTAGCTCCGGCGGCCTTTGGAGGCGAGGCCGCCGAACGCCGTTCCGGCGCAAAGCTTCCACCGCCGCAGCAACTGAATCGCCCCGACGTCGCACGCCGCATCGCTGCACAGTTTTCCCCGACGCGCCTTTCGTATCGCCGCGATGCCGCAACCCCAATCGCCGACCCGCTTCCGCCGCCGCACCGACCCAATCGCCCCGATGCCGAACGCCGCATCGCCGAAGAGTTTCCCCCAACGCGCCGCTTGAATCGCTCCGACAGCGCAACCCCAGTCGCCGACCAGGTTCCGCCGCCGCACCGACTGAATCCTCCACAACAGCCATCGACGGGCCGTGCTGAAGGCAGGGTCTCTTTGGATATCCCTGTTCTCGTCGACACAAAGGAGGTCAGCGCGTTGGTTGATACGGGCGCAGATTACGCGCTGAGTCGAAGACGACGACGAAGCGGCGGTGAGCTCTCGTGGCGCGCTGTTCTGTTCTGTGTCGTGGAAGCTGGCTCCATAATTAAAAGAAGGCTCCCGGTCTTGGGTTCTTCCCGACGTCTACCTTCACGGCTCCTCTGGTCGTGACAATATTATGTTGACGTAGCAGGGCCATCGCCCACGGGATTTTACTCGGCCGCTGTCGTTCACCAGGAAATGCACGTTGATGGACTCTCCTTTCGAGCCCCGAATTCAATGCGGGCCGGGGAAGTAGCGATAGCGCTTGCTGCCGCCCACGCCAATTCGAGAATAATCATCACGGACTCCCGAAAAGCATGTGAACATTACTTGGCAGGGGAGATCTCCCCCTTAGCTGCTTGTATTCTACGACGGACTGCCACTGATCCAACACCCAAACGAATCATTTGTGCTCCTGGCCACCAGGGCTTACGAGGTAATGAGGCCGCTGACGCGGCTGCCCGAGCGCTTACTCACCGGGCTCCTCATCCCAGCTCTTCTGGCTCGGAGACTAACCAGCCGCTGCTTCGATTCAGGGAAATATTAACACATTATAGCGACAACCACCGCCTTTTCCCGGCCCCTGCAAAAGGGCTGAGTAAGACGGAGGAGCGAACTTTAAGGCACCTGCAGACAGGTACTCTACTCTGTCCTGCAATAATAAAACATTACGATCCTAACACGGATGGGCGATGCCCACACTGTGGGGAGACCTGTGATATCTTCCACATGGTGTGGGCATGTACAGTCTTTGTCAAAAGTTTAGAGCCCAGGGGGTTTGCTTCTAAGCCTCGCAGTGGGACTCCTGTAACATGCGTGACAGTCCTACTCATTGTAGGAGACAGGATCAAAAATCTTCTTACCTTCAGCAAATTTGTAGCGCTGGAGATGCATTACGAACCAGACAGTGTGGCTCAGAAGCAAAGCCCCTGGGCTCCAAACTTTTGACAAAGGCTGTACTCAAAATCCCCACCTCCCCCCTTCCCCTACCCCTTCCAGAGAGGCATGGGAGACTGCCCTCCTCAACTGCTCCTCGCTTGAGTCCCAAAGGGCTCTGGTGAAACGGGCGAGAGACGGGGCCTCGTCGTGCGGTGTCCCGGACTAGGGACGCCGACCATGTAGCGGGGCCACTCTGTGGCTCACAGACTGTTTTTCCCAAACTAAAAGTTTTCACCACCACCACCACCGTATTAAGATTAATGACCTGAACACAGCACCTTTGTGCAGCCGTTTGTCTCGAAATTTTGATGTGATGAGTTATGCGAAGCAATGCTAAAGTTAAAGCTGAAAAAAATTGATCTCCAAACTTATAGCCTCATTCTCATAATTTATCTCCTTGTCTGATTTTGCTTTCGATCACAGAAACGGCGCAGTCCAACAGCTGGATTGGCCATCGTTCGATTCGCACTCTTTATGAGGCAAATAAAACTGTGGTTTTCTGTTGAGGGAAAACTACAAAAATTAGCAATACGTCGGAACCATCAAACGCGTGATTCGGTCATGATTTTTAATTACAGCACATAAAATAAAATTTTTTGTACTTTGACAGTAAAAAACGCGCTAAGCTCTGGAACTAAAGAGGTGAGCGGGCCAGGGTTAACAGAAATAAATTATGAAATCAAAGTTTTTATTGCATTTCCCATTTTATTTGCCTTGTACCCTTAAACATTGGTCAAGGCTTGGCTTGGAAGTATGATAAAATAATGTGACCGGACATAAAGAATTTAGCTCTAGGGGGCGTCCTCTCTGCGTCAAGAATTATGGCATTTTTTATTGAAGGGAATTCATGTTGAAATAAAGACCCGAGTTTTTATTTGAAGGTAGTGAGTGATCTGTACACTCCAAGACAGTTCGTCCGTCTTTCTGCCCGTCCGTCCATCCGTCTGTCCGTCCGTCTGTCCGTCCGTCCATCCGTTCGTCCGTCCGTCCGTCCGTCCATCCATCCATCCATCCATCCATCCTGCGCCCCAATGAGCGTGCGAGAAATGAATTCTCTCCGCTTGATGATTGTATGATTCAGGAGTAACTGACTGATGTACGCGGGATATCAATGCTCTTAACTTGTGCCTCTGCTCTTTGCTTTTATGGTATAGCGTGTAGTGTGTAAGATTGTCAAAAATTATTTGGAGGCTACAAAATTCTGGTGACCCTCAAGCTCAGCATTAGGGGCATGAGGCGATAGGGTTAATATTCACCTTCGGCGGCTTAGTGTGCTCATTGCAAATGGGTTGCGTTCCCGGGCACTTCTTTGTTCTAATTCTTTTATTTACATTTTTTATTTTTGCACTTATATTGTTATTTACCGAAACTACAAAAGCGCTAAATTTAATCAAGTTGAACGAATGTTCCTCAGTGCATCTGCACCTTCAACACTTTTTATTTCGGCGTAATAGCTTCTGTTTCCTGAGAGGCGCTAAGTAAGGATGGAATGATGTAGTGACTCTTACTCTGTTGACCAATGAGGAATTGCGCAGTACGTTATCGGTGATGTACTGTGCGATCATTTGAATTTCTGGACACTTGAGGTCATGTGATTGTGACGTCACGATCTTCTTGATCAGTCCCCATTTTCCCGACATTACAACGACAACAACTAATGCAGTTTCTTCGCTGAACGAGACCCCTAACGCTCTCTCGCACCGAGTAGAGGTGAGACGAACCCCGAAAAGTCTGCTCTTTAGCGTTCCACTACTCCTACCAAGTTAACACAGCCTGTGTGGATGAGACGACTACACTTGGCATATCTGAAGCGCAGTAGCGTGGCTTTTTAAGGCGGAAGCCTCTAATGTCTCATCGTTGTAAGCAGCAGTTGTCGACAGAAAATGTCACGCTTTCCAATTGGTGGAAACGGTCGTGACATCATAGTGCGCGAATTTCAAACGGGGTTAATTGTACTTTGGCTAGTAACCATGCAACCAATTGAAGGGATCGTATAGTGATGCTCCAATTAAGTGGGACTGAGCTTAGTTAATTGCTTAATTACCCAATTAGCCTAACTAGTGAGGGCATATAAATAAATAAAACCGATTAAGAAATTGGTCGAGCTCAGGAATCGAACCCCGGTCTTCGGCGTGAGAGACGAGTGTGCTATCCACTCCGCCATGCCAGCTTTTTTTTTCTTTATTGCCTCCGCCATGCCAGCTCGATGGTTTCTTTGTTCATTCCAAACCGCCATGCCAGCTTGATGGTTTGGAATGGACAAAGGCGCATCTATACTCCGTTTCATACATCAGGTGCAGCGCTGTCAAAGGTACAGCTCTTGTTTACGCTCCCTGCATCCGCGATAAAAAATAGTGCATGCTCGTGACGAGCGGAAATAATAATTGCTTTGTCTGCAAGCTTAATATATATTACGTTTGACATCAATTTGGTAAAGAACAGCTTTTTTTTAGAGGGAAAAGATCGGAATCAGTAGATTTATATGTTTCGTTTGTCGTTTTTGTTCGTGTCGCGTTTTCGCCGATCCGCAACCCTGCCAGCTGTGCTCTCCGTGCTGCGCATCTCGTTTTCAGAAAATGGCGTCCAACGCATTGACCTCGACCACCTCTCCGGAGCGGCTTTTTTCGAAGATTCGCACTTCGAAGATGTCCAGACACGCGAAGCAAGTCATTTTAAACGTGTATGCTCGGAATAGAGCCCGTTTCCCGCAGAAATCCGTCCGGGATATTGTGAATGCTGTTAGCGAGGATACGGGAGTGTCTCCGCGTACCGTCGCAAAATACAAGGCGGAGCGCCTTTGCGGTATTGAAGATATTGTGAGCAAAAAATGATATCAGTTGGCGTCAACTACAAATTCCTAATTAAAAAAAATGTCGCGAGGTGGATTGCCACCTACGTACGTGAAATGCTGCAAAAAAAAAAAGTATCGAGGTGGATTCGAACCGACGCCGCCGAAGTTCCTAGTCGTCCCAAAGCGCCGCCTTAGACAACTCGGCCACGAAACGAGCGCGGAGGGTTACAATTTCATTATTTTTTCTTGCGGACTACTTCCGTAGCCTTGACAGCGTTGCACATGATGTATGAAACGGAGTATAGTGAATACGGTGTCTTCACTCACTCTCATCCTCCTCCATTCCCTTCCCGCGAGGTTTAGGTGTCCACCGACAAATGAGAGACAGATACATTTCCTTTCCTCAAAAACCAATTTACTGACGAGCGAGGCGTAGAACCGAATGGGCAATGGCGTTCTATGGACTCCTTGGCAGCGTTGCAAGACGCTGTCGCGTTCCACTCTTAGGGGCATCAGTGACCACACTTTAGGTCAAAAAAGTGCCCCCCTGAATTTTGTGAGAAAGTTACTGCGTAATTTCCTTTCCTCAAATACAATTTTCATTTTCTTCATTACGGCTCCTCTTTATCTATCTTCTTTCACTCCCACTTCCTCCCTTCCTCTACGGTGCGGTTCAGGTGTCCACCGAGATGACAGAGAATTACTGCGCCATTTCCTTTCCTCAAAAAGCGTTGCGTTCAAAGGGCAAGGCATCGCCCTGAACGGGTGGTGTTCCGTGGACTCCCTGGCAGCGCTACAACGCGCTGTCGCGTTCCACTCCTAAAGGCGAAGCTTAAGCGTCATTAATTAGCAGTTCATTAGTATTCAGGCATTAATCAGTAATTAACCATTAATCAGTGATTTGTCATCACTTAGTAATTAGTACTCAATTATATGTGACGCCACCGGTGCCACAGAAACAGCGAAGGTGGTGCGGAATACGCTTCCGCCTCTACCCACTTTAGACAGTCAAAGTGCCCCCTGAATTTTGGGCTTGTTGGTACATAGTTCTAATACACTGTAGCTCAGCAAAAGACGACGACACAAGAGAAGAGGTTGGAAGTTAGCGCTCCCCTATTGAAAAATCCGGTATCGCGGCAAACCGGATTTTACCAGAACATGGCGGTTTCATACCGGTCCGGTATCACTCTCATACCGGTGAGACCCGTCCGGTTTGATGGCTATACCGGTTCATAGCGGTCCGGTATTGATCCCAAACCGGACAGACCGCTCCTATGCGGAGCTCATACCGGACAGTCCACTCCCGGTTCGAAGCTCAAACCGCACAGACCAGTCCGGTACAGAGCTCAAACCGGACAGACTAGTCGGTACGGAGCTCAAACCGGACATACCAGGCTGTATTCAGAGCGATATGTACTGCGCTTTTGGTGCTTGGTCTGCAGATTGACTGTTGTACGCCAGCAGATATTTTTTAGGGGAAGCGGGGGGGGGGGGGGGGGGAGGCGGCGTGCGCATAAGTGCGATAATCAACACCTACACGGTTTTGTTCAAAGGGCTAGGGAAAGAAAAGGGCTAAGCGCGAGCTTCGCAGTGGCAAAACATGCAGTTTGTGCATGAAAGCCGGGTGTGCATGAAGATGAATTGCGGGCAACCGCCATATTGGCTTCCCGTGCAGCACCCTGACAAAGCCAGGGCGGCTGTTTCGTTGGTTTGGTTTATTGGGGTTTAACGTCCCAAAGCGACTGAGGCTATGAGAGACGCCGTAGTGAAGGGCTCCGGAAATTTGGACCACCTGGGGTTCTTTAACGTGCACTGACAACGCACAGCACACGGGCCTCTAGAATTTCGCCTTGAAGAAATTCAGCCGCCGCGGCCGGGATCGAACCCGCGTCTTTCGGGTCAGCAGCCGAGCACCATAGCCACTGAGCCACCGCGGCGGGGTCAGGGCGGCTGTGTGCGGGTAAACGGCTAGTATATATCCGCCAGCAGCCTTCGTAAGTCCTGTGAAGAATACTCTGGATTTCACAGTGCAGAACATCACGACTGGCTGATAAACATGGTGAGCCTCTGGTGACTGCGCCAGAGGCTCCAAAAGGTTTGCTACTGTCGCGTTCATTGCAGCAGCTTTCTTAATGTTCGCTAGCGGCCGTCTGTAGCGACACATCGATGAAGAAAGAAAATTCTTGGTTTTCGTGCAGGAATTCATTGCACTTCTTCGTCAAGTGATTGCCCATTAATAACGAAACTTGTCCAAGTGCCATCGCGAGCGGTCCCACCCTTCACTCTATCAGGAAGACATACTAATCACAAATCGCCCAGAACATTTCTATCGACGAACGAGATAATTCCGTTAATTCAACGGAGCCGGCAGCTTGGGGTGTTCCCGTAAGGGCGACGCTTCGTGCTAGCTAAAAGATACAGCGCTCGAGAGAACAAAATAAAAACAAAAACCACCCGTAGAAACCTTACACGAGCAAGCCGTCTTTGCGCAATTTTTTTTAAAGCTTTTTTGTTTTCTCTCATCACCGCCTTCTCTGCTTTTCCTGGGTCCGGTGGCAACAGAAAACCTGCTCATTCCTGGTTTTAGAGCGCAGCTCTTTGGCGTCCGTTCCTGGGTTTCGCGTCGGCGTCGGCCTCGTAACCAGCTCCGCCCCCAATGTCGCGCTTTTCAATTGGTCGAAATGCTCGTGACGTCACAGTGCGCGAATTTCAAATGGGGCCAATTGTACTTTGGCTAGTAACCATGCAACCAATCAAAGGGATCGTATAGTGATGCTGCAACTAAGTTGGACTGAGTTTAGTTAATTGCTTAATTAATCAATTAGCCTAATTAATATAGAGGAGAATGAAGAGGTCAGAAGAAAAGAAAAAGACGCGCGCCGCAGCGACAACAGCGTCGGAGGAAAAAGACGCTGCTGAAAAAAACATAAGTACGAAGCCGCGTTCCCTCCACCACCACGCACTTCCCCACTCAGTAAGACGTTGCTCGTTTCATATACGTTGTGTCGAACATCCTAGACAGTTTCAACAATTGACAGGTTAATGACAGAACACGATGGATAGAAATACAATAATATAAATATGAAATAGCCTAATTAACCTTTCTAGTTAGACCGCATAAATCAATAAAACCGAGAACGAAATTGGTCGAGTTGGGGAATCGAACCAGGGTCTCCGGAGTGCGATACGAGCACGCTAGCCACTCCGTAATGCCAGCTGAATGGTTTGGAATGAACAAAGGCGCGTCTAGCTAATACGGCGTCTTCGTTCACTCCCATCTTCCCCCTTTCCCTTACGGCGAGGTGCAGGTGTCCACCCAGATATGCGAGAGAGATACATTTCCTTTCCTCAAAAAATAAATTTACCGTCCAGCAAGGCGTACAGCCGAATTGGCGATGGCGTTCTGTGGACTCCCTGGCAGCGTTGCAAGACGCTGTCGCGTTCCACTCTTACAGGCGAAGCTTAACATGTTAACCACACATCAGTAACACACGCAGACAGCCAATGGACGCGTCATTCGCTGGCAGCACTTGATTCATCATTCACAACCACATTCTTAACGTACGCTCCCTTGCCGCACATGCCAAGGACGTACACCACGATCACATTCTGCGCCATTCCTCTGTACTTTGCTTTGCTGAAACCTGGATGGATCCCGAAGAGCCTCTCGAAATCATAGATTTCCTATACTGCTGTGGTGCTCGCAGAGACCACAACAGAGCGGCGGGAGTCGCTATCTACTTGCGCACAGGTCTCTCAGCAATACCAGTCGAAATGTTTGGCACGTCACATGAAGTTGGCGAACTGTGCGCCGCAAAGTTGCCCAACGGCTTGCTGGTAGTAGCTGCCTACTTCGGCCCTACCGCACTCACGAAAGACGTCGTGCACTTCCTGCAACTCGCATTAACCGTCCATCGATCCACACCGATGTTAGTAGTGGGGGACTTTAATGTTGACATAAAGACAAACAGCAATTTCCTAACACTTATGCGGGAGAACATCCCGTTCCTCTCGCTCGTAAAGCGTCCCACGGCTGTGACAACCTCGCGAGGCACTTGTATAGATCTCGTCTTTGAGAATCAAGCATTGGTGTACCAAGTCGAACATATATCAGTCTATTTCGCCGACCACAAAGCTTCCTTCATGACTGCAAGAACTGTTAGATGAGTCTTTGTTAAAGGAATACGTGTGAAAAATAAAAAAAAAATTCTGTGATAGCGCATACATGTGTTGCTCGATTTCTTTGCCTCAATCTATCGAAAAGGTGAAACAGCTTATTTGCTGCGCTCGAATTTCGCATTAGGAAGTAACGTAATCGTCGGTAATTTTTTCTACCGGCCTTTGTTCCTACCCCTTGGGCTCCTCTGTGTCTGTCCTGTCCCTCCCAGTGCAGCTCCCCGAAACGGAGCGGAGGCGCTCACTCTACAACCCACGACAGAACATTTTAAGCCGCCCTCCCGACCACGCTCCCCGCGAGGCTTCCATGAAGTGGAGAGGAGGTTCCGATTCTGCTTGTTCACTGTGCCCGGTCGCTGCGCGGTGACTTTATGCAGAAGTGCTCCCCCGCGTTTCCTGCGTGTGTTTGGAACAGGTTTTTTCTTCTCTCCTGCGGCTGGGTTGAGTGTCAAGCGATGAAGGTAGCTGCGAAAACACGCTGGCACTCGCTCGTTGGCGTTGAATTTGTGTTATACAATTTTTTGCGCCTTTCTTCGTGTTGCCTTGATCAATCCATGATCAAAGTTGACATCGCCTTTCATGCGTACAGGGTCGTCCACTCTTAGAATGCGCTAGCGCTTGGCCGTGCTCTTCGGAGGGTCACTGCGTCCGAAACGTCTGCGCATCGAAGCGAAGTGGCAGATGACGCGAAGAACCACGCCCAGGTACACCTTCTCCTGCGCCACTTTGCTGCGATGAGCGACTGTGTCGCACGCGGTGGCCCTCTGAAGAGTGCGGCCATGCGCTAGCGGGTTCTAAGAGTGGACGACCCTGTAAGTCCACTGCAAATATGGTGGAACCCTATCATCCTTGTCTCAGTGATGAATGACTTCACTCCGAAAGACGTGAGTGGTGAACATTTGACCGGTGGAGGCCACGGCGGTGAAGGCGGATTTTATGACGGCGACGTCGTGCTGCTAGGACGTAAGAGCGCATTTTAAATCACGCTGTTCTTTAAGTACTGCCTCCGTCTCGGTTATATGTTCGCTGCCAACAGAAACGTTCTAACTGTCCAGTATCTTTTTAACTAAAACTTTGTAGACTGCACAGCGTATAGGGATGAAATAGCGCAAAATTTTCTTTCAGTTACATACCGCAATTGCTTGTCCTTCTTGATAACACGACTAAAATTGTTTTTATAGTTTGTATTCTTTCTTTACAGAGGCATATAGCGTATACGTGCGAGAGCAATCCTCGATAAGCGTCCTGAGGGGGAGCGGCTCAAGACCTTGAACAAACATCACGCATCGCATCGATGCTGCGGTATGTGCCGTAAATAATGGAGGATGACCACGCAAGCATCGCAATCGTCCGAGCAACCTGTTTACACACCAACAATGTTACGACGCAGATTTGCAATACATTATTAATTCAAATATGGAAGGCGTGAGGTGCATTCACGATACTGAGCATTGCCAATGCTCAGGGCCTGACGTCTTGAGACGCCTGGCTTGTCTGTGGCTTGTCTGGGCCCACGAGGGGCCGCAATTCAGAGCCCCATTTGTGCTACTGGGGTATGCATTTGTAATTGTTGCATACAGATCCACCTCGGGAATGGAATTTTTATTCCTTCGGCAACGTGGGCAGCAGTTATGATGGCCCCCAAAGATTCGCGTTTCTGCAAGGACGCAGCCTTTGGACGACTCCACAACTCCTGGAAAGGAGCGTTACAGGACAAGCTTGCCATCGGAACCTGAAGCCAGAAGCCTCGACAGTGGGCAGAAAGCCAATGACCACTGAAAAGCCACAAGCCATTGGCCGTAAGTTGCATGTCACAGTGCTCAATGCATTATGTTGTGTGTCAGTGCACAATTAAATGATGAGCTGGGGGCATTATGTACTACCAATCATATTTTTTTTCTGCAGGTGCTTTTGACTACTTAATTAGCCAGCACCCTGTGGAGACCCCAGCGCCGGTAGATCGTCGCAAAGAGTTAAATTATTACCTCAGTGAGCTGGTTCAAGAGATGCGAAAAAATAAACATCTTTTAGAGTTTTTGATGCATTATAATACTCACCAAGCTACCAATAATTCAGGGGGCACTTTGACTGTCTAAAGTGCGTAGAGGCGAAAGTTCTTTCCGAACCACTTTCGCTGCTTCTGTTGCACTAGTGGCGCCACATATAATTGTGTATTAATTACGAAGCGATGACAAATCACTGATTAATGCCTGAATACTAAATGACGCTTAAGCTTCACCTGTAGGAGTGGAACGCGACACCCTGTTGTAGCGCTGCCAGGGAGTCCACGGAACGCCACCACCCGTTCGGTGCGATGCCTTGCCCTTTGAAGGAAACGATTTTTGAGGAAAGGAAATGGCGCAGTAATTCTCTGTCATTTCGGTGGACGCCGGAACCGCACCGTAGAGGAAGGGAGGAAGTGGGAGTGAAAGAAGACAGAGGGCCCGTAATGAAGAAAATGAAAATTGTATTTGAGGAAAGGAAACTACGCAGTAACTGTCTCACTGATGTGTGGTCACTGATGTGTGGTTAAGATTTTATGCTTCGCCTCTAAGAGTGGAACGCGACAGCATCTTGCAACGCTGCCAGGGAGTCCATAGAACGCCATTGCCCATTCGGTTCTACGCCTCGCTCGTCGGTAAATTGGTTTTTGAGCTAAGGAAACGTATCTGTCTCTCATATCTCGGTGGACACCTAAACCTCGCCGGAAGGGAAGGGAGGAGGATGGGAGTGAGCGAAGACACCGTATTCACTAGACGCGCCTTAGTTCATTCCAAACCATCGATCTGGCATGGCGGAGTGGATAGCATGCTCGTCTCGCACGCCGAAGACCGGGGTTCGATTCCCGAGCTCGACCAATTTCTTACACGGTTTTATTTATTGATATGGCCTGACTTGAAAAGTTAATTAGGCTAATTTGGTCATTAAGGAATTAACCAAGCTCAGTCCCACTTACTAGGAGCATCACTATACGATCCCTTCAATTGGTTGCATGGTTACTATCCAAAGTACAATTGGCCCGGTTTGAAATTCGCGCACTGTGATGTCACGGCCATTTCGACCAATTGAAAAGCGTGACATTTCTGTCGACAACTGCTGCTTACAACGATGAGACATTAAAGGCTTTCGCCTTAATACTTGGTAAAAGCTGGGATCAAATAACACAACTGCATATTGACTGCAATACGAGTCGCTGATAAGCGCAGATTACCAGTTTCTGAGGCTCTGTATATTGCAGCATTTGGCATGTACACTTATGGCCCCAGTTTTTAGGCAGATTTCGTCCAAGTGGGATATATTTGAAGCATTTTATTCCTGCCTTTGTCCTGTTATACAGGGCCCTCCTGTATAATACAGGCCTAGCCTGTAGAATACAGGACTGTCCTGTATGCCGGTATGAATTTTAAACCGGAACCGCATACCGAGTTATTGTACAGGATTTGCGATACCGGATTACAGGAGTATCCTGTACAAAACAGGAGAGTCCTGTATTATACAGGACTGTCCTGTTTTATACGGGATATTCCGGTAATCCGGTATCGCAAATCCTGTATAATAACTCGGTATGCGGTTCCGGTTTAAAATTCATACCAAATTTGTCAGTAGGGTCGTGTTGTTCGTCTCCCGTCTCTTGTGTCCTCGTCTTTTGCTGCGATACAGTGTATTGGTATCTGAAGCCGGCAGTCTCTTGAACACGTGTGGTCAAGCGGTATACGGTGGGGTTTTACGCAAACAGCTGTTAACGGCTCGTTTTCTGGCTCTGCGAGGTCGCGCAACATCGCGCTACACGGATTGGCCAGCTTACACTGGTGTCAGACATAATGTCACCATAAGGAACTAGGCTAACCGCTGGCAGAGAAAGAGGCAAATAATAATAAAAAAAGTTATTACGACGAAAGTAATATTGAGCTATGACAGCGAGGTAGTGTCCGCAAAAAGTGCCCGCGGCAGTTGTAACGCTCTCAGAAGAGGTAGCATCAAACGAATGGCTGTAATCAGAAGGATTACGCGAGGAAGATGCGGAAAAAAAATTACGCTGATAGGGTGACAAGTTAATTATCTACAGCCAAAAATGTCGCTGAAAAACGCCGAAATAGAGCGAACGTCGATATATTCAGAGGCCAGGAAAACAGCCATGCACGTCAAAATGGTGGAAAATAGGGAATGGAATGAAAAGAAAATCAAATGTATTTGATAAGTGATATTTAATTGAACAATAGGCTTCCTTGACATAGATAACTTAATTAATCATGAGCAAAAACCATTGGATGGTTGAATAGTAAGTGGACGGGAAGCAAACGCGGCGCCAAATTGGAAAAAACCAAAATGGTTCATTGAGATAATAGAAGGCATAATCAGAATAAATAAATGTTTAATTAGAGTTTAGGATAATTACGCTAATTCAGTGGTTAAACTAATTAAAACAAAAAGAAAAGGATTAAGAGAGGCAAAGAGGCGACGAGGAGGTGTCAATGCTTTTGCATTCTTCCAATGCGGGTCGCCGCCGTAACATCTAATTTTTTTTTTCACCGAAGCAAACGGGTGTTGCTGTATCTTGTATTCGACTGTGGTAAGCAACTCGAAAGTTTCTTTTTAATGCGAAAGCATTTCGTTTTTCATGAGCGGCGTGTACACGACCAGTCGGCACACGTGTCAACCGAACGTGTCCCCACGATAATAAGCATTCGAAAGAAGAAATTCGCCGCCATTGCGGTTCGAGCCATGGTCTCCTCAATGCCAGACGGGAAAGCAACGCAAACGCCCCGAAGAGTCTTTTTTTTTAGAACACGGCATTGGGCCGTTTGTTCAAGCGTGTTAAAGGGGAGGAAGTGAATTCGTTGTGGTTTGTACGGCGCTAAAGTGTGTTGGGAGTGTGTACTGATGTTAGACAAGGGTAGAAACTTGGGCGAGTCGGTAGCTGTGATTCATGGTATGTGAGGTAGCGCAAAACGAGACAAGGGAGAGAGAAAGACGCACACCTGTGTTGTGTGCGTCTTTCTCTCTCCCATGTCCCGTTTTGCGCTACCTCACATACCATGGATGTTAGACAACAATTATTTGCAAAAACAGTTGCTGATGTTTAAACAAAAACACTTTCTTTTTTTTCTTATGCAGCAGAATTCAGTGTTCTCAATTTTTTATGTTCTTTTTTACTTGCGGCTCCACCTTTACGGGAAACAAAGCGCGACACAGAATTATCGGTGCCAATAGATTATTGAGTTATTTAGTTTCTTTCTAATTGTCTTTAAAATCGGCGCTTTTTTCAGTTGCTTTTTGCGACCTGAATCCAGCACTATAATTCCAGGACCATTTCTGAAAGAAATCATAAACAATACACACGCCGCCAAATGTATATTGAAGGTAAATTTGTCGAATAGATTTATTGTCTTTGCATCTGAGGTATTGCTTGAGATCGGACGTTGCATTTTTCAATCCTCATAGTCCCAATTAGGCTGATTATATCGTTTAAACAATGAACGGGAATACCGCGATAAAATTTACATTAACTTTAATATTGGCTTTCATGAACTTTTGACTGCGGGTGTAGAAACTTGAAGTAGTCTCCCAGCGACTCCAGCGCCGAAAGTGTCGCTAATGCGATGTTAGTTACAACAGCGATGGGTTATCGGATTTTCTGCTTACATGACTGATTTCATTACAAAGAGCTTGATAAAATCTATATTTTCCTAGGCTTTCAGAAAGCCGAACGTGGAGAACATGCTGTCTCCTCCAATACGAGATCCAGTGCTTTTTCCACAACAGCGTGGCCCCTTCCGAATCATATGTATGTGTGGGAATCTTAACCATGTTCAAGAGCGTAATACTTCCCTCAAACACTTCGCAGAACACAACAGTGCGCTTCGCCTCTTATATTGCGTGGAAGCAATGGAAAGAATGCCGAACACGTTTTCAGCCCCCTTCAACAGCGTCTCTTTGCTCCCGCCAGATAATAGCATGACTGCACAAAAGACACTGGGTCCACAAAGACCTCGCCGAGAACAATTGAGACAAGGAGGTCTCTAGCCCAACTTATTTTTCGTGCGTCCTCTTGCTCTCAGGAAGAGGAATCCAATTCTCGTACAGGAGAAAGAATCCCGCGCAACGAACCCAGCATTCTTCTTTCATCTCCCAGCACAAAGCAATAATATCTCACACCTTAATCCCGCTGACGGTGCCGGGAGGAGATTCCAGCACTCTATTGAGGCTTTCGGCTATGTTTGGTGTAACGCACATACTCTTCAAACTTTATTAGGAATGAGGCCAGTGGGCAATACACTATGCCTTTCATCGGACTGCGCATTATTGAAGGCATCACCGCTTTTAGCTTGGACGAGCGTAATATTGCTCAATTTTTCTTTTCTTTATATAACCTCGGTGGTACTATAATAAGACTCAGGCGCTGCGCACAAGAATATTCTCTCTCTCTAGAAAAAGGTACCCGTTGAAACGTGTTGCGTAAGCTTTACGAGAGGCCTTGAGCTTTCGAGGTCTAACAAAAATAGTTATAAATAGAATCATGTTAAAAATTTAGAAGACCGCCATTGCGCTCGCCTGCTGACACGAAAGACGTGGGTTTGATCCCGACTACGGCTGTCGCATTTAGATAGAGGCGAAACGCAAAGGCGGCCATGGGCTGTGCGGTGTCAGTGCATGTTAACGAACCCCATGTGGCCCAAATTATCCGGAGCCCTCCACTTAGGCGTCCCTCATAGATGTGAGGTTTTGGCACGTTAAACTCCATAAACCAAGCCAAAGCATTTTAAAAATCTGCAACTGTGCGCACATTTGTAGCATCCTAGAGGTCCTTGTTGAATACTTAGAGAACAACTCACTCAGCGTATATGAAACCAGGACGCAGAAATAAATGCTTTTAAACGCCAGGGCGAAAGCACCAAAATGTAGAAGCAGGGAATATAAAAGGAAAAAAATATACTATACACCTTTATAAACAAAGTAAATAGCAAATCAGGAGAAAAAAATGTATAATTACAGATGCTGCGCCGTTGTTTTTGAAGCAATAACAGAATTTCTTACAACGCGAAGCTACAAGAAGAAATTTAACTTAGAATAAAGCACGTGTGTACTCTTTGGCAAATCCGTTGAATCAACTGAGCATATTTAATTAAAATCTGGAAGTACCCATACAATTGTTGACGCAGGCAGCCTTACTCTTCCTAATACACTAGGGTTTGGAGATTAAGAAGTTAATTTAAATGAATCTGCAGTGGACGTTGGCAAAAAGCAATAAAAATATTGGTTGCTTAGAATAAGTGCAGTGACGTACGGATAAAAGTTTAGTATTAAAAACTGGTGCGATGCAATAATAAATTGAATTTCTTTGTATAGAAAAATAGCTGACTTCTAGACATTACCGTTAAGTATCGTAAATAGCTTAGAGTAATGTAAAGAAAAAGAAGTACCGAACATGGTGCCACCTCCCACCACCCCGTTTCTAGGAGGACCCTCTTAGCATTCATCTATTCAAATTGAAGCGATAACTTCCCCGTTCAGCGGGACCTTTTTCCGGGGCCTTTGTAGATGGCGTAAGCGTGTCGATAAAATCGGATTGGTGGAGGGGATCGTGACATCGCCAGCACATGACCGCACGCAGTTAGTGCAACACGCGACAACGATCACACACTACAAAAGAGATGACGTCACTTACAATGTCTTAAGACGCCATGCAGCGCCATTACGAAGTGCCTTCAAAGAAAGAAGAGAAACTGCCGCAAAAAAGAATGGCTCAACCGGGACTATAAACCTCTGCGTCCTTGGCTAGTGAGCCGGTCGCGCTGCCCCATCGACCACTGAGTAACGTTCGTTCGTCTTGGTTAAAGGCAGGCGTTGTGGGTATTGTGGTAAAGAATTTAAAAACTAATATAAAATACAACAAAATAAGGAAGAGCGTTAGTGTGTGCGAGTTGATGTACAAAGAGGACTCCAGGTCGCAGGAGGGACCCGCTAACGCTACCTCGGCAAACCGGTAAGGTGGAGATCAAGTGCGGCCAAATTTTTACACACATGTACAAAAAAAAGCAAAAAAAAGAGAATCAAATCTGAAGAAGCGGGAAAAGCACCAAAATTGGCGGCAAAGATTGCGCCTAGTGCACTTGAGATCGTCAATGTTTCCTCTGAATTTTTTTTTTAAAGCACGAGCATTACTGTCGGCGGAGAGCGATTTCAGCGATGTGTGTGTGGTCCTTCTCCGGCACACGAAAGAAAAAATCTCCGAAAATAATGGTCTAAAGTTCGGATTGGAACCCTGGAATTCTTAGAGGTAAAAGAGAGCACGGAACCTTATAGCCACGAGGAGTGGCGCGTTACTGGTTGGACAGAGGTGAACTTAATCTGCGCGGCAAGGCAGCAACGGTGAAAAAGAAAACTGGAAGTTAAAGTCTTTAAAACACACTCGCACACAAAAAATATATTAAGAAACAAAACAAAAAGAATGATGCGGTGTAACCAAAATGGTTGGGGGAAGTGGTTCAGCAGCAGCTAGGAGTAAAGCAGTCATTAGTGTGGTCAGCTGGTCGCTAGTGCTTTCAAGCCTTGCTCTTGCAGAGCATGACCTGCCATTTTTTTTTACTCTCCGCCAAGAGGTCATTTTTTTTTTTTACGGATTGTGTACCTATGAAAGACTGCCTACATCATAAGGAATGGTGTCACTGACTGACGGCGAGGGGACATATTTGGAGCGTAGTACTTCAATACGCATGTGCACAATCAGGTGTTTCAAAGAAACAAGACGCGAGTTTATAAAAGAGGCTTATTGAGGTTAAACGCTGGCCTCTGCCGGACAGTAATACAACTGTTGGTGGATGCCAAAAAAAGAAGGGAAACGTGTTAACCAGCAAGCTGCTTATGATATTGATACATGCCATTGAAAAAGCAGAAGCAGTGCTTCAACTAATAGGAAGCAATTGGTTGTCTCACGCTCGAGCGCTCGGATAACTGAGGGACCACCGCAGTTCTTCGTCTCTGCCCCTGTGTTCTCCTTCGCATTGCACGTTACAATATTCTAGTAGTTAACATTTGAACTACTGCAGGCAGGAAACTTGCTGGAATTAAAAATTTTGGAACCGATTATTTGTACTAACCTTATCAGTTCCTGCAATTTTGATATCACAATTATCTCGGATCTGTGGCTCAAGAAACTTCGGTAAGTTCTTTAGAAATCAGAAAATCGAAATTGCGCGCAGGAGTTGACCGCACAGCAGCGCCTGATGACAGCGTCACGCCGCAGAGCACGAGCCATGCGACCGCCTTTGTACGGACAACACTGCCCCAACACTGCGGTGCTCCCCACTGCTGGCTGCTCCAGGCGAGGGGAAGCAGAAGAGGCCAGGCGGCGTAAGCGTCTTAAAGTAAGATGACCTTTAAGCGTAGCAGTGCGCTCGCCGCGCACACCTGATTTCCCAATGGCACATCAAATTTCAGAACTTTATTGAGCCACAGAGCTAATGATAATCGCGTTTTAGAAATTGCAGAAACTGATAGGGCAGTTACTAACGGCCCGCTTCAAATCTCTAATGGTGGGGAGGTTGCTATTTTAGTATTTGAAATTTTCTAATATAAATTTTTTTTCGCTCATGCATTCATTTTATTTCTATTTTCTACTTTTTTTATTTCTACTAAAAGCACAAATCACGGCGAAAGACCAAAATACATCATACAATGAGGAATAAATAAAACAATGTGCATTTTACAGCACAATGAATAAAACTCTGTCATGAAGAACATGGTACAACAGACACAAACCGCAAACGACTGTTACATATGCAAAATAAGGCTCATAAAGTACGTTCGTAATGCTCTATTTGTTTCATGGGACTGTTTTATTTCTGGTGGTAAAGCATTCCAAACCTTGGGTAATGAAAACTGCACCAATCTTTCGCTGTATATGTTACTATTCGGTACCAGATTAAAGTTACTATGTGTAAGGTTTCTTGTGAGTTGAGAAGAAGAGCGAAACAGGGACGCATTGAAAGGTTGATTATAATTTACTATGTTGTTTACACACACGGCTATCTTTAAAGAGCGCAAAAGGTAAAAAGGAAGGATATTTAATAACCGGAAAAGTGGTTTACTTGGCTCGGTATACTTGCTTTGTGTTATAATTCGGATAGCCCGTTTTTGTAATCGCCGGATTGGATCAAGGTAAGTCTTGTTATATATTGGGTAAGTGTTGTTATATAATGTTATAATTAGTTATATAGCTTACAAGTTAACATTTTTCAACACTTTTTTGACCTACGTCTGGCAAAGTTGGTATTACTCTGGCGCATACGCTATCTTTTTGCGTGAAATATCCTATTTAAAAAAAAATTGTTGCGAAATTTCTTGTGGTACCTATTATAATTTGTAATATGATGTTAATAATACATCAGTGGTTGGTCCCAAATTTTGCGAAATACATTTTGTCGTTTCGTAAACAGGGTGTAATCAGCACTCATGGTCTTTCACTGACATTTTTATACGCCGGTCATCGCATTACAAAGGAAATGCTTAAAAAGTTCTGATCACAACTACCGAACGCTTGCATTTCTCTCTGGCTGCTTCGTGGGACATCTACCACAGGACCATAGGCTACTCAGTTTGCATTAATGCAACTGAATAGGAGCGGTTTACAGCGCATTTTTCTCGACCTTGCAGATGAGATGCTGAGAGCGGGGAACATCATAAGATGATTGGAGCGATCTCTTATACAGAAACTCTATAACCGCGAAGAGATAACATCACAAATGAATGATTTTTTTTCAAACAGCCCAAGAGTAACATCATTTCGCGAGGGTGCTGTTGTAAATATGCGAACTTTTAAATGTCATCGCTAAAACCGTTCGCTGCATGCAACACAGATGAGGCATACAATTTGTTCGTGTCCAAATAAAAGACCGAAGCACTCCCAGTACATGGGGCTACCCAAAGATCCGAGATGTATCGGGTGTACAACAAGTGGGGGAAGCTAATTTTCATATAAAGGGAACGGTTCAAAGAAAAACGAGCAGATTTTATGTCAAGAAATGAAACCTAGCATTATTATTTTGGCATTATTATTGTGAGTCTGCCTTCCAGCAGCTGAAGTTTTTGCTCACTTCTCCACCTGTTTTGCGCCACTTGGACCCTGCGGCGTTGACAACTCCACACCGACGCCAGCGGTGTGGGCGTCGACGCAGCGCTTATCCTATTCCACAACGGCACCCAGCACGTGGTCGCATACGCAAGTCGCACTTTGACAAAATTGGAAGGCAGCTACACCGTGACGGAAGTCGAGTGTCTCGCTGTCGTCTTTGCTGTGCCAAAGTTTCGACCTTATCTACATGGACTTCACTTTAAGATAGTTACAAAGCCTCACTCGTTGCGTTGGCTTGCTAGCCTCCGTGATCCTTCCGGTCGATTTGCTCGCTATGCCTTATGGCTACAAGAATATGACTGTACTGTGGCGTAAAACAGCGGTCGCCACCATGCTGATGCAGACTGTTTATCACGTTTCCCTCTACCAAACAGAGCGAGTTGCGAAGAGGACTTCGATGACTGTTTACCTTCTGTGTCCGCCGAGTTTCGCAGTCTTGGGACTTTTCAGCAAGAACAACTCAAGAATTCTTGTTTCCAACCATTGTTTGATCAAACCCGTACATCTCCTCCTGTAACGCCGTTCATCATATCGAAAGGCGTGCTTTTTAAGAACTATTCCGTCGAGGCTGCACGTCTGCTTTTGGTTGTCCCTGTCAGTCTTCGTGGCGTTGTCCTGCATGCCATGCATGACGACATTGCTGCCGGACGTCAAGGTTTTTTTTATTTATTTATTTATTTCGTGTACCCTCAGGGCCAGAGGCATTATAGAGGGGAGTGGTTACAAAAATTTAAGAAAAAAAAATGTACAGTGCAGCAAACTAATTAGTAATACAAAAATGATTGCTCCTAGTGTTACATTATTAGCTGTTGGGTTCTTGGTGTGCTGGTTAATAGTATATAATACACAAAATACACAAAATACAGCGCAGCAATACAGTGAAAAACAAACAAACAAAACGCTCGTACAAAAAACAACAAGAATATAGAATTAAAAAAAAAGATGATGCTCCTACTTATACAAAGTTTTCTAATGCTGTTTTGAAGCGTTGGTTGTCAGTAATGGTAGCGTTAGATGCAGGAAGGTGATTCCACTCAGCAGCTGTGCGCGGAAGAAATGACTGAAACATGGCATTGGTTTTGCAAAATGGAATTCCGACTTTGTTATTGTGATCTAGCCTTGATGAAATGTATTGGGGAGGGGAGATCAGTTCGTGGCAAAGTGAAGGATGATAAAATATCTTGTGAAAAAGTGAGAGTCTAAGGGCTTTACGACGAGATGCTAAAGATGGCAGGCTGACATTTAATTTCATTGCAGAGATGCTGGCAGTTCGGTTATAATTACATACAATAAAACGAGCAGAATTATTCTGGACCATTTCTAATGAGTGAATTAGGTTTTGTTGAAAGGGATCCCACACTGCTGCAGCATACTCTAGCTTTGAGCGGACCGGTGTCTTATATAGAAGTAGTTTTAGGGAAGAAGGTGCCTTAGAGAAATTACGTTTTAGATATCCCAGCATGCGATTAGCATTATTAATTACGTAAGAAGTGTGAATGGACCAAGTGAGGTTGCTAGTAATATGGATACCAAGATATTTGTAAGAAGAAACAGGATCTAGAGGGACATTATTAAGGTGATAGGAAGGTAGCTGGCCGGATGTTCTTGATACACGCAGAAATTTACATTTTTTGATGTTTAATTCCATTGACCATGATTGGCACCAAATACAGATAGCGTTAAGGTCTGATTGAAGAGAAGATATGTCATCGTCGCAAATTATTTCCCTGTAGATGACGCAATCATCTGCGAATAAATGAATGTTAGAGGAAACACAAGAGGGTAGATCATTAATGTAAATTAAAAAAAGTAGAGGACCAAGTACCGACCCTTGAGGTACGCCGGACTGTACTTTACTTGGCTGCGAGGTTGAGTCATTAGCAGAAACAAATTGCGAACGGTTAAAAAGAAAGCATTCGATCCAAGCAAGCAGTTTGGGATCAATGTTAAGTTGATGTAACTTAAACATTAGAAGGTTATGGCATACTTTATCAAATGCTTTCGAGAAATCTAAAAATATACAGTCGGCAAGTGAACAGCGGTCAAGGATGACGTTTAGCTGATGCGTGAATGATACTAGTTGTGTTTCACATGAATAAGTCTTGCGGAAGCCATGTTGCGATGGTGAGAAAAATGAAGTAGATTCGAGAAAGCTAGCTAGATTTGAGGCAAGGACATGTTCTAGAATTTTACATGGGATGCAAGTGAGCGAGATAGGCCGGTAGTTAAAAGAACAATGCTTGTCACCTGATTTATGGAGTGGGATCACCTTCCCTACCTTCCATTCAGCCGGCAAAGAACTTTTTTCGAGCGACTGCTGGAATATCTTTGTTAGAAAAATGGAAGAATAACAGCTCGTGTTTTTCAAAAATTTCGCGTTGATTAAATCGTGCCCAGGAGCGGAAGATGGTTTTAGAGATGAAATTATTGATTCGATGTCTTCTGCTTCAATGGTTATGGGAAACATTGCTGGATAAACATTGTTGTGCGTAGATTGGGGCGTAATATTGGTAGTTGAAGAAAAGTTGCGCAGGAAAACTTCGTTAAGTACAGACGCACATTCGTTAGCTGGAATAACATTGGAAGAGCTGTCAATCAAGGTTATCATGTCATCCGCTTTGGGGTTAATCACACGCCAGAATTTTTTTATGTCGGTTTTAAGCATTGATGGCAGGGTATTATGAAGAAAGTTATTCTTTGCTTGTTTAAGCGCGGTTAAATACTCATGGGCTGCCAATTTGTATTTAGTCCACCGTGTTATGCTAACAGAACCTTTCGCAGATTTGTAGAGACGCTTTTTTTTATTAGACAAGCGCTTGAGACAGGTGCTGTACCATGGAGCGTTATGGTTACAGACAAGGGTGCGAAGTGGGATGTATTTGTTTGTTAATTCAGCAATTTTGGAAGAAAACATATTCCAGTTAGACTGAACACTACGGCAGTCAAAGTCTTGTAGAAACACGTCAAGGAAGACTGATAATTCAGTATTAATGGCTTCAAAATTAGCTTTTGCATAATTTCGAAACGGTTTGAATTTTTGAACGGTTTTTGGTCGCAAGATATTCAAGTTCAGTGAAAGGGCCGAATGGTCGCTCAAGCCGGGTAAGTACTTGATGTCGGAAACAAGATCAGGTTGCGCTGTTAATACAAGGTCCAGTGTGTTTGCGACATATTCCATAATTCTTGTAGGCTGCGTAACAAGTTGTGAAAACGAAAAAACAGAGCACATTTCTAAGAACTCATTGGCTAATGAAGAAAAAGGCTGTAAGGTTGGAGATCCAGTGTTCCATACTATATTTGGTAGGTTAAAATCGCCAAGCAGGAATAAAGGTAACGTGGGATAACGGCATGTAACGATGTTAATGATATCATGTACCTCATTTATGAAGTTAGATGAATGGTTTGGGGGGCAGTAACAAACACCAATGATTATGTTCTGGTGGTTTAGTTCAACGATGGCCCAAACCATTTCTAAGTCAGTAGATACATGAATACACTGGGATGCAAGATCTTTCGAAATGGCTAAGAGCACGCCGCCTCCCTGTCGCATTGTTCGGTCACAACGATAGAGTGAAAAACGATGAGGGGTCTGAAAAAGTTCGTGATCTTGAACCTGTGAATGCAGCCACGTTTCTGTAAGCACTAAAATATCGGTATTGCAAGTATCTAAGACAGAAGTTAAGGAAGCGCGTTTATTCATGATGGTACGAATATTAGTAAAAAAAACTGATACGTGGGACGCGTCTTGTCCACTTCCCCTCGCGCTTTCCTAACTTGGGACGTGTTCACAATCAACATGCTCGCCGCTATCTCGTGGTTCGTACGCGGCATTTTCGCTGATGGTGTCTGTTGCCGGGTCATAGACGAACTGTTTTTTATTCATGACTAGTTTAGTGTATCTTAACTGGAAAGTACATGGTTGGGGCTGGCTTTTAGCGTACTCAATGAGTTTTTTTCGGGCATGGCGTGTGGCGGGCGAAAAATCTTCGGAAATAGAGAGATCATTTTCTTTTAGCTTTGCTCGCGCGGAAAGTACTTTGTCTTTTGTTTTCGTGCTGGCGAACTTGACAACAATTGGGCGACACTTATCGGGCGTGTAGCGACCTATGCGATGGGCGCGTTCTATTGCTGTGTCGGGTAGGCTGTCGATTGCTTCGGCTAGTGCTGCCCTTACGTTCGACTCTGACTGTTCCCATGATTCGCGAGAATCAGGGATTCCATGAAAAATTAAATTATTGCGTCGAGATCTATCCTCAAGTTCGTCAACACGCAGTTTTAAAGAGTCGAGCCGATTTGTCTGGACTTGTGCTGACACTTGAATTCCAGCAATGTCATCATCGAGACGGTCTAATACCTTTGTTTTTTCTTCAAGATTGTCTAACCCCGTCTGGATTGCCTCAATTTTGGTCTCGATGTTCTTTTGACCAACCTTAATTGCCTTAACGTCGCTAACCAACTCGGCCTGGCCCTTAGCGGATTCTACAGATCGTGCCTGGAGGTCCTTTAATAGCCGAAAAAGAACTTCCATCTGCTCCGAAGGATTGGCGGGCAAATGTTGCAGTTCAAGTAATGCTTCAGTATTACGCGTGGTGGGCCCCGGATTAGTCTCTACATCACCGGAGCGCAGTATGAGCATCGCCATTGAGAAACAATCGCAGACAATTTCACAAAGCACTTGTTGGCACGGAAGCAATAGCAAGAACGGGTCGTCACTTTTCTTAGCATAAAGCGAAACGTTTTTACACACCTGCGAAGGGTAAAGATGCGCTGCATGAGCCATGGTGTTCCAAATGCTGCTTCCGTGCCAACTAAACGGACTGTCGCTCAGACAGCCGCTTAAATGGCCACTGCGATGTGACGTCAGAGTCGACGATGAAGGTACGTAGAAAGCCGGGCGCATTAACTGTAGCGGATCCAGGTGAAGATAGTTGAAGGGCTGCTGGTAGAATGCGTCATCGCTTGATTGTAGCAGCGGTGTGGAAATGTCATCCGCCGAGTATGCCGGGGGCGGACACAGCAGTACCAAGAACGCGAAGATCGTCTGCGAAGGGTAAAGATGCGCTGCATGAGCCATGGTGTTCCAAATGCTGCTTCCGTGCCAACTAAACGGACTGTCGCTCAGACAGCCGCTTAAATTGCCACTGCGATGTGACGTCAGAGTCGACGATGAAGGTACGTAGAAAGCCGGGCGCATTAACTGTAGTGGATCCAGGTGAAGATAGTTGAAGGGCTGCTGGTAGAATGCGTCATCGCTTGATTGTAGCAGCGGTGTGGAAATGTCATCCGCCGAGTATGCCGGGGGCGGACACAGCAGTGCCAAGAACGCGAAGATCATCTGCGAAGGGTAAAGATGCGCTGCATGAGCCATGGTGTTCCAAATGCTGCTTCCGTGCCAACTAAACGGACTGTCGCTCAGACAGCCGCTTAAATTGCCACTGCAATGTGACGTCAGAGTCGACGATGAAGGTACGTAGAAAGCCAGGCGCATTAACTGTAGTGGATCCAGGTGAAGATAGTTGAAGGGCTGCTGGTAGAATGCGTCATCGCTTGATTGTAGCAGCGGTGTGGAAATGTCATCCGCCGAGTATGCCGGGGGCGGACACAGCAGTACCAAGAACGCGAAGATCGTCTGCGAAGGGTAAAGATGCGCTGCATCAGCCATGGTGTTCCAAATGCTGCTTCCGTGCCAACTCAAATCCTATGTTATCGTATGTTTAACAGGACGCAGCAACGCTTTTACTGGCCTGGAACTTGCAAGACAACTCAGTAGTACGTTGCAGGCTGTCCGCAGTGTCAGCGCTTTAACCATCGCATTGCCTTGCCCACCGGCTTGTTGCAACCGGACAGACCACCTCACTCCCCTTTTGAGAAGATCGGGGTCGACTTGATTGGTCCGCTTCCGTAGTACACCACGGGGCAACGCTGCATTACTGTTTGCGTCGACTACTTGACTCGCTGCGTGGGGACAGCTGCTCTTGTGTCCGCCAAAACAATGGACGTCTTGTCCTTTTTGCTACACTCGGTGATCCTTCGCCACGGAGCTCCTCGTGTCTGAATCGGAAATCATGGGCGCCAGTTCACTGCCGATGTTGTGGAAGAACTCCTACGGCTCTGTAACTGTAACTAGCGTCAATGTACGCCCTATAATCCGCTAACTAATGGCCTAACAAAACACGCCCATGTATGTAGCGCCCGACCATAAGAACTGGGGGACCATGTTACCGTTTGTAACGTACGCTTACAACATTGGAGAACACGACATTACTGAATACTTCCCTTTCTTTCTCCTCTACGCGCGCATACCACGCAACTTCCTCGACACAAATCTTCCCTTTTCTGAACATTGTGATCCGTACCTTTCGTCGAACCTTTGCCGTGCGGAGGAAGCGCTACGACTATCTCGCCTCCGAACGCTGAAGAGACAAGTTCGCATCAAGGGCCGTTACGACAGTGGACAGATTGCGGTTACGTACGAACCCGGTGAATACGTTTGGCTGTCGACTCCACTGCGTTGACGGGGCCTCTACCAGAAATTCCTCGCGATGTACTGCGGACCTTTTGTTGTTTTCGATCGCCTCAGTGACGTCAATTACACAATCCCAGTCCCCCCAGGCCAACGCCGCTCCCGCAAGGCCCAGGTTGTTCACGTAGCACGTCTCAAACGCTGCCGTCTCAACGCTGAATAACTTACTCGAGGACGAGCTTCTACTGCACCGGGTAAAGTGTTACGCCACGCTGCGGTGCTGCTGCACTGCAGTGTAGTGGAAAGAGAAGATAGACTCGATGCGTGCGAGACTGCGGTGGAGCCCGCCTGACGCTGACCGTTCAGTGACGTCCCCGATCCCCGCTTGAAAATAAACCCGTTCCCGTCCTCGCAACTCCGTATCAATATCATTCATATTCCAAACATTTACTGTTAGGACAGCGATGAGCATCCTGCGCTCATGCAGCTTCTGTTCTTCAGTTCGCTGAGTACCGATCTATACAACTGACATACATGATCCTAAATGTTCTGCGGCAGTCGTCTTCCTCTTTTTACCATGCGTCCTGTACCCAGCCGATCCGTTCCTGGCCTAGCCTGTCTGGTGATTAGCGTGCTAAAACTATCGGGAACTTATTTTAATTGGCAAAGGAATTAACGCATTGCATAGCGCGACATCATTCAAATTGGCGCCAGGTCTGCAAAGGTAAAAAACACCCAGGTTGAAGTCGAGAATTGCTTTAGATTGACGCCACTGCTCTTCAAGGCATGGAATGTTGGTTAAAATCACTGGACAGACAGCTGTGCGCCATGCGGCCACATACCCGATGGGGCTGCCAATGACTCTCATCCAGGGAGACATCAACCCTCATTGCAAAGAGGTCCGAACAATGCGCCAAATTATTAATGCTAAAGCGTCACTAGTCGAATTACTAAAAGGCAGCGATTTGTTTTAGTATGTGTACTTGCAGACTCTACAGAAAATCCTTGAGATTGCAAGAAAAATAGGGTGACCTCGCCAAGCAACCCTAGGACATACACAGCAATCCGAGAACCGCTATTTAAGACAATAACATGCATGTCGTTCTTCTACATATGCTCCCCACTGGCCAACCTAAAAGTGGCGCCAGTTTTCCCCACTACGTTCGCGACAAAATTGTTACTCAGCTGTTCGTCGCACAGCGTTCCGAATGGTGTCACATGATTTCTCAGTTGCATATAGCTCGCATGTGCTAGTTTAACTGAGGCTAGCTTGCGACAGGGATTTGAACCGACGACATATGCACCTTCAGTTGTATGCTTTCCCAGACTCTTTACCTCTTCTCTTAAGGTTCGGTTCAGGTGTCCAGTGAGATGTGAGCCGCTACGGCACCATTTCCTTTCGTCAACCATCAATTTTTGTATGAAAACTGTGATGGAATAGTTCTCCTTACGGCGTTCCGGATAATGTAATAATAACCGTGTGTGTATGTGTGGATGAGTGTCAATGGGACAGTAATGCTTTTGCATTATCGCCCTTTACAGTCTTAATGCCCTCTATCGAATTTTTATTTAATAAGAAGCTCGTACTTTCAAACTAAGTGAGCGTGAGATGACTGCGACACTTGAACAGTATCTTTTCTTAGGGCTGAGTCCTTGGAGGCAATAAATGTATGCGGAGTGAATTTCCGTCACCCTTTTCCTGGAAACTGCAGTAGCAATTCTGACGCACTCTCCTATTTGAACCTCTTTCGTTCCATCTTGAATCACATTCTGAGGCACATAGGACATTTCAGTCAGTCGCTGCAACATAGTGACGTTTAAAGCCTTACCTGAAATGGCAAGTAAATAGCCATTTCAAAATAGTTAACGGCAATATTTTGGCGTTCCTC